>NC_134220.1:20918010-21221041 GCF_965140235.1 Caretta caretta | reverse complement strand
CCCTGCGAACCTGAGTTGGCTGGCATGGGCCCGCCACAGGTTTTTCTTTGCTGTGTAGACAAACCCTAAAGAGGTTAATTTAGAAACCTGAACATTTCCTGCCCATCAAGGAAAATATATACAATTGAGAGAAAGGATGATCTAGGGAAATGGACTGCAGGATCCACTGGTTTGCATCTAGCCAAGGTACTAATAAGATCACCTGATGACTTATTTGTGGCTTATGTGACTTGGGTTGGTGGAATACGGCTAGCTCCTAGGCGACTGGTGCCCACAACAAACCTGCCACTGCAACTCCTATGAATTGGCACACGTTGGCAATCTTAGCAGAAAGTCCAGAGCCAGTTTCTGACCTGGTGTTGAGCATCACAACTCCATTTGTGTTAGATGATCCATTTACTTCAATAGACCTATGGTGACCTTTTCCGTTCTGGCCCTCAATATTGAATGGACATAGAATACAAGGGTGGAGGCAGATGGTAATTCTGTAGACTTTGCAAAACTACTAGGATTTTTTGGAAAAGCTTTGGAATTCACAGAACTTTTCTGACGGAAGCATATTCCACCTCAATTCAAACAAATTTTCATTTAAAGAAAAAAACATTTTCACGGGAAGCCCGTGCTATGAAAGCAACTCGGAAAACCTTGTTGTGCAAGCAATTTTTGGGATGACTAGCAGAATGAAATAAAAAGAAGTACACAGCAGCAATAAGTTCCATTTTTTCAGGACTGACCTGTTCAACTCATGCGGCTCCTCCACCTTTAAATGTCATCATGCGATGACTCAGTAGTGCCACCTGTCTATACCACTGACCTAGTATATAGAACCATAGGGTTAGAAGGGATCACAAGGGCCATCTAGTCTAACCCCCTGCCAAGATACAGGATTCGTTGCATCTAAACCATACAAGACAGATGGCTATCCAGACTCTCTTTGAAAACCTCCAATGGAAGGAGTTTCCACAAATTCCCTAGGCAATTTGTTCCATTGTGCTACTGTTCTTACAGTTAAGAAGTTTTTCCTGAGATTTAATCTAAATCTGCTATGCCATTGTCTCTTGTCCTGCCCTCTGTGGCAAGAGAGAATAATTTTCTCCATCTTTTTATGGCAGCCTTTCAAGTATTTGAAGACCACTATCATGCCTTCCCTTAATCTCCTCATTTCCAGCCTAAGCATACAGAGATCCTTCAGCCTTTGCTTACATGAAGTGTGTTCCATCTCTTTTTAATCATCTTTGTCGCTCATCTCTGGAAACTTTCCAGTTTCTCCACATCCTTTCTATACAGCGGTGATCACAATTGGACACAGTACTCCTGCTGAGGCCTGACCCGTGCTGAGGAGAGTGGTAGTATCCTCCCCCGCGCTTGCATGTTATGCTTCTCTTAATGCAACCCAAAATCGCATTTGCTTTTTTTGCAACAGCATTGCATTGACTCATGTGGAGTTTGTGATCCACCACTGCTCCCAAATCCTTCTCCAGCAGTGCTGCTTCCAAGCCACTTATCCCCCATTCTGTATTTGTGCATTTGGTTTTTCTTCCCCAAGTGTAGCATCTTACATTTGTCTTTTTGATTTTAATTTTGTTGTCTATCACCCAGTTCTCCATTTTATTAAGATCCCTTTGAATGTTAGCCCTATCCTCCAAAATGTTTGCACTGCCTCCTAGCTTTGTGTCATCTGTAAATTTGGTCAGTACGCTCTCTATTCCTACATCCAGGTCATTAATAAAGACGTTAAATAACACCAGACCCAGAACAGATTCCTTGAGACAACCTTCCAATCTGACATCATTCCATTCATAGTTACTCTTTGTTTGCAGTTGTGTAACCAATTATGTATCCCCTTAATGGTAGTTTTACCACATCTGCATTTCTCCAACTTACTGATGAGGGACTGTGTCAAAAGCTTTGCTAAAGTTTAGGTATATTATGTCCACTGCATTCCCCCATCCATCAAACCAGTTACCTTGTCAAAGAAGGAAATCAAGGTGGTTTGGCATGATCTGTTCTCAGTCAATCCATGCTGGCTGCTCGTGATCACCCTCCATCCTCAAGGTATTTGGAAATGGAATGTTTTAGACGCTGCTCTAGTTGCTTCCTAGGTGTCCAGGTCAGCTTGACAGGTCTATAGTTCCCTGGCTCTTCCTTTACCCCCTTTTTAAAGATGGGCCCTACATTAGCTCTTCTGCAGTCTTCTGGGACCTCTCCTTTCATCCATGAGTTTGCAAATATTATTGCCAGTGGCTCTGAGATTTTTTTCCAGCTAATTCCTTCAGCACCCTGGGGTGAATAGCATCAGGCCCTGCTGACTTGAATTAATTCAGATTAGTCAGACGATCTCTGATGTGTTCTTTACTTATCCTGATCTGCATAATTTCCCCTTTATTGTCTGTGATAACTTTGCTAGCAGCTGGTCACATGTTACTTTTTGTGTGAAAACTGAAGCAAAGTAGGTATCGAGCAACTCTGCTTTCTTATCTTCTGTTACCAGCTCAAGTTCTCCACTGAGCAGCAGACACCCCACACCACATCTTTCTTTTTTGTCTGACGTATTTGTAGAGTTCCTTGCCAAAGGCAAACTGAATTTGAACCACAAAATTTGAGAACTATCCTAAATTTGGAATCGGTGATTTTTTGAGCGAGTTCCAAATTTGGCCAAAAGATTTCGCTCATCCCTCTGTTGGAAACAGAGCTACCTTTTTCCACCTCCTCGTGTAAGTCTCTCCCAGTTAAAGGTATTACACATTGGCACAATTGCATGAAGAAACTGGTACTGTCACTGCCTCTTATCAATAAAGGACTTGAGTCTCTGTGACTGTCAACCTGGGACCTTTCACCAGCACTAAAGAAGTATAAAGTGTGTAAAGTAAACTACATTTGGTAATGGTGCTGTAATTATACCATCCCAGAGAAACTTCATGCAGGATTCCTGACCAAATCAAAATAAAATGGAAAACAATTTGTACATAAATTGCACAAGAGCTCAAGGTAGCTGATAATTTCTGCAGTTATTGTGAGGCATCAGTGTATGAATAGCAGAAGAGATTGGTAAAGTTTTTTAGGAGATATTACTAGGCAGGCCATAAAGTAGGGTAAATCTTGAGGCCCTGACGTAAGCTATGATTCTTCTCTCCCTTACGTTGATGTAAATCTGGTATGGTTCTGTTGTGTTTCAGTGGAGTTTCCCGGGTGTAAGAGGAAGGAGAATTAGATCGTCTGTATTTTATTCAGTGCTTACTGAGGCAAAATTCCATTGACTTCATCATAAAGGCTAATTAAAAAATGAGTAAGAACTTCAGAGTTTGGCATAGTGTTCTTCAAAACCCTCTACATTAGTTTTCAGTCTTTCTTCTAGTCTGCTAATTGTGCCCCTTTAAAGAGAGTTACTTTTTTACATTGGGTTGCAGTACTTGTTATAAAATAAACTTGTTGGTTCACCTGCAAAGATGCTTCTAATCGATGCCCTTTGAGCGGGGAAACAAAGTGGACATGGATGGCACGCAGTGCTATAAAATCTACTATCCAGGAACAACTAAATGAGAAACATCGAGATTCAACAATTATTGTTAGGGATGGCGATTCTCTGCTCTCAATGCATGGCAAAACTGATGTTAAAATAATCAGCTTTGTTAGCTTCAATGTATATGGCACCACATGAAGGCTGGTAGCAGTTTGAACTCCAAGAAGATTTAATCTTAACCCCCTCCTACCAACATGTCCATTTTTTTTATATGTCTGAATCAGCAATCCATTTTATAAAATGATCAGCATCAAGAAAATCCTTATCCTGGCAAGCAGATGCTGTTCACAGCAGGAGCCATCAGAGAAAAGCAACATTTCACTTACCTGATCCAAGAAATTACAGCAGATCATAGAAATTCACAAGAGATGAATGTCAGGAATGAAAACACATGTGGTGTGTCTAACAGAAAAGTTCACACAGTGCAGTTCTATTCCAGAACGACACTGAAATTATGTGACTTCTATATGGAGATGAGATATGAAGCCAGATCTTTGGCTCGTGCCACTAGAGTGCTGCAAAATGACCTTTAAATCTGTCCTAATAGGGCAATTGAATATTCCCTTAGCCTGGGGGAGTTATGGGATGGTGTGAAGCCAGCCCTATTGACTGTAGGGGGCATGATGAAGTTGGTGAGGCCAAAAGGCACTTTCATAATTGAGGAGGTGGAACTGGAGTATGATGTGCTTCACTGATCCCTGACTAATGACAAAAATTGGAGAGCACATTGCATTATGGCTGGCAGAAGGTTCTGTTCTAGCCAGTTCATTAGAGCAGCCCTTTAGGGATACTTTACTTTTAAGAAATAGTCAATTTTGTAGTCTTGCAGAATAGGCAGCAAAATACCTTTTTGCTACCTTTTTGGCTTATGTGGCACCTAATCTATTCCGCCAGAAGCAGGTATTTTAATAAAGAATGAAAGGAGGGTAATATAATTAATGCCAATCAACATAGGTTTATGGAAAATAGATCCTGTCTATCTAGGTATCTTTTTATTTTTATGAGCGTACAAGTTTGGTTGATAAAGGTAATAGTGTTTGATGTAATATACTTAGACGTCTGTAAGCCATTTGACATGATACCGCACAACGTTTTGATTGAAAAACTAGAACAACATAAAATAAACAAGGCACACATTAAAAGGATTAAACGTTAGCTAGCTGATGAGTCTCAAAATGTAATTATAAAGTGGGAATCTAGTGGGGTTCCACAGGGATTGGTTCTTGGCCCTATGCTATTTAACATTTTTATCAATTATCTGAAGAAAATATAAGATCATCACTGAGAAAGTTTGGAGATGATGCAAAAATTGGGAGAGTGGTAAATAATGAAGAGGACAGGTCACTGACACAAGCTATCTGGATCACTTGCTAAGATGGGGACAAAGGAAGAATATATGTTTTAATATGGCTAAATGTAAATGCCTACATCTAGGAACAAAGAGTGTGGGGCGTACTGGCAGGATGGAGGAAGCAGTGACTAAAAACGATGTGCGAGTTGAGGGACAATCAACTGAGCATGAGCTCGCAGTGCAATGCTATGACCAAAGGGGGAACCCTGTGTAGCAGTAGAGGTAAACTAACTCCCAAATCGTGTCTACATGGGGAAATAATATTTAATAAGGGCTCTCCAACCGAGCAGAGAGAGATATAACATGATCCAATGGCTGCAAGTTGAAGCTAGACAAATTCAGGCTGGAAATAAGGTATAAATGTTTAACAGTGAGGGTTATTAACCCCTGGAGCAACTCACCAAGGGTCATGGATGGATTCTCCATCACTAGCAATTTTCAAATCTAGATTGCATGTTTTCCTGAAAGATAGGAATTGTGTTGAGGAATTTCTAAGGACCCTGTGTTATACAGGAGGTCAGATTAGAATAATTGCAATGGTCCCTTCTAGCCTTGTAATCTGTGAATTTGTGCATGTTCCTAGCAATATCATTTTCTAACATAGGGCCTGGGATAGATACTGTCCCAGGATTTGAGGAAGGCTCCCTAAGTGCACCCTCATGGCTGCATATTCCTCTAGAGGGGATGGGAAGCACAGTGAGAAGACAGAGCCATGGCTCTGCTCCCCTCTACGTCAGCCTGCACCAGTGGGAGAAGACTGTGTGGTCCCTTTGCATTCCAGGGAGCTAAGATTAGGATTAAGGAGCAGTTACTCCCATGGTTCTTAGTAGAGCATGGTAGTGGTGCATCAGCCCCAACTGAGGACTGTCCCTAAAGGTATCTGACTCTGATCCTTCTTCTCGTTCTCTTTTTGCATGGCCCACAAAGCTTTATGTCTTCAGGTTCGTTTAAAGTGGTTGCCAATATGAAAAACAAAGTTATGGGAAAGCCAGTTCTTTGCTCAGATGTATTAGAGACACCACAGGGGACACAAATCGATGGGGAGCCAATTTAGTTTTATGGAAAGCTAAGTGTTGACTAACTGACGTATTGACCATGGAAAAACAATGGCTTTTGCCCACATCTGCATTTTCCCCATATGGCCTTTGCCACAGAAACTTGAAGAAAATATAATTAAGAGTGTAACCCCTACAGTGTGTGTAACAATTAAGTTAAAGAAATAAAAAACCTTGTAATTTAGGAATCAATAGAAAGTTCCGTACTTTGTTACATAAATTAAATCTTTACTATAAATTACATGGAAAATCCACTGAGTTCAAGTGAGAAATGTAAATAGTTTCAGCTAATTTTCCTGCTTCTGGGCAACCGTAAACTACTGACAGCCATTATGATGATATACAACACTTCTTAATAATACAGCAATCATTCTATACTGTTAATATTATTAACTGCTACATTCTTCTCAGAGGCTCTATTTTAAAAACCTTAGAAGGACACCGTAACAAAAAAAATATAGATTTTCATTAAATGGATTCAGAATTGCCAGTTGTAAGGACCGGGATTGCATTGTGATGAGCTGTAATTCACGGAAGGTTGTATCTCCATATTAAAAGACATATCAGCAATGTTTGGAGGCACCAGGTCCTTCAGATGTTCTCAGTCATTAGTTCCAGAGTAGCAGCCGTGTTAGTCTGTATTTGCAAAAAGAAAAGTACTCCTTTTCTTTTTGAGTCATTAGTTTGTAATTATGACATCCTTCGTGTTTGTGTATCAATATGTCTCTCCCTTTGAAGCGATGTTGTCACAGTAATGCGCTAAGGGACAATAAAGGGGTCTGTCTAGCGGTCTGAATGTTTTTTAGCTACATTCAAATAAAGTTTGCACTTTTGATTTTACAGTTTAGATGCTGAGGTTTAGTGTTCTCTAGGTACGTGGGTAATTTATCTGCCTGCCTCACTTTAGCTAATAGAAATTATACTGATTTAATTTCCTTCTTAAGAAATATAGAACCGACTAGAACCAAGTATTATTGGCATGAACTGAAAAGCTTCTGTTGTTTCTCTTTCTAGTCCTACCTGCAAGTGACAGTGCATCAGCATTCACAGATCAATCAATACTGAGCTAATCTTGCTGATTTATAAACCCATAACTGAATTCCATGGCTACCTTATTTTACAGAGCCATGGAATATTTTGTTACTTTGCTCTCCTCCTTTGATTCAATATTTGTCACTCCAAAGGAGAAGAGAAGATTATAGGGCTGATGACCAATACAATCAATTGGGCCAAAAGAAATCTGATGAGGTTCAATAAGGATAAGTGCAGGGTCCTGCACTTAGGACGGAAGAACCCAATGCACAGCTATAGACTAGGGACCGAATGGCTAGGCAGCAGTTCTGCGGAAAAGGACCTAGGGGTGACAGTGGACGAGAAGCTGGATATGAGTCAGCAGTGTGCCCTTGTTGCCAAGAAGGCCAATGGCATTTTGGGATGTATAAGTAGGGGCATAGCGAGCAGATGGAGGGACGTGATCGTCCCCCTCTATTCAACATTGGTGAGGCCTCATCTGGAGTACTGTGTCCAGTTTTGGGCCCCACACTACAAGAAGGATATGGATAAATGGGAGAGAGTCCAGCGAAGGGCAACAAAAATGATTAGGGGTCTGGAACACATGACTTATGAGGAGAGGCTGAGGGAACTGGGATTGTTTAGTCTGCAGAAGAGAAGAATGAGGGGGGATTTGATAGCTGCTTTCAACTACCTGAGAGGTAGTTCCAGAGAGGATGGTTCTAGACTATTCTCAGTGGTGGAAGAGGACAGGACAAGGAGTAATGGTCTCAAGTTGCAGTGGGGGAGGTTTAGGTTGGATATTAGGAAAAACTTTTTCACTAGGAGGGTGGTGAAACACTGGAATGTGTTGCCTAGGGAGGTGGTGGAATCTCCTTCCTTAGAAGTTTTTAAGGTCAGGCTTGACAAAGCCTTGGCTGGGATGATTTAATTGGGGATGGGTCCTGCTTTTGAGCAGGGGGTTGGACTAGATGACCTCCTGAGGTCCCTTCCAACCCTGATATTCTATGATTCTATGAAATCTAGCCTGATGATGCAGAATCTCACCCCCATCTCCACTCTGACTTTTAAAATTCTGTTTAGTTCTCCTTGTTTGAGTTCCTCACCAGGGACTAGATTCTTGGAGCAGCTTTGCATGTAGTGATGGATTGCTCTAGCAGTGCCAGCTAGCTGTGCTATGGTTAAAGTCTGTCAAGGTTTCTACTATAAAACCATACATTTTTCTGTACAATGTTAATGCAGATATGCATATTAAAACTGTTAGGAAAAGAAAGCACTGCAGAGGTGTAGCAGCTACATTTCAGATGTTTATAACTTGGCTGTTTAAACTACAAACAAAACAATAAGAATAACCTATTACAAGTTCTAATGCCTATTTTGAGCAAGCATCCTGCAAAATTTATCCTGATGAGATCAAGCTGTTTTGCAATAGCACAGGTGCACTGTAGCATTTGAAACCACTAAACATTTGATTTACATTCAAAATGGCCAAACTAACTTTGTTTAAAAAAAACAAAACAACAACAAAAAAACCCCAAATGCCAATAGCAAATTAACATCTGTAAGAAACTTTGGAAGAGTATACATCCTGAAGTATTTTGTCAAATGTTTGTTAAAGATAAGGGGCAAAATCCTAGCTCCTTTGAAGTCAAAACTTCCATTGACTCCCAAGGGGCAAGGATTTCACCCTTAGGGTCTGACTCTGATCTCACTTACATTGTTTTAACAGAGAGAGAATTCCATTAATCCTTGTTTACACTGATGTATGTGGTAACAGAATTGGGCTCAGTCTCATAGCAAAAGACTGTTTCAAACCGTTTCCCCACTGATTTTGCTGTCAGATGATGATTTCAATGAACCGACGCTTAATGCTAATATGTGGTGGGTAGTCCAGAAATTAAATTGAAAATAACCCAGATAAAAAGGACCAAGAGAGAGGGAATCTTCAGTCTGAGACTTGCCTTAAACTTTGCATTCTCACTGTATAGGCACATTCCACAGACCCAAATGTAATTGGATTTCCTCTTTACTTACATGTAAAGTATAATTCAGTAAAAAATAGAACCTTGTTTGAAACTGTAGATCCAGGAAACCTGATTCTGCTAGCTGTATGAGAAGCAGCCAACATTCCACTTTACAAAGATTATACCCTGTACTTATTTGCAACATTACTTGTGGCTTTCTAAACATCAACTGTTCTGGTGGGGGTGGAGGGGAGGAGAGGTATTTCTGAAAAGTTGCTGCTTAGACCCAGCTATTTGTAGCTTTGTAAATGTGTGTTGATTGCAATGGAAGGCTGCTGTGAAACAAGTCTGAATGGCTCACATCAGAAAATGTGAGCAGGATGATTCATTTGTATATTTCAGGAAAACTGAGAGCATTCCAATGCAAAATTTTCTACTCTTTCTTTCTGACAACTTCTTTCTCTTAAGAAGCTTCTTGTGGGATCTTATTCTTGTTGTTGTACTGGGTCATATTTCTAAGGGCTTGATGTTGGCCAGAAAAACTTGTCAATCTTGGCGTGTCTGTTTACTTTATTCCATCCATTGCTTTTTGTTTAAAGCTCTTTATACTGTAGTTCGTTATTCATTGTCTGATCTAAAATGAGAGGTAGGGGAGTATGTTCAAAAGTTGCTCCTTAGTACTGTGGCATTCTTTACCAGGAAGCTCATCTTGGATTTAAGAGATGTTGCCATTTATTTAAATATCACTAGTTCAAATCAGAAATAAATGACTTCTCTAATTCAGGAGTGAGAAAGTGTCATTTATTTTTCTTTCTTATTTACACACATGCACACACGAAATTCAGTGGCTCACATGAACTCCCCAAAACAACATTATCTAGAATTGTGCACACAATACTCAGAATTGTAAGAGGTTTCTATAAGCACAATGCTGTTACCCAGCGTGGAGATGCTAACTGTCTAAGCATCTGACTGGCACTCTTCAGACTCTCAGGACCCACATGTTCCATTCGTGGCAGGGTTAACGCAGCCCACCATTCTTTCAAGACCGATTGATTTGAGTTCCAGCTAGTTTGCTGTGAGATGGTCTTTTGGATGATATCTTGCAGAGCAAAGTCTTGTTTACTTTCCTTGGATGCTAGGAGCTTAATTTTTCACAGTGCAGCTGCAAAGTATTGTGTGAGCACAAGGCAAAAGTGATGAGCATAATGGGAAGCCCACAAGAAGATGATCCTCTGATGAGGTCACAGCTGTCATGTTACCGCTTCCTAATAGCTGCAGTGAGGCACAGAGGGGAGGAGATACGTAAGCAGCCTGAGACTTGAACTGAAGCCAATATATCCTTGAATTACTGACAGATATTGTCCACATCCAGCCCTTCTCCCCCTTCAATTTTTTCCCCTGTGCACTTGTGAGTAAGGGAATGGGCATGCACATAGGGCTTGACAACTGCTCTCACTTATTGTGGAGGACAAGACCTAGCACTTAACCTTACTCCAGCCTATATTTAGCTTCCACTCCCATTGGCACTGGCGTGCAACACTGCTGTGCTCACCACTACATACTGGTCAAGGAGCTGATGATCCAGTCCTAAAAGTTCAGGTGCAACCCATGCATGAAAAGGGGTTGGACCTTGAGTCTCTCCTTCCTTCTTTTGTGGTATTAGCTACTGTCCTCCACTGGTTAGCTACTGTTCTCCACTGGTATTCCAGTGGTGGTGCATTTGTGAAAGGCTCTTCTGGGTCCTTTTGCATGAGAGATGCTATATACATGTAAGATATCCTTTTCATATAGTGCTCAACATCTTTCACTTGCCGTTTTGTGTTGTTTTTGTTTTACTGTTGCAAAATTACAACAAATCACCAAACACAAAAATGAGCATTGCTATTTCTTCTAACCTGGGTGCATTCACTATTCAGCTGTGCTTTTCTTAAGGTGTTTGTTCCTGGGCTCTGGCCTGAGTTCAACAGATCAATAACAGGGAGATTGTAGGGCGGTTTGTTTGTTTGTTTTTTAGAGTTTCCTAATTGTGCAAACTGTGTCAAGTTATGGCAATACTGTAGTGCCTAGTGTACTGGGAGAGCCGTGGACATAATGGAGCAGGTTAAGTACTGAGTTCCGGTTATGACTTTGAATTTGTCTACTGTGGGTTCATCCTGATATTATTTGAAAATAGGGCTAGCTAGCGATTTCAGTTATACTAGTTTAAAGTAAATCCCCAGGCCTGGTTTTTATTTTATACTATGATATCTAAAATTAGAATCTGAATTGTATTAAGGATATTTTCAGTATAGACAATGCTACTAATTATACAGATGACACTTCGGGCCAAAATAATCTATTTTTTTTATACTACTCTTATCGCCAGTATGGCATATCTACTGTATCATATACCTCTTCCCTTTTCTACCTGATCAACTTTACTATACCAGATTGTGCTAATTATTCTTGCACCAATGGTAATTTTAAAATGTTGGCACTAAATCCCATGGATAGCAAATTACCCCCTTACCTGTGAGTTGATGGGCCTTCTGTTTGTGGTTAACCTAGCTATTAGTTTGTGCTTTGACACGCCTTGGTTTTAAGTACCAACCATATAACATACTTTGCACTCAAAGTCCTTGGTTTCTAACATATTTGGCAGTATGCCTATGAAACATCCAGCTGTTAATCTTGGAAGCAACGATTTGTATTGCGTGAGGGACCCATGTTTAAATTGAATATAAGTAAATAAGGCTCCAAAGCAGAAAATAGTAAATATGGTGACACAGTTCTTGTCATGCCAGATTTATCTCCTTCCACTCCCCCCACCCTGCCAAATATGTAAAAATGTGCTGAAAATGATGAGGTTATGAAGGGCTAAGCTATTGCAAAGATACAGCATGTTTGAAAACGGTGGTCTTGTATGTATGTAAGATGTTTTACAGTGCTCTGCTGGAAAGGTCACGAGCCACTTCTGCATTTTACAGTCCTGGAATCACTTCCTTTCATGTGTGTTCATCTCCTGATAAATCTTAGCCATTTGCTTGCTAGTAAAGGGAAATACATTCCAATGAATATATTTTTAAAATATATCAAGTCTTTTAAATCTCTATTTTAAATAGACGGGAAAAGTGTGAGTCAGATTCTGCCATTTTCTTATCAAATATTGATCTTTGGACACATTTGATCCCTGGCTAATTTTCTTAGCTACACAGAAAAACATTTAAAAATAAATTCTTAATCACACTTTTCTAACTATAGGGCATTGTAGGGGCATATAAAAAAAAGACTATTTTAGCAATTTATAGCCATTGATTAGATGTACTTTTCACAGCACTGTACTATTAAGAAACTACTAAGAGTGGTGCTTGCTGCCAGATGAGTTTAATCGACTACAGTGGATTACTCACATGCATAAGGGTTTGCACTGTTGGATCCTAAACACACTAAAGTAAATTCCCACAAGACTCATTGCGGGCCTAACTCTGCTCATTCGGCAGCTAGCCTACTGCTCCATTGTAAACAGAGCCTTCTTCTAGAAGTTAAGGCCTGACTTGACAAAGCCCTGGCTGGGATGATTTAGT
Source organism: Caretta caretta (assembly GCF_965140235.1). Taxonomy (NCBI): domain Eukaryota; kingdom Metazoa; phylum Chordata; order Testudines; family Cheloniidae; genus Caretta; species Caretta caretta. The sequence continues at coordinate 21,208,574 of NC_134220.1, read as the reverse complement.
TGGGGATTGGTCCTGCTTTGAGTGGGGGTTGGACTCGATGACCTCCTGAGGTCCCTTCCAACCCTGATCTTCTATGATTCTAAGTTCTTTGTAATGGTTTACAGGATAATTTTTGGTTAAGGTGTAAGTATGTATTCCAGTAACTGTCCCCTAATGGATTTAGTCTGGCTGATTTAGATTCACAATGGGCATTAAAAAAATATTCAAAGGTCAAGAAAAATACTCATTAGATTTGGATACATTGATGATATCCATTTGCAGTCTTATCTTGACAAATGCTACAATTATTTATGCATTCATCTTGAGAATATACATCATTACAGACACGTAAAGAATGAGAGTGTGATATTTCAGGCTGATCCCAACCTCAGGAAACTTTTTCTCATAGGATACAAAAGCTCGTATATCTAAAAACATTGTGAGAAAACAGCCAATGTGGCAATGTATGTTCTAAAAGTTAAACACTTACATATGTGTTCATAGGGTCAGGGCCTAGAATATATTACTTTTGACGTATTATGGAGGTTCTCCTTTAGCTCATGTGGAAGGGAGCTCTGGCTGTACTGGCCACCATGAAGTCTCTGCAGACTCAGTCGTAGCTTCATGGCTATCAGCTTTCTGACATTGGAATTATTATGGTACTTGCACGCTGGTATGGCTTATGCACCTCAAACATTCTGGGCTAATAGGTCTAGCAGTAGTGAATTTCTACTACAGAAGCTTGCCTGTAGCAGATCTGATTAATCTGTCAGTGCTCCTAACCTCAGTCAAAAACTGAGTCATAGTTTGTTAGCCAATAAGTCTATTTCTAGCCCACTTGAAACTGGAATTCCCTACCACTTGAAAGTGGTAAGCGTCTGGTGTGATTTGGGATCAGAAAGCTTGACACTAGCCAGTGGCAATTATATATGAATTAGGATTGCAAGGAGGAGCAGAAGATGATGGTTGGATGGACAGGAGCCCTCTCAGAGTGGGTTCAAACTTGTGTATTAAAAACAAAAAAGTTCAGATCCCTGACTGATCTGCATCTGATTCAGACAGTACAGGAGATCCACTTTTGGGAACACAGAATTGCCCTTTGTTCCTTGGCTAGAGGAGTGGCTGGGCACTCTGTGGTAATACAACTCAGTCACTGACGATGTGTGTGGAGGTGGGATTTATTGATGCACCACTGTCCTAGTGCTGCTGGCCAGTGATAAAGCCCTAAGTGGCAGTTTCCAAACAGAATGATGCAGAGCAGTTTAAGATTAACAAGGGGACAGTGAAAGAAGGGATGAAAACTCCATGAGCTTCCATGTAGCAAGCTGGCTTTCCTATAATATACTCACTGCCTTTGGAGGAAAGTACCTGGAGTATTACCCTGGACCACCGGCAGTGAAAAGAAACATCTGCTCCAAATTCTGGGTGGAGGCCCAGCAGCAATTTAAAAAATATTGTGGAGGGAAGGGAGGAACACACCTGCTATTCATACAACCCCAGTAGAAACAAAATACCCAGCCTAGCCGTTGGTGATTAGGGGTCGAAAGACAGTGAGTAACTATGTACAGATTTTGGTCCAAATTCTGGCCTTGCTTACACTCCTTATCTCTTATGTCCCATCTGCAATGGACGAATATAGCTTGGCTGCCAGTAGGGAATAGAGTCCTGTAGCTGTGGAGCGAGGGTTTGGCTTTTCCCTTTCTGGCAAAATTAAATAGATCCTTTCCATTGTACAATTTTAACAAGATAAACTTAAACAATCTGGCATTGTGTTGTGGTTGTAATTGTAATTATTAGAAGGGGCAGCCTGGCTGATTATAGGTTCTCTTACCATGAAGCTTCAGATCTAAAAATAATAGTTCCATGTAGTTTACATAATAGAAATAAAAGAAGGAGTTTGGCTTCAGAAACAGCATTCATGTTAGTTCAAGGAAGGCGTAAGAGACATACTCTAGAGAAATGTCGGTATGGTGAATTTCTGTTTGTTCTTGTCTCTACCCTGAAGCTTGTTATCTAGGATGTTTTAGCTAAATTCCCTCTGCTTTGCTGCAAAGCTCATAGATATCTAATGATATTTATGGTTATTAACAGTAAGTTGGAATTGTTTTCCCAACTGGAAATATGCAGCAGCTAAAGAGGGATTTTCCCTTTTAAAAATATGAAAAAGTCCTCCCTGATTTATGAGCATAACACCCCCAGGGTCAGCAACAGGATTGCTTTCAGGGTATAGCTAGCCAAGAGGAACTGCATTTCAGTGACTCATCCCAAGAACAGCTCTACACACCTTCCTCCTCTTCAATGACTCTCAACAGATTTTAGCACTCTGTTTCTTCAAGCTATCATTTAATGGCTTCCAAGAAGAAAGTGCACTTGAGATGGATGCAGGCGCTATATGATGTGATTTCATTATTTCAGCCAGAGCATCCTACTTGAGGAGAGACAGCCTCAGATCTCCTCTCTCCTAGACATTTCAGCTGCGGGGGGCAAAACGATTCCAAAGACTATTATTACTAGCAGAACTGGCTTGAGGTCACATCCCAGCCCCCTTGCTCTTGCTCACCCTGCCCTGCCCCCTCCAGCAGACCCAGAGAACCCCTCTCACCCTACGGTAAGGCTGTGATCCCTGCCAGACTGCTGACTGTCCACTCACTGTCTCCGACCGCTTCCTCTGCACTGCTGCTGATGCCTGGATCTCATTCCCCACCCAGCTGCTTGCTTCCCAGGGGAAATAAGAGTGGAATGCGGGCAGCAGCAGCAGTGGGGATGATGAAGCATTTGGCGCCAGCGAGCAGACAGCCAGCAGCCTGTCCCTGTCCTGCACATGCCCCAGGAGGTGCTTCCTCTGCCTTTCTGCTGCCCGGGCCCTGCTCCTCACACTGCTGCCTCCTCTCCAGGGAAGTGAGAGCATGGGTGTGGTGGGGAATGTGCCTCTGGTTGCTGACTCTTCACTTGCTTCCTCTGTGCAGCTGCCTCCACCAGATCCTGCTCCCCGTGCTTCTGCCTACGGCCCTGGAGAAGTGAGAGTGTGTGTGTGTGTGTGTGCGCCTCAAGGGCATACATGGTGCACCTCAACCCACCGTTAAGGAAACCCCTGCTTTAGCGAGTGGGGAAGGGGGGGGAGGGAAGGCGATAGAGGGGACAGAAGAAAAGAGACAAATTTACATAAGTTAATAAAATAGCTACACAGAAAGAGAAATCTCCTGCATCTGTAAAGGATAAATGCAAAATACTGACTCAGGATATTAACCTGGCAGGTCCTTTTTACTACTTCAGCCGAATTACTAATTTAAGTAATTACGAATTACTTAGAATTACTTCTAATTTTGGAGCACCTTTGGTTTTTGAACATCCAAAATGAGGCATCGTAGGCCTAATTTTCACAGGTGCTAAGTACCTGCTGCTGCCAATGGCTTTTGTCATAGTTGTGGGGACTCAATGCTTCCGAAAATTGGGTCCAAGATGGCCCCTCAAAACTGTGTTTCTCAAAATTAGTGGATAGTGTTGGAAATTTTGGCCTAAGTGACTTGCTCAACATCATGCAGCTAGTCAGTGACCCGTTAGAGCTTAGGAGTTGCTTGCATATGAGTTTGCAAACTTAAAAGGATTACTTTAGATACAGCACTGGAATACTTGAACACCGAAGCACTAGGGAAGGGCTACCCAGAATCAAGAAAGAGGGATGAACAGAAGTGGCAGATGGTCATAGCCATTCACTGTCGGGGCCCAATGCTAATATAATAATAGGAGAAGTGAAAAACTATCAGAGAATTGGAGTAAATAACTTTAGGGAAAGGGGAAAGTTTGAAACTGAGGTTTAGAGTGAGAAAAGCGAGAAAGAGCTTGAGGTAGGCAGGGAGCAAGCAGCAAAGGCACCATGTTCAGAAACCGCAATGATGGCCAAATTGTCATTAGGACTTGACTTTTAGTGGTTCTGAGCATCCACAACTCCTGCTGACTTAAATGGAAGTCACAAGTGTTCAACATCTTAAAAAAAGCAGGTGGTAAATGCAGATATAAGAAGACCGAAGACAATGGAAACAGTGCATTTTTGCTGCACAAGGGGCCAGATGAGTGGAAAACACATAAGGGCCTTTGCACATCTTTGTGTCCCACAAAAGAGACTTCTTTACTGGACAGCCCAGCGGTTGTGTGGGTGTGCTAGCCATCAGTCATTCCACATAACAAATCTACATGACCAAAACCCAGACTATGGTGGGCGAATTGGCCTGTTTCACGTGCTCTTCCCATGCCTTGTTCTAGCGACTGTGGTTCTGCTATGCAAATCCCTAAGTGCTAACGTATTTGTTTGTTGGGTTTGAGGAGTCTTTTCCTTAGACAAGCTATATTTTAATGTTTGGGCTTTATTTGCTCTGTTAGGGTTGGGGCCAAAGGAAACTCCAAATGCCTAGTGCCAGTATTCAGGTTTTTAGTATATAAAAGGAAACACCATTTTAGACTTACTGTCGATCTTGGAAAGAAGCCACAGATGTTAACTAAGGCGGAGCAGCTGCGGAACATCCCAGATCTAAAGGTTATATAACCTCCTGAGCTTTGGCAATGCTTATGAAGATAGATGCAGAAAGTAATGTCTCATAGGCTCTGGGGAAGAGAAAGTAGACTTTAGGGAGATATACAAAGACTTCTTGAAAGTTGGTTGAAGATGATTCTTGTCAAGAAAATGTCTGCGGAGTGACAATGAAGAATTTTAAAAGTGAATGACCTAACTGGTACCAGAAATGCATTATCCAACTAAAAGTAAAAGGTCAAAAGAAGTCACAAGATAAATTATGTGGCTTCTCGTTAGAGGAATGGAAAGAAGTGGTTTAGTAACGAGAGCTCTCTCTTATTTTATATACAGATACAAATATTCTGTTTTTGTTTGCATTTTATAGAAGTGACTGTTCTGCTCTATTCTGCCACTAAGCAGATTGTTACAGAAGAGCATATGCTATTTTGCTGTCCCCGTGACAAGATCACTGAGTGAGAATTTACTCATATGGAGCTTAGTAGATAGGTTCAAGTAACGTTTCCAAAGATTACAAAAGGGGAATCAATTTTATCCTGTAACAGGTACCACAGTGATTTGGTACATTTCGCATTGAGAAATACTTGGTATTTATCTTGAGTAGAGATTTTTGTTAAAATCATAGATCAGATTTTCAGAATAGAAGGGGAATTAAATAAATGCAAGTTCAACCCATGCATAACTTAAGTCCCACTTAAGCCATCGAAATAGGGTATTTTTGGGGCTTGAGCTTTGGGCTAGCCCTTTGCACTGAAGTGAATTTCACTTTAGAGTGAGTCTTATTTCTTGATGTCTATTTGTGCAACCTTTCTCTCTCTGTGTCATGTACTCCCTCAATCTTTTTCACTCATATAGCCTCCAATTTACCATCCCTATTCAGTATAGTACTTAAGCATGTGCCTAAAGTTAAGCACATACTTAAATCCCATTGCTTTAATGGGGCTTATGAATGTACTTAAGTGCTTTAGTGAATTGGGGCCACAATACTGCCATCCTGGAATTAAACATCTGCTAATATTAGCATTACTTGGTGTATTGTGGGAAGAGTTTATTTGGCTATGATTGGTAACCTCCCATGAGGTCTATGGATTTAGGGATTAAATTCATCCCTTGATGCATATCTGTCACAGAGTCTAATGGGAAATGTTTGCTTACTGTTCTCTGCACTCAGATGATCAGAATTCTTAGCTGGTGTAAATCAGTGTAGCACCATTAACTTTGTTTTACACCAACTGAGGATTTGCCTCATTCTTCAACTGTGTAGAGCATGGGATAGGAACAATATGGCTAAGACTTGTCTACTTGGCACCAGAGAGGTCTGATTTGTAGAGTGCTCTAGCTACCCCATGTAGACGCTGCTGGCATGCTCTAAAAGGTACCTACTTCACATTAACATAGTCCTGTTTGAAATGGGACTACATCAACACGAGTAAATTTCCTTTGTCTCCATAGGTTGGGGAGATTATAGGAGAACCCTAACTATGACTATATATTTATTGTGATTATGAGCTAAGGTATATTCGAATATGGGATTTTTTTTTAAATGGGTGCATGCACAGTGGTGTAAAAGCTCTCTTTCTCTGTTGCATATTTACTTATGGCTTTGAATATAAAACAGTCAATCAGAGTGGGCCATTAATTGAAGAAGATTTCTTATTAATAAAAGTTTATGAGCAGAGAAATAAATATGAATCAAGCTGCGTGAAATTGCTTTTGCAAAATTTTGACATCAACATTTTTACTAGCATAAAAACATGTTTTAAATAATTTGGTTAGTGATCATTTCAAGAGTACAACAGACTTTCTGTCTTGTGCTCTTTACTTTGGTCTGTTTGTAATAATTCAGACAAAATACTGATTGTTTGTACTGAACTAAGTACTGAACTAAGAGAAGGCACCAGAGATACCAGGGAATTTGTTTTTCCTGAGGAATGTTTGTAATAATTCAGCTACACTGATGAAATCTCACTTCTTGGTTCCCATTTGTGCTGGAAGGATTTGCTTTCATCTGTAATAATCAGTTGTGGAATTTCATATTTGGAAATGATTTTTCTTTATTTTCTAAACCAAGAAAATAATTTTGCTTGAGTGTTGCTTAGTGACAGGTAAATTATTTTATTGCTTGTGGGAGTGGTAATTAAAGCCACTTAGAACTTGATATACCTGTCTTGGTGATAAAATTAGCCTTGAAAATTTTAAATACCAATCAGGCCTCACTCCATCCTCTTAAAAAGACAGTATGGGATTTTGCTTGTACTCTAATATCTAATTTGCCAGACTCACTTTGTCCTCGGATTGTATGAAATGATCAATCTCTGATTGTTTCATTTCTTAACTTGTTCAGTAGATCTAGACTCTAGTGTATCATATTTTGTATCATGTAACATAAGACACCATTTCTGGTATTATATTATGTACCATATCCTCTTGACACAGTGATATCATATAAGGCTACACATATTGGTGAGGCATGCTGACGCTTCCCCAACAAGAGGCATGCTGACTCTTCCCCAACGTATTGTTAATCTATGTGTGTGATAATTCTGTTCTTTTCTATAGTTTCAACCAATTTTCCAGTACTGAAGTTAGGCTTGCTGGTCTATAATTGCCAGGATCACCTCTGGAGCCTTTTTTTAAAAATCGGCATTAAATTAGCTATCTGCAAGTCATCTGGTACCGAGGCTGATTTAAACAGTAGGTTACATACCACAGTGAAAAGTTCTGCCATTTCATGTTTGAGTTCCTTCAGAACTCCTGGGTGAATACCATCTGTTCCTGGTGACTTATTACTGTTAAATTAATCAGATTGTTCCAAAACCACCTCTTTTGACACCTCAATCTGGGACAGTTCCTCAGATTTGCTACCAAAAAAGAATGGCTCAGGTGTGGAAATCTCCCTCACATCTTATGCAGTGAAGACAAATGCAAAAAATTCATTTAGCTTCTTCACAAGGGGCTTGTCTTCCTGGAGTTCTCCTTTAGCAGTTCCATAGTCCAGTGGCCTCACTGAGTGTTTGGCAGGCTTCCTGCTTCTGATATACATTTTTTTTTTTTTTTTAGCTATTGGGGTGTTGGGATTTTTTTTTTTGTCGTTTGCCAGTTGCTCTTCAAAATCTTTTTTGGCATGTCCAATTATACTTTTACACTTGACTTCCCAGAATTTATCTTCCTTTTTGTTTTTCTCAGTAGGGTTTGAGTTTCAATTTTAAAAAAATATTTTTGTCTCTAACCACCTCTTTTACACTGTTTAATCAGGTGGCATTTTTTGGTCCTTTTATTTTTTTGTAGTTTGGGGGTATACACATAGTTTGAGCCTTTATTATGGTGTTTTTAGAAAGTTTCTATTTAACTTGCAGGCATTTCACTCTTGTGACTGTTCCTTTTAATTTCCGTTTAACTAGCCTCCTCATTTTTGTGTAGTTCCCCTTTTTGAAGTAAAATGCTATTGTGGTGGATTTCTTTAGTATTTTTCCCCTTACAAGGATGTTACATTTTATTACATTATGGTTGTTTTAACATACCAGTTCAGCTCTATTCACCTCTTCTATCAGACCCTGTGCAGCCCTTAGGAGTAAATCAAGAATTGCCTCTCCCATTGTGGGTTACAGGACTAGGTGCTCCAAGAAGCAGACATTAATGGTGTCTAGAAATTTTTATCTCTGCATCCCATGCTGAGGTGACATGTCACCAGTCGATATGGGGATAGTTGAAATCCCCCATTATTGTTGGATTTTCTGGTTTTGTAACCTCTCTAATCTCCCTGAGCATTTCACAATCTCCACCACCGTCCTAGTCAGTTGGTCACTACTATATTCCTACTGCTGTGCTCTTGGTATTCAAGCATGGAATTTCTACCCAGTAGAGATTCTATGCAGCTGCTTGATTCATTTAAGATTTTTACTATATTTGACTCTATGCTTTCTTCACATAGAGTGCCATTTCCCCACCAGTATGATCTACTCTGTCGTTCCTATATAATTTGTATCCTGGAATTACTGTGTCCCATTGATTATTTTCGTTCCATGAAGTTTCTCTGATGCCTATTATGTCAATAGTCTCATTTTAAAAACCAGGCACTCAATTCTCCCGTTTTAGTATTTCGGTGTATTGCATTTATATACAAGCACTTATAAAATTTGTCAGTATTTAGTCGTCTGCCTTCATGTGATGTAATTGAATGGGACTCTCTTTCATTTGACTGTTTTCTTCAGTTCCTACCTGTACTTTATCAAATTCTATCCTCTCCTCTTTATTAGGCATAGAGTATCCCCTTTAATAAACCCGCCCCAAGGGATGTCTCTGTCCAAACAGTGTGCTCCTCTACAGCTGTTGTCTTTTCCTCAGTTCTTTGTTTAAAAACTCCTTTATGACTTTTTAAATTTTACATGCCAGCAATCTGGTTCTGTTTTGCTTTAAATGGAGCCCATCTTTCCTGCGTTGGCTCCTCCTTTCCCAAATGGTTCCCCAGTTCCTAATAACCCTAAATCCCTCCTCTGAACACCGTCTCATCCACTCTCAGACCCCTGCAGTTCTGCCTGTCTAACTAGCCCTGCATGTGGAACCGGAAACATTTCAGAGAACGTTACTATGGATGTCCTGGACTTTAATCCCTTACCTAGCAGCCTAAATGTGGCCTCTAGGGTCTCTATACTGATTTATACCACCTGAGGGTCTCTGCCCTAGAACACAGTTTAAGGACTCTGAAAGTGAAAACAAGCCTTAAACTGGACTCGTTTGCCAAGTGGTAGCCTATGCGTAGGACTTTTCTACATGGTGCTGTAGCCTGCTTGCTTGCCTGCCTATCTTTTCTTACAGGTTTCTTCTTATCTTCTGATCAGATTAATTGACAAGCCGATAACCCATACTATCCAAGTTAATAACATTAACCTCTTAAATCAGGCACCAGTGCTTTAGTCCACACCAGTACTGTGCCCAGAAAGTGCTGAAACCCTGAAACAGCGTTATGGTAACATGCACTAGAGAGCATCGAGTGCGTTCCAGGATGGTCCATTCAGACCAGTTAGTGCACAACACACTAGTGCAGACAACAAAATTTATAACCCTGAGGTGTAGACTAAAGCACTATATAGACAAACCCTTAGGGCAGAGGAGTGTAATGATCATCCCTTCTCTTCCTAGTATCCGAGAATGCAGCATTCTGAGCCTTTCTTAATTGTCACCATGGAACTGTGAGGTAACCAGGTTGCATGCTTTCTCCTTGTAAAGCATTATGTTGTGTTTTTACTCAAAACCCTTCAAGGAGAAGAAATGTTTATACTGAAAATCCACCAAGACTTAGAGCAAGTGTTGGTGTGGGGAAAAAGGAAGAAAATGATCAAGGGAATAATCTAATCTAGCAAAAGACAACATCACAATCAGAATTTCTGTTTCAGAAAGGCATTATTCCCATGCCAGGATCAGTAGCCATTGTGTTCCAAATAGGCATAAAAAGCAATGTTCACATGCAGTGCTTGAACATGACCCTCTGATGTGCAGAAATCTTGAATCCTGCATATCCAAAGCATTTAATAAGTGTGGTTGAGTAAGATGCTCATGACCACATTTACAAGTGAACTTGCTATGGGAACCACGGCGGCAAACTGGGTGTGAGCACACACAAACCTACAGTTGCATGCACCAGCAAGTGCTTGTACAAACAGAATGGGTAATTGTGCATGCAAATGGGCATGTATACATGCAGTTGTCTATTTGGCACATGCGTGTTCTCACTCGTAGTCATAAATGCAGGTTTGTGTAGGCTCAATGGATACAAATGCATTTTTGCAGGCTTATCTTTTGCTTCTGCCTTTGAAATTTTTACTCTTACATTCTTACAAAGAGCGGTGTTATCTGTATAGCAGGAGGCGTTTTCTTTTCATTTCCTTTTGGGGCTTTCCCTTTAGCTAGTGAAATTTACAAGAAGGTCCCAGTAGCACAGTAATGTCCAGTGACGAGGGCTGAAATAAAACAGCGTTCACGAGCTATTGCACAATCCAGCTAGTTGATCTAATAATTCTATGTACCTCTGTGTTCCTTCTGAAGGGGGAGGTGGGGAGAAATAGAAAAACAATCTCCTGGACACAGTTGAGCCTAATTATTTCTTTCAAGGAATTTGTGACCTCAGACATACCTAACCCACTTGGGTTTTATGATCTCACTTTAATTCAGTGTTTACTTCTCATCCACCCACTCAAACAGGCCAACCCAACTAAATCCTGGAAATACCCAAACCTGACGAAACATTAGAAACACACCGCCACGAAAACTGCGTAATAGCAGCTGCAGATGCTCTGATACTTTATTATGGTGGTGCAAGGTGTGTCCAAGGGAACAAGAGACAGGCATAACTTCAGTAAACAGCAGACTTATGTACTGAGTATTTCCATGCTTGTAGGCCTGCTCCTGCAAATTATTGATTGCTCTCAACTACCTTTGAATTCAGTTGAGGATGTTTAGTGTATCCCAGGATTGGGCTTTTGGGTACTTGTTAAAAATTCTGTTTTGTCTTTCTCATTGTGATAATTAGAGCTAGATCAATGTCATAACAAAGTTCCATAAATGTTTTTGTTCCAATTTTTTAACAAACTCGCTTCAACTTTGCTAGCACCCCCTTTAGTGTTTTTTGTACAACTGCTTAGCAAATAAGTGTACTAGCAGAAATGTTTGGAAAAGCAGCAAATTAAGTAATTGCAGGATATTCCTGGAAAGGAAATTTCAAACAGGTATATTATTAACAAGCACCACCATAAGAACCTGATTTTAAGAATTATACTCTTTCATTGAGGAAACAAACAATAGCATGTGGTCTGTGCCCAAAAAAGCAGAAGAAATTTGGAGTTTTGCAGATTTCGTCCTTAAAATGAGCTGCTCACAAATAATCTATAGACCAAGAATATTTACAGAAATGATTTGGTGAATAATGGATAAATTTGAGAAAGCAGAGAACTTGGACAGGTCATGAACAGAAAAAAGAAACAAATTCTGCCAGCTACATTATTCACCCAGCCCTTTTGAAAGCACATCCTTAGCACATTCTGAATGGGTTCTCCTTTCACATTCTTGGAACAGTGCTTTGTGACCAACATGGCCAACGACTCTCATCGCCTGCTTGGGCCTTCAGCCTCTCAGCCTACAACTTTGTGTTCATCCCCTGCAACCTGATAGTAACATAGCTCCCTGGGACCAATACCTCCGCCAAGGCCTCTTGACTGACACTGTAGGTGTAGGTCCTAGAAACTTTGCCTTACCCTTCAACTTGTCTCCTTAGAGGACACAGGGCTCTCTCTTCTCCAGGGATGTCTGCTTAATATTACCCATATAATAGCAATATTAACCAAAGCAAGATTTATGAAAAGCAGAGGGAAGATAGAATTACAACAAAAGCAACAGTTTGCTTAATATATCTAGATTTACACTGTCCATAAGCCAAACTAGATTCGGTACCCTCATCTTAGTTACAGAGGAAAGAGAGGCAAAGAGTCCTGTGGCACCTTATAGACTAACAGATGTATTGGAGCGTAAGCTTTCGTGGGTGAATATCCACTTCATCGGATGCATGTAGTGGAAATTTCCAGAGGCAGGTATAAATATGCAAGCAAGAATCAGGCTAGGGATAACGAGGTTAGTTCAATCAAGGAGGATGAGGCCCTCTTCTAGCAGTTGAGGTGTGAACACCACGGGAGGAGAAACTGCTTTTGTAGTTGGCGAGCCAGTCACAGTCTTTGTTTAATCCTGAGCTGATGGTGTCAAATTTTCAAATGAACTGAAGCTCAGCAGTTTCTCTTCGAAGTCTGGTCCTGAAGTTTTTTTGCTGCAGGATGGCTGCCTTTAAATTTGCTATTGTGTGTCCAGCAAGGTTGAAGTGTTCGACAGGTTTTTGTATATTGCCATTCCTAATATCTGATTTGTGCTCAGACTCTATGCCGCCAGCACTCCCAGCTATCTCCATGACACCACTGATTTCCTGAGAAAACTACAATGCATTGGTGATCTATACAAAAACCTGTCGGAGAACAATTCAACACTTCATAAAGGAATCTTTGATCTGAGGCTCTGAGGAGGGAGGTGAAGCCAGGTTACTAATTACTATGCTCTCCAGTCCTTTGAGAGTTCCCTTCCCATTTTTTGCTGTCTTGAAAGCTGGAATGTCATAAACCCTAGGGATTGCCATTTCTTTGGATCAAGCAAAATGATCAACTTTCAATCTGTGCCAATGTCCTTTTTTGTCGGAGCTAGTTTATGGCCTGCTGCTGTATAAATGCGATCTCTGCCTCTGCTGGACACAGAGGTAGCTGGGATGTAACCCTTTTAAAACTTTTTCCTTTATGAATTTATCTTGTTATGGAATGTAAATTGACAGGCCCTGGATCCTCTGTCACAGTGCTGTTGCTTCAAATCAGGGAATGGATGAATACACAGTTCTGAATCTAAGCTCCTTACCTTGCAATGAGCTCTCCAGTGGCACAGGCGTTTACCTGGGTGGAGTTCATTACAGGAGCTTTAATTAATTAGCAAATTCCATTTCTATTGGAAAATAGGATTAATCATCCTTGACAGCTAACTTTCAGTGGGTTTTTCAGCATCCCATTCCTTCTGATCAGTGAACTTTTCCTCTCACATACTCTAGCCTCTTGGTGCTAGGTATAAGACTTCTCCTGAGCGCAGCAATGATATGTGCCATGGCCGTAGGTGTCAAGGAGTTAGTCAATTCATAAATGTAGAATGGAATAGTAAGCCAAAAAGCTAGAGGTGTATTTACTCCTTTTCCTGCTGGGTAAGGATCAGACAACACTCTGCTCCCTCCTACCATGGGCTGAGAGAGAGGAAGGCACTACCCTGGGGTTTGGGACACCTGGGTTCAGTTCCCTGCTCTGCCACACACTTCCTGTGTGACCTTGGGAAAGTCTTTTAGCCTCTCTGTGGCTCAGTTCCTTATCTGTAAACTGGGAATAATAGCACTGCCCTACTTCTCAGGAGTGTTGCAAAGATAAAATACATTAAAGATTGTGAGACACTCGGATACTATGGTGATGGGAGCCATATACTTACTTACCTTAAATAGGTAGCCGAAGATCACCTTGTTGCAGAGGGTCAAAGGGGTCACCTAATTACACATTCTGTTTTCACTAGAAATTATCTCTTTTTTTCAAGCCCCTCTTGTGTGTGCATATGTACAAGATAAAGTGATTTGTCTGGTCAATGGCCTCTGTTCCCATTAGCTGCTGAGAAGACTCTCTGTCCACATTTTGGACTGAGAGTGGAGTGCAACATTTAAGCTGGGCTTCTGAGAGAGGAGCAAAAAAAATAAAGAGAAAGGTCCCAAAAGTTCTTTATATTTTATTCATATATGTTTTGCATGACTGAATCAATTTTTTAAATGTTTTTCATGACACCTCGATTGTGAATCTTCAGCCAACAGCTATACACTTATTAAAGGAAAAATGTGTCCTGGAAACACTGAAGGATCACTGAGAGCCCACTGCATTTTTTTAAACGTATGGAAAGTGATGGCATCACCTGTATATAGATGAATTGTTCCAGTCGAAAATGGTGCATCTCTTCCATTTGTTTGACAGTACTTGCAGTTGCCCTGTATTGCCAATATTCTGAAAAGGGAACAGAAAGGCAGTAATGTGCCATGATGTTTTTAGTCAGGCATGCAAGCATACAGTTGTGGCCAAAATGATGGCCTCCCCTGTGTGGGGCATGCAAGGTCACGATGTGTGGAGGATTCAGTTTCGTCTCTGCGTTTGGGGGCAGGCGTACCACTGTAAAACTGAGTCATCTAGATCAAGTTCATGTGCCCACCTACCTATGCAGAAGGGGAAGTAGCAGCCCAGTGGATGGGGTTCTCTTCTGCATGCTGCTATCCAGTATATGAGTAGCTGCTGCAGAGCAGTGACCATCTTAACCAGGGTGTTCAATGATATCAGCATTGCCTACTGGAAATAGAATTCTTCTTCTCTTCCTTCTCTGAATTTTTGTATGTTAAATCACTGCCCTATTTCAGGCCAGCAGTAATGGCATATCAGTGGTGGGCGAAATGGTTCCTCGATCCATTATTGTTCATAATGAGCTTAAGAATGAAAGGCACAATATAAATGTCGGCTATTAGCATTTTTGTGAAATCTGCTTTTGTGCCCGTGTGGACATTCTGCAAACGTCAGTAAAATGTTAGTTAAATAAATAAAAAATAATGAACCTCAGAACGTTTTGAAAGGAAGGTTGTTCAATCACTGAACTATAAGAGCTGAACTGCATCTTTGTGTCTTGTATTTTAAGAATTCAGTCTATTTAATTCTCTTTAGTTTAGCTCAAGTCTGGTAAATAAAGCAACAACTGCTACAAAGCCTTTGAGATCTATGAATGGAAAAGCTGTATATAAGAATTAGGAGGGATTATTATGAATGACTTTCAGCCTGACCTCTCTAATCCCCTAGGATTTGAACACATGGCCCTTAAGGAGGAGTAAAATGATTGACCTTGGGGAAAGGCTGCAAAGCGAGGCAATTCTCCATGAGGTTCCCTGCCCTCTCATTGCAGAAGGATATATCTGGCTGCTATTCTAGCCAGTCCATAGCTGACATGCAGATCAGTAGTTTATATTGCAATGATAATATGTTGCAGTGCCAGTAACTTTTTATAACTCTCATAAAACTCCCTACCCTTGTGGGGAAACATTCCTTCAGCATGGGCAGTAAAATGATCACTTTCAGATGTCAGGGTGGACTTATATATTGATCATGTTGCCAAATCTATATAAAGGTGACCAGATTTTTTAGGTACCAAATCAAGGAGAAAGGAGTTTTGGAGAATGGAGGGAGGGAAAGCCCTGCCACATTCAGGATAACCCTCTACATATGAGCACAAGACAGGAGTGCCCTCTGCTCCTTCCCCGCCTACTCATCTGTCTTATCTTGAAAGTCAGATGTTAAATGACTATGATAAATGGCTACTGCAGCCTGATTTGGTTTTTGTTTTCAAAATTGGTTTGGTTTATAATTTAATATTTGCCCCACATTCTTTCAGCTTAATCTGTGCAAGTATTTTCCAGGATTCATTCTGTCCCGTGCATGCCAGCTACAAAAATGTCAGGCTTTTAGCAAAATTTCAGCAATGTGCATCAGCCCTTCCCAACACTCTGGCTGGTGGTGCCAGGCCATCCTGCAGATGGAATGTAGCATGCTGGACAGTCCTGGGCAATAAAGTTGATTTCCTCCTCAAAATGTTAATGTGAGTTAAACAAACCAAACACAACTCAAACATTACATCAGTTTAACTGTTTCACTTCAGCACCTACCAGCTCTTAGTGCCAGGCTCCTGGGCAATGAAACTGGTATATCTTTATTATGGGTTCAACTAACCTTATAACACCCCAGATATTTTCCTCCATTAACTTCCTATTTTGAATTTTTTTCTCAGATGCACCAAAAGTCACACAGGAGTCAGCCCAGTCAGATCTGATTTCAGGATTAGTGCCTAAAACTAGACATTGTGTAAAGGGTTACTCTCAAGGCTGTTAGGGCCAAAATTGAACTTTCCTTTTTTTCTTATATCTGTTTCCAAAGTATTTGTCATTGTAACTTTTCCAAGAGTGTCAATATTTCCACTCCCCACCCTCAAAATAAAATAAAATACACTATGCTAAGCAACTTTACAGTAACAAACCAGTATTGTCATGTAATGAAAAGGGGGGAAATGGTAGAGTCAATTTCAGGCTGAAATCATGAAAATACTTAGACATATGATTAAATTTTCTTATGTGAGCAGACAGATTGCAGGATTGCAGCCTCAGTTTTAAGCTCCCAGGGTTATTCTAAACAGCAATGCCCCATGTCTGCCTACCTATAGGGCTTAATCCAAAGCCCACTGAAGTCCATGGGAGTCGTACCACTGACTTCCATGGGTTTTGGATCAGGCCTTTCCCAGGCATGTCACCTGATGAAGTCATTGGGAACTGGGTCCATGCAAGTGAATTGAGCCCAAAGAATAAAAGATTTTTATTTAGATTAATAAAAACATTTTTAGCAATGTCCTTTGAATAGAATAATAGTCAAGAATAAAGTACTGGTAATCCTTCTACTCGGCTATACTTTAAATATAACTGTCTTGTGGTTCATGTAAGTACAAGTTATACAGGGAACTTTTCTTAGAAATGCTGTTTTTTTTCCCTCTGTTTATGGACGTAGAAATAGTGTTTTAGCTTTACGAGCAGTTCTTGGCAATGCTATAATTTTTTCTGCATTAGACTTCCTTTGTCTTGTTGGAACTAATTAGAGTTAATTTAAAACAGAAATAGCATCTTTTGGGACTACTCGTGCTTAAAATTAAGCATGTGTATACTTTTTTCAGAATCAGGGTGTAAGTTACTAGTGTCCAGTCCAGTTTATAGTAGACAAAGAAACACTTCACAAATCCACGAACAGAACTGACACCAATTGACACTCTTATTGGCAGTCACACAATAAGGGTCAAGGATTGAAAGGGATTGAAGAATAAAACTGGATGTATTTATATTCCCTAAAGGTGATCCTCCAGAAAAGCCTTAAGTGTCCAAGAGGTGAGAAAGGAATGTGGGTTGTGACTCTGTCTTCTGTACCTGCTGTGACAGGGTCAGACCAGATGGCTACACGAGAGTGATAGAAGGCAGATATATTAGCCCCAGGTTAAGTAGGTCCCTTTTCCCTGGGTAAGGTAACAGGGAAGGTTCCAGAACAAACAGGAACTTTCTGGAAACAATTAAGGCAGACAGGCTAATTAGAACACCTGCAGCCAATCAAGAAACTGCTAGAATAAATTAAGTCAGGCTAATCAGGGCACCTGGGTTTAAAAAGGAGCTCACTTCAGTTTGTGGTGCGCGTGTAAGGAGCTGGGAGCAAGAGGCGCTAGTAGCTGAGAGTGAGAACGCGGACTGTTGGAGGACTGAGGAGTACAAGCATTATCAGACACCAGGAGGAAGGTCCTATGGTGAGAATAAAGAAGGTGTGGGGAGGAGGCCATGGGGAAGTAGCCCAGGGAGATGTAGCTGTTGCACAGCTGTTCCAGGAGGCACTCTAGACAGCTGCATTCCACAGGGCCCTGAGCTGGAACCCGGAGTAGAGGGTGGGCCTGGGTTCCCCCCAAACCCCCAACTCCTGGTCAGATACAGGAGGAGTCGACCTGGACTGGGGGTTCAGAAAAACGGCCAAGCTGAGGGCTGCCGTGAAGCTCCAAGGCGAGCAAATCCACCAGTAAGCACAAGACCCACGAAGGTAGAGGAGGAACTTTGTCACACTGCCCTGTGACTGACTGGGAGACTTCACAATCTAGTGTTGTCAACCTGGAGCTTTTCGCAGACACTAAAACTCACTTAAATGAGAAAAAAAAAGTAGTTTTCTGCTGAGATTCGGTGTAATGGAAATAACCTCAGAACACAAACCCTGCCGAGAGCTGTTAAATTTACGTTATTGGAACTGTTCTTCATAAATTGTCAACGTGCTGTGGAGGTCACTCAAACAAAAATACAAATTAGGAACAACTCTTCTGAAAGAATAAATGCTCCATGCACCAAACTAAGGCATGTGCTGAAATCCTCCTACTCTTGCTAAGGGATCTTTAATGATGATGAGTGTCAAGGATAATGGTTTTAAATTTATATTCTGCAGCCACTGTCCATAACCTAATTCTGATCTTCCAAAGGAAAGCTGTCTACTGCAAATGTGAAATGACTCAGTAGACCTCTATAAGCATCCTCCTTTTCCAGAGCACAAGTCTCTGATCCCATCCAGCTTGATCACCATATACTGTATGGAAATTAACCTCTTGTGAAGAAACAAATTGAGAGATTCCCCCCCTTCCACACATGCGCGCACACACACATCTGTGAACTTATGAGAAAAACAAAACAAAGATAATTGAAAGCAGAAAAATACCTTTAAGAAATGTCAGTTGCAACAGAAACAAGGCCATTCACTTCCGGCGTGCCACGGATGCTCTATGAACCCTGTGTGATATGCTCTCGCACCCTGTGGGCTGCCAATACCTTAGAACTGTAGGCACGAACTACTCATGGGGCTTGACGTTGCTATTCTGATGTGTTCATTTCAGCTCAATGTGAGGGTCCTGTAATGCTGCCATTTAGGCTACATCAGGATTATTGCCATGGTTTTTGCTCTTCTTTCAAATTTTGCAAAATACAAGGGTCCAGATTTTCAGCTGGCATAAACTGACATAGCTCCACTGAAGTCAGCGGGGCTACATAGATTTACGCTAGCTGAGGATCTATCCTAATGTTTTTTCAGGCCCTCTTCCAAGATAAATTATTGGAGGAGGTTTTGTTGAAATCTGGCAGCCCCTCACGAGATTCACCCTGCTTTTTTCTTTTAGCAGCACTAGAAATGAAAATATCCATTATGTTTTAGAAAACACAGGCCTGGTTCAGATGGCGCTGTAAGAACGTACAACCGCCAGAGGCTCCAGTTCATGGCAGTGCCCCACATCAGCATGGATATGTTGAAATGCTGGTGGGATATGTATTGCTCATGCTTCACTGATTGCTGGGGGGGAGCACAAGCTGCTCCGAGCTGATTGACAGCTCTGTAGTGATACTCACTTGAGCCACTGTGGACTCTCCCTATGTCTAGGCCATGGTTGGGCACACGTAGTTTCTCCTTCCTTCTTTCTAACAGAAAACCTTCATCCACTTTCTCCCTAATTCCTTCCACATGTGTGGTTTGTATTAATTTAAATGGAAGATATGGGCCAAAGATATTAACATCATCCAATCACTATCCAACTTTAAATAGTGTTTAACAAGGGGCGGGGGGGGAGGGGGTTTGGCATACAGAGACCTCAGCCTACTTTGAACCATGGCAAACACATATTAAAAATCCTTTTACCTTTTATGAAAGATGCAGAAAAGAAGGAAAACCAGTTAAAGCCTTTGAAATGTGAAGTATTAAGTAAGGCTTTTATTTTAACAACAGCCTTTGTTCCCTTTCCCTTTAGTTGGTGGGAGTTTTAGAAAAAACCCCTCACCCCCGTGTTTCATAGTGTCTTGCATGGTATTAAAGATGGCCTTACCTGTTCTTGTGGGGAAAAGAGGAGAAGTGGGTGGGGATGGACTGGAGCTGTTGTTGTCCCTACTCTTGGTAAAGCCCAGTGCTGTTTCATGCCAGGCGCTGGTTGGGATGCAGCTGGAGTTGTCATGTGGCCGCTGTAGAAATCCCTGGCACACCCACACCTTGAATGCTGTATGCAGCTGGGGTTGCCCCATCTCAAAAGAGGTATAGTGGACTTAGAAAGGTTCAGAAAAGGGCAACAAAAATGATGAGGGGTATGGAACGGCTGCCATATGAGGAGAGATTAATAAGATAGGGACTTTTCAGGTTGGAAAAGAGATGACTAAGGGGGGATATGATTGAGGTCTATAAAATCATGACTGGTGTGGAGAAAGTAAATATGGAAGTGTTGTTTATGCCTTCTCATAACACAAGAACTAGGGGTCATCACATGAAATTAATAGGCAGCAGGTTTAAAACAAACAAAAGGAAGTATTTTTTCACAGAACGCACCGTCAACCTGTGGAACTCCTTGCCAGAGGATGTTGTGAAGGCCAAGACCATAACTGGGTTCAAAAAAGAACTAGATAAATTCATGGAGGTTAGGTCCATCAATGTTTATCATCCAGGATGGGCAGGAATGGTGTCCCTAGCCTCTGTTTGTCAGAAGCTGGGAATGGGCAACAGGAGATGGATCACTTGATGATTACCTGGTTTTGTTCATTCCCTCTGAAGCACCTGGCATTGGCCACTGTTAGAAGACAGGATACCGGGCTAGATGGACCTTTGGTCTGACCCAGTATGGCCATTCTTATGAGTTGGTGAAGGTGGGGGTGTCACCTGATCCCTCTCTTTGGCCTGAGCTGGTCAGGACAGCATCCAGGTTTAGGACAAAGAAGTCCCGGAGTCCCAGGAGATGGTGGGGGAGGCAGCTATGATGTAAAGCTTACTCCAGTAGCCTCTGTCTGCCCTTCCAGCTATTCCTTTACCCCTCAACCCCCGAGCCTCTCTCTTTAAGGACTCACAAAGGGAATGGTGGGTGGATTAGCCCATCCCCTCATTATTTTCGCCACAAATTATGCCCAGTTTTCAGAGTAGCAGCTGTGTTAGTCTGTATCCACAAAAAGAACAGGAGTACTTGTGGCACCTTAGAGACTAACAAATTTATTTGAGCTATAAGCTTTCGTGGGCTACAACCCACTTCATCGGATGCATAGAATGGAATATATAGTAAGAAGATATATGCACATATAGAGAACATGAAAAAGTGGAGTAAGAGGCTAATTAATTAAGATGAGCTACTAGCAGCAGGATAATAATCCCTTGGGAATTCCACCATGATTTCAACAATTTCTATCCCACTATCAACCTCAGCCTAGACCAGTCCGCACAAGCGGTCCATTTCCTGGACACTACAGTGCTAATAAGTGATGGTCACATAAACACCACCCTATACTGGAAACCTACCAACCGCTATACTTACCTACATGCCTCCAGCTTCCATCCAGGACACACCACACCATCCATTGTCTACATCCAAGCTCTAAGATACAAGATGCATTTGCTCCAATCCCTCAGACAGAGACAAACACCTACAAGATCTCTGTCAAGCATTCTTAAAACTACAGTACCCACCTGCGGAAGTGAAAAAACAGATTGACAGAGCCAGAAGAGTACCCAGAAGTCACCTACTACAGGACAGGCCCAATGAAGAAAATAACAGAACGCCACTCGCTGTCATCTTCAGCCCCCAACTAAAACCTCTCCAGCGCATCATTAAAGATCTACAACCTATCCTGAAAAATGATCCCTCACTCTCACAGATCTTGGGAGACAGACCAGTCCTCGGTTACAGACAACCCCTCAACCTGAAGCAAATACTCTCCAGCAACCACACACCACACAACAAAAACACTAACCCAGGAACCTATCCTTGCAACAAAGCCCGATGCTAACTCTGTCCACATATTTATTCAAGTGACACCATCATAGGACCTAATCACATTAGCCATGCCATCAGGGGCTCGTTCACCTGCCCATCGACCAATGTGATATATGCCATCATGTGCCAGCAATGTCCCTCTGCCATGTACATTGGCCAAACCGGACAGTCTCTACGCAAAAGAATAAATGGACACAAATCTGACATCAGGAATCATAACGTTCAAAAACCGGTAGGAGAACACTTCAACCTCTCTGGCCACTCAGTAACAGACTTAAAGGTGGCAATTTTGCAACTGAAAAGCTTCAAAAACAAACTTCAATGAGGAACTGCTGAGCTTGAATTAATATGCAAACTAGATTATGCCCAGTATCTGACACACCAATTTTGGTTCATTAATATCACCCTTCCCCCGCATTATCTGATTTTAACAAGCATAATTTCAACAGTCCTTAGATTATGCTAACGTGACCTTTTTAGTTTAAACTAATCCAGCCTCTCTGTCTGGTTTTCTTGATCCTATTTGCATCAACATTTGTTTTGGTAGGTTATTGTGACATATGAATTTACACTCACTTTTTATAGTCAAACTCACAATTAGGATAATTTGAGGTCCCATTTATCAGAATAGTGCACACACCAGTTAGGGACACCATTCCCTATTTACTGTACCCTTAAGAGGCTGCAACATTCTTTCTCTTTGTGGCATGGTATGGAGTTAGGAGGGTGCACCCTGATTGGACCTTCCAACCAGGGCCCCCCGTCCCGTGGCTTTGCAAGAAGCACCAGATTGATCTAAGCTGACTTTATAAAACATTTTATTCACTATTGTGTAGTCTGGTCTCTTTGTGATCATCGGTTTTGTGGGCCACCCACCGTGGCTGGATAGTCATCTGCATTCTTAGGCAATGCATTGCATTCTTAGGCAGTGTATTTGGAAATAACATCGGTGGGGGGGAACCCAGATACTTTAAAATAATGACCCATTTAAATTGTTCTTAACTTTGCTGGCCATTCTAGTGATAACATAAGCTCATCTTAACAATACATGGGAGTTCAGGTTTTCAGTGATTTGGAAGTTTGCAAGATGATAGGGCCCAAGAGGCCTTGACTGAACATGGGATTCTAACGATGTAACTCTTTTTTAATTAGTTTAGGAAGGACAGGGAGAAGGGAGTACTAGAAATACAAAGCTGGAAAAGTAACAGGGAGGATGCAGCCTGAATTTTGAACTGGAAGCATTAGTCATAAATATTAGGCTTAGTGTTTAGTCTCCTAGGGCATATGAAACTCATTACTGTCCAGACCTGCACTAAAACATCTTTCACATGCTTGACGGCTGGCTACACATGTCGGTGATTTGTCAGGTCTGACAGACAGACAGACAGACAGCAGTAGTGGCAATTTTTTCTGACTCTCTTCAGCTTTGGCCTAGAACCGTCCTGTTGTCCTGTACACACAGTGAGACATCTCTCATGCTGGCACTCTCCATTAAGATGGTTGGAACAGAGAAGTCTCTAAAGATGGCTCTGGGATGTCACAGAAGGTGCCTTGCATGGCAAAGTTTAATTCACACAGCACTCCAGCTTGTGCTTCAAGCCTGCTTGTAAAGCTGCCATTGACCCCAATCCAAAGTCTTGTCTTACTGCTTCATTTTTCATCAAGATGCTAAGAAGTTGGCAGTTATCTACAACGTGAAGGTACATCTGAATCAAAATGACTCACCTGCGAGTGCCAGGGCGTCTATGACCTTTGCTCTCATTTCAGCCAAGAAACCTTAAATCTAAATAGCTGTGGCCACATTTCACAAAATACCACCGAGTTAAGATGAGGTTTTAAGCGAGGAGAGCCCATCCCTCTTTCCCTGAATGTGCAATCATAGCCATCATGGAATGGAGCTGCAGGCGCTGGATTGACCAGTATCGGTGTGAAGATGTTAGGGGCCCAGCAAAGGAAATAACTGGAAATTATAGCAAATAAAGATGTCAGTTGTTCATTCAGTCATATACTCACTTGTGGCAGAACAGACCACAATCTGTTTCATGGATTAGCGGGCCTGTTCCCAAGATACCTCATTCATTTGTTTATAACACAGAACACATCTGTGGAACTATACCGGCCCCCAGATAGTATGATTTCATCAAGAGTGGTGGATGAAGGCCAAATGGGCGCTCTTGTTTTTCAGAGAGCCTGGGACTTTTCTCTTGCAAATTGTTTCATTCAGCTCTCCCGAGTAGGGCATATTCATGGGTAAATGTTTCTCATCTTTAACACGGTTAAGTCCGCACCTGCTGCTAAAACAACAGAAGCAAATAGGCTTCAAATGACGCAACATTATTTAGAAGAAAAACAGCCCGTCACTTACAAAGTATTTGGTTCTTTTATATTTTTCTGTGCTCTAAAATTAGCCTTTTTTGACAGTTCATATCATTACAAATTATAAACAGCTTTTTCTTGGACACACTTCTTTGGATGTATTATGCTGTTTGATTATGTTAAAGTGATTTGCTAAGTCAGGAATATATATACACTGAGAATACATGTTTCTATAAAAACACATGCAGAATTAGTTTGCAAAGATGGCTGATTTTTCATCTTTCATGAGTTTTGTTTCAGTGTGTTAACATTTAAGCACCTGTTATTTCTATTTTACACATTGCTGTATACGTACACAATGCACTGCAATAGGTAGGCATGCTAAACAAGGATGGAAAAACCATAGGACCGGATTCCCCATTGCCTCACATGTTGGATGTGCAATGTGGGTGTCAAATGCTACGATTCCAACATCATAAAATTTGACACCTGCTTTGGACAGGAACAGATGATGGCGTGTGGGTTGGGATTTGAAAAAGCACTCAGCATCGGCCTGTACCAGTTCCCAGTAAAGTCAGTTGGAAGGGAGTTAGGCCAGCAGTGAGGGCTGTTGAAAAGGTGCAAGGCAGTGGAGAATTGGACTTGTCATGTCTGCCCCAAACACCTCACAAAGGGTAGGTACAAAGAGCACATATAATAAGTGGAGAGAGAATGGTCCAGTGGTTAGCGCACGTTAGTCTGGGAGTCAGGACAGCCAAGTTAAATTCCCTGCTCTTCCATATGCTGTCTGAGTGACCTTGGGCAAGTCTCTTCTTTTCTGCTCCCCATTTGTAAAATGGGGATAATAGCACTTCCCTACCATGCAGGACTGTCGTGAGGGTAAATACCTTAATGATTGCCCAGCCCTCCACTGCTTGTAGTAACGAGGGCCATAGGAGTACCATAGATAGTCCTCTGATCACTGACTGCCTTCATGAATTTTGCCTGGAAGTTGGCAAAGTATTCATAGCAAAATGGGGTTTGATCCAGTTTTGCCTATTTTTGAGTTATGAAATATTCACAAGAGAAGAGAAATTGTGTGACATGCCAGTGAATTTCACTTGAATATTTTTGGGGGCCGGTACTATGAAGTGTAGTAGCAAACTCACATGTTGCTTTTTCAAAGTTTGAGCTGGGTTGCGTGGTTATGACTGGTCATGTGGCCCAATATCAGAGGATAGAAATGGCTCAAGTGACAGATTACTAGTTCTGGTTCCCTAACTGGCTGATCTGACCTGTCTAGTTGGAGGTTAAGTAGAATCCCTTTGTAACTCTTTTATTTTTTTTTTCTGAACTGGTCTAGCTGCTTTGTTGTGTGCTCCCGAACATATACAGGATTTCTTGCACCTTCTTCTGAAGCATTTGTTACTGCCTCTGCCAGAGACAGGATCCTGGATTAGGGGCCCGATTCAAAGCCCACTGAAATAAATAAAAGTCTTTTCATTGACTTCACTGGGTTTTGGATCAGGCATAAAATCACTGGTCTGATATGGTATGGCTGTTCCTATAAGCTGGAAGTTGAAATGAAGGAAGCAGTAAGAAGAATTAACTTGGGTGAAGATCAATGAGCAGGAGTATAGAAGGAGAATGAGGGTCAAGATGCAAGCAAGAGCGGCATCAGGGAGAACATGGAAAGCAAGGAGATGAGCAAGCAGAAGATCTGAAGCCCTTGCAGAAATTCTTTCTTTGTACACTGTGAATCCAGTGCAGATTGACCAATCCAAATATAAGCCTCCTCAAAGATAGAGGGGATTTGGATCAGAGCCACTATTCCAGTTCAGGCCCTAATTGCTATACATGCCTCAGTGGCTTGGCTGAGCTAATAGAAAGAATCCAGACCAATGTTGGAAAATAACATGAACTGGAGTTCTGTACTTGGGTATACAAGTAGTCCAGGAGATATGAAGGCACTCTGCATTTTCATTTACTTAATGGCTGTCTGAGAGCTCAATAATTGTACAAAAACACAGCAAGTCAACCGAGTGAACAGACGAGATTAATTCATGAGGGTTGGTTCACTTTTAAGAGACTGATTTGTGATTTAAACCTTCTCTAACAATGATCAGCCATAAAAAATCAGAGATCCTGGTTGGAGTCCAGCGCTGACTAAAGTGTGAAGTTGGCTGAATCACAGATTAGCTTCAATAAATTCCAGACCACATTTGGGGCAGTAGGCAGTTTGTACTCTGAGGCTCTCAGCCTACAATGCATATCCATACTCATTGCACTACTCTATGGTCCCTTAGGTCCAGGGTGAGGTACTTTGCAAAACTATGTAAGAAAACTCCCATAGTGACCTCTTTTGTTTTCATGAGTGACTAAACTGAAATCTGCAGTTTAAATTGCTTGGCTCAAAAGCAGTACATCCATATTTAAAACGGAAGATTGCCATTTTAGAAAAGAGCAGTGACAGACTCAGCTGTGCTGTTGTCACTTTCAGGCTCCACAGAACTTTTTGTGCCTGGCCATTTTAGATAGGATAAAGTTGGATGATTGCCAGTTGTCTGTATTTTAATAGTAATAAAATAAAGATCATGTTCATGGAGTTTTATAGGGGAATTTCACAGTCGGATCCTGATAATGGGCCTAAATCACCTCCCAGTGAAGTTGGAGAGTCTTTCCACTTACTCTAATGAGATTTGGGATTTGGTGTGAGCAACCTTAACTTCCTGCAACTGATACTGAGGCGGCTAGTTAAGAGGAACTCAGCTCCTTGTAGGATTGACTGCAAGGACTATACGTTTTGTACTGAAATCTCTTGAGTCTTGACTACACCAGTGCTTACACAGTTGCTAGTTCTGGAACAGCAGCACTGGTGTTGGTAAACTGGTATAAAATGTATTAGTATCGATGCAGCCAGGGTGACTTTCCCAATGCTCCAAAGGAAGTCAGTGCCAGAGCCCAGATTGATTGTGCTATGTATCGTCACCCCAGCTACTCTTGGTCTCACCTGCTGTGGGTAGGAATGTGCTGGTTCTTATTTCTGTTGGAAAACCAAAAACATGACTACAACAAGGAGTCTGGTGGCACCTGAAAGACTAACAGATTTATTTGGGCATGAGCTTTTGTGGGTAAAAAACCCACTTGCATCTGAAGAAGTGGGTTTTTTACCCACAAAAGCTCATGCCCAAATAAATCTGTTAGTCTTTAAGGTGCCACCAGACTCCTTGTTGTTTTTGTGGATACAGACTAACACGGCTACCCCCTAATACTTAAAAACGTGACTGACACACTCTCCAGGGCAAAGTCCCCTACTGTGATGGGCAGCCTTGATTAGGATGATGTTTAGTGGGTATCCCTCAAGCTATGGTGTTAACTAAGTGGCAACTCTGGCATTTTCATCTGGTTTTCCTTCTTTTTTTTTTTTTTTTTGCTCTACTTAATATGATGGATTGAATTGAAACCTACACTTAAAGCAATTGATTTAGTGGTGCAGGGCTATTTCCTTACCATTTATCTTCATTGCCAATCTTCCTTATCAAGTCAGTAACCATATGTGCAGGAGAAAGGGTAAAATTAGTCTATGCTGCATCATTTATTTACAGCACTATATATGCTAATAATCATTGCTAATATACTCAGGAGGCCCCTGTAAATCATTTTTTTTCAACATGCCCCAGGATTGAGTATAAAATCAATCTTTAACAACAAGTATATAGTATATAATATAAGAGGATGCTTGAAATAGTTAAGACAGGTCACAGAGGCAATGTGCATACAAAGTGAGTAATGGAATGTAAACCTTTTTAGAGCGTGTGTGTGTAATCTGATGGCATGAAATGTACTGAATTTGTGACAGTACTGTGTAGTTTTAGCATTGGCACAGAATGTACAAGTGTGATACCTCGTTACATATTTTAAAAAGTGATTCCACACTTGGAATGAAAATTAAGTAGGTCTAGCATGTATTATAATATCTGTCTCAGTGGGGCACAATGTTGTGATCCTCATTGTAGGAGGGTTCTTCAGGGTTTTTAGAAAAATCAAATGATTCTGGAAAAATGGGGACTATTGTAATCAATGCCCACTGGCAAGAAAGAGACTAGACTACCAAATGAATTGTCCTGTTTAATGCCATCTGTACAAAATCATAGGTTGGAAAAAGGAATAGAATGGATAATGAAAGATAATTGGTCAGATAGGACAGTTGTTCAAGGGCCAAAACTTTGTGAAAAGCTATATCATGCATTTGGGAGACAACCCTTGTGTACTAGATAGCCTCTTGAAGTTCCTTAGTTTCTATGATTCTATGTGCAAACTTGCCCATGCACCTATTTGCACCTGTAGTTTACATGTGTAAGTCCCTCCATGTCCACTAACGTTTGTGTATGCCCTTTGTGTATGCCCAGTAACGTTTGTGTATGTCTGATATCTGAATGTGTGTCTCCATTTAGAAAAAAATATGGATATTTACTAAGTCATCCTAAAGTTGGTATATAGGTGTAAGACCTCCGAGGTACCAAAATGATGGGATGGATTTGTGAACTACAAATGCATGATGATTATGAAGATCAAGTGGATGGATGAAATGAGAAGCAATATAATCAGGGATGCTGTGAAGCAGAGGTGGCTGTTAGAGGTGATGAAAGATAGGAAGTTTTCCTGGTCTATGACTTGGGTTCCTAAGCACTGTGATAATACAAATACACCTCTACCCTGATATAACGCAAGCCGATATAACATGAATTCGGATATAACGCGGTAAAGCAAAAATGGTTTTCTGTCTCGTCTACAACATTGGTTCTCAAACTGGGGGTTCATGATCCAGTTATGTGGGGGATCGCAAGCCCCGACCCCAGCTTGCGGTTGCAAGTTGTGAGCCCCGACCCTGGTGTGCGGCTGTGAGCCCCGACCCTGGGCTTGATGTGAAGGATGACATCAAATGCACCCTTTCTAAAACAACACCAAGAATAAAACTTTTTCTGTCAAATACTGTATTAATAATGGAAATGCTCGAGGCCAAAGCAAGTTCGATATAACACAGTTTCACCTATAATGTGGTAAGATTTTTTGGCTCCCAAGGACCGCGTTATATCGGGGTAGAGGTGTAATAAATAATAATAAGCCACATGATAAGGATGGAAGTGGAGAAATAACTAACTATGCGAGGTTATATGGAAGAATGACTGATCAGACTAAGAGATCTATTGCAGGAGATGAAGAGGTGTAGAGAAATTCTCCAAAGGGCTGGTTTTAGATTTGAGGAATGAGAGAGGGGTTGTTAATTGTGGACAAACTGGGCCAGACTTATCCACAGGGTCAGACCATTGATTTTAATGGGGTTACCGAGGGATGATTTTGGCTCATCCTCTGTAGGTCAGCGGAGAGGTACTGATGATACCAACTAGGAACGGCAGTGAAACTTGATGTGAAAAAATAGTAGGGGCTTGTCAACCTTTTCCTTTTTCCAGCTATTACACTTAAATGTGAATTCCTGTGCCATTCCTGGAACATAGTCAGTCTTTTCTCCCCTTCCAGTTGCTTTACAAATGGCCACCCATCAGTGGTTTGTGATCTTGGTCTCACTGGAAACTGGCAGTGCCATCCTTTTAACAGAATAAGTTCAGTGGGTCATGAGGCTTTATCTCTGATTTTAAATTAATAATTGAGCCTGTTTCATCCACATTTACTGAAAAGAGGGAACTGAATGGCTGGATTCGTGGTTTGTCATTCTTGTCATTAGCTACCTCATGACAATTTTTTATTCATAGCTGTTCATTTAACAAAGGCTTTATTTTCTGCATCTGGATGATTGCCAGGCTTATTCATCTACATAAAGGAGGCGACTGAATTAATCCATTTAATTATCATTCCGTTTCACTCCTTCCCACCTGGTCTCAGACCTTAGAAAAATTGTATGTGGATAGTTGTATAATTATAACAAGCCTCATAAAATCAGAAGCCATTGTCAGGCTTTCTGCTATATAGCACATGCATTTCTAAAGGTCATCAGATATCTCCCACCAAGCTTTCTAGCTCAGAATGCCAAATAACTGGTTAATCAATGCAAGGTCTCAGTCTTAAGTCTGATGTACCTGAGTGCATTGTATTGGTGCAATATTTAGTTTATTATAACCTGCCATATTTGTATTTTTAGTCTGTGATTTTCCTAAGGTAGTTAGGTGGCCAAAACCCCGTCTGGATACAAGGAAGGGGTCCTGGATCAATGACCCACCATCACTTATTTAAAAAGAGTGAAAATTATGCATTGCCTTTATGCTGGTTTTTTGACCCTGTTGAGCAATTTCATGAAGTTAAGTGGGAGTTAGGTACCTAATTCCCTGAGGCTTCATTGAAAATCCCATCCACAGTGACTTTGAAATCTTCTGATCTCAAGTAAGAGTTGCAAGGATGGCAGAAGGGTGAAGGCACAGCACTGTCTTGGGCTTTGGCTTTGTCCGGTCCATGGACAACACTGTTTCCCTCTCTGTGCCTCCTCTCATCTGTCTGCAAAATGTGTGTGCTGTCCACTGATTTTATTTACTGCACAATGGCCTGCCCTTGCACTCTTTTCTTCTACAACTATTCCTTACTCCCACGAGTAGACTCATTGCCTTCACTGAAATGACTTGAGTAAGGCTCAGAGAATTGGGCCTGAAGTTAATGTATCAGTAACCTGTAGCATGGCTCTTTGAGGCCGCTGAACTGTACCACCAAGGTGGCCTCAGGCGAAGCTGGGGAAGTTGAGAGAGCAGCTCTAGCCCCGGTCAGGGTGCTGGCCATGGAACAGTAACAGTAAGTACAAAAGCTGGTGTTTCCTAAGAGAGTTCAGTAGGGCTGGGTTGCCTAACTTCTTTACACCGCTTTGAAAACCCTGACCTAAACCACGAGCTATTTTCAACTCCTCTTTTTTCTCTTTCTTTTTTTTTTTTTTTTCCTTTTTCTGGTGCAAATGACTTGGATCGTCCTTACTTCCTGGTGAACTCTCAGGACCAGGAAAGACCTTTAGAACAGAGCATTGACCTACTACACCTCACAGGGGAGTTGTGGGGCCCAGTTCATTGTTGATAATCTCCTCTAAATAAAGGCTTTAAGTGTCTCACCCAAGGCCCATTGAAGTTACTGGAAATACTCCCATTGACTTACATGGTCTTTGGATCAGGCTCTACGTGTAACAAATCTTATGGGCTTTAATCAGGCAAAATCTTCCTGACTTCAGTGGGAGATGGGCCTGAGGGAGCACTGCAGAAATTGGCCTTACGGGTGCAAAGATTATTTTACATCAGCTTATTCAATTATTTAGAATCAGTTATGGGCTAGGCTGTGCTATTGGCCTCTTCAGCAACATTTTAGGGGTGTGGAGGAGCCAGACTGAAGCTAGATTCCCCAGGAGGAATCCTGACTGACTCAACCGGAAACGTGTCCGGGGGAGGACTCCTGGGTAGCGCTTGGAGAAGAGATGCAGCATACTCCCCAAACTGTGCTAGTTTTGCCGTCATCCTCCTGTTCCGCCCACTGTCAGGCAGCTAGTGCCTGCACAGGCATGAGGAGGGAGCAGGGACTGCGGTATCCAGCCGTGTACTATCTTGTTCCTAGCCCAGGGTGCCAGAGGAAACTGATTCCTTTCCTTTTTCACGCGCTGCGTTATGTGATGCAGAGGCCGTTGGTCGTGGCTGTGCAGAATGATGATCTAATGCCACCTTGTAGCTTGTCCCTTCTGTAAAATCTTCCTTCGAGCCTTAACTTGCCCATCAGCTTCCTCTTGTGTCATATATTGGAAGGGTGCATATGGCTCGTTGTAAGTATGGTATATGTGCAGGATCAGTCTCGCTGACACTAGCAGCAGTACTTGGGGGAAGGATGGTCTAGTGGGTAGGGCTTTGCAGGGGGACTTGGGAGAGCTAGGTTCAATTCCCTGCACATCTATAGACCTATGTAACTTTGGGCAAACATCTGCCTCAGTTTCCCATCTTTAATATGGGTCTAGTACCGCCTTGCTCCGTAAATATGCTATGAGGACAAAATCCATTAATGACTGTGACACGAAGAGGTTCTTATAATACCTAGATACAGAATCCTTCACAGTAACCTCCCACATCTAAACATCACCTTGTAGGGCAAGTACCCAGTAATCATACCATATTTCTCCTTTGAAAAAAC
Organism: Caretta caretta; assembly: GCF_965140235.1. NCBI lineage: Eukaryota > Metazoa > Chordata > Testudines > Cheloniidae > Caretta > Caretta caretta. The sequence continues at coordinate 21,176,635 of NC_134220.1, read as the reverse complement.
AATAAGGTATAGGCAATATTGAGGGGAAAAAACATCCTGGTCTGAACATTTTTTAAAACAACAAAACAAATGAAATCCAATCAGCCTTGTAAATCAGAGCAGAAAGGAATTCCAGCACTAATGCCAGATCTAATGGCCATAATAAATAAAAGCACTGAAGTAGACTCCAAGGTCTCATACCATTCAGACCACCATAAAGACTAATTCACTGGATCTTCAGATGTGACTCAAAATGCAAAGAATGAGGGGATAAATAAAAGCAAATGGATTTTCTGTTACTGCTGAAAGTGTTATTTTGAACACAATACAAATTTTAATTTAAAATCAACACAGCCAGAGCAATTTTATGTTGGAAAGTCTTTTCTAATGGGTAAGAGTACTAGCTAAAGTGTTCAGTACAATCTGTACTGAACTCTATTAGGAATTTAATAAAATAGATCATTATACTAATCAGGTTACAATAACCTAGAACATGGATCATAGCCCTCACAATCAGTCCAAGACAATGGGGACTGAACTGTAGTGGTATTTCTTAGATCTTCCACCCAGAAATGTTTATATATATATATATATATATATATATATAATATATTATTCAACGAATAAGATGAAGTAAAATGCTGCACCCAAGTTTTCCACAACAACCTCAGCTATAACAGAACTACCATCCACCCAGTACTGTATACCAAGAGACTGATACACTGAGCTGTGATAAAGAGAGTGTGGTTTGTGGCTGCAGCAAATGGGTTGGATACTAGGAAAGTTTGTGGCTATGTTCTGTTTGAATAACCCAATCGTTGTGGGTGAAATTCACCCCTGTGCAAAGGCTAGCCCAAGATCTCACTTAAGTCCCACTGAGTCCTCTCAACCCGTAATCCTTTGTCTGGCCTTCTTCAAAAGCTGACAGCTTCACTTTACTTCCCTAGTACTTATTTCTCCCTACTGTTACTCACACCTTCTTGTCAACTGTCTGTAATGGGCCACTCTCTTATGATTTCAAAAGTTATTTTTCCTCCCTTGGTATCCTGCAGTTAATTGATCTATCTCGTTAGACTGACCTCACACTTGGTAAAGCAACCCCCCACCCTTTCATGTATTTATACCTGTTCTTGTATTTTCACTCCATACATCGGATGAGGTGGGTTCTAGCCCATGAAAGCTTATGCCCAAATAAATTTATTAGTCTCTAAGGTGTCACAAAGACTCCTTGTTGTTTTTGCTGATACAGACTAACACGGCTACCACTCTGAAAGCTTCACAATGTGACTTTGGTCAAGCTACTTGAACCTCTTGGTATGGGGCTCTGATGTCACTGAAAGAAAATCAGACAGAGGGACAGACTCTGACCACGCTCTTCCCTGTAGAACTCCACTGATGTTAGTAGAGTTACTCCTGATTAATACTAGGGTAAGTGAGATCAAAATCAAACCCCAATGCAGCAAAGCACCCAAACAGGTACTGAAAGCAACACACATGTTTCAGTGGTCTCCTGAGTCAGGCCTATGAGATTTGTATTGACACATTTAATTAAATAATGTTTATATTTGAATGACAAATATGGTGGATGAAAGGATATATTTATAGTCCTTTAAATGGTTTCCACTAGAATAACTGAACTACAATCAAGCCATAATTTGCACTTCCAAGTAGATTGAAACACCTGGGTTCATATTCAGAAGTGAAATTCTTTATTTTGGAAAAAAGGGTACATGTTTATTTCATTTCGCACGTGAAATACCATTTAACTAGTCTAAAATTGTTTCTGTAAAACGTAAAAGACACAAAAATGCAACATCCAACATTTCCTTGTTAGAGGTTGGGCTGTTTGTAACAATTTATTGGCATTCTATTAGTGCTAATGGCCATAGGACCTGAGGTCTTTTCTACACCGAGATTTTGCTTTGATTTCAGCCACCAGTATAACTGTCCCAGGGCAAATCTCTAGAGCAGACAAGGTAAACTGCTGTAAGCTGCTGTTTACACCATTTCATCTTACCTCTCTTTCAAATGGGGGGAAGTACCCCAGTGCAAATAGTGATTTTGTAGCTATACAGGTGGCTGGCAATCAGGGATGTAATAGGGGAAAATCCATCGGGGAGAGAAAGCTTTGGTGCTTTACAGGATTCTGTGGCTTGGGGACAAGATTCTTGGTTAGCAAAAACCGGGGTAGCTCTTGTGACTTCAACAGAACTACATCACTTACTCCAGCTAACAACATGGTGCTGATTCTTCACCGCCTTACACCTTTGTTTAATCATTTGCACTTGTGCAAAATGATGGTTAAAAGCCATTTTGTTTTGGTGCATTTGGCCCACTCACTTTGTTCAGGTGTTAATGACTACATCTGGGCAAAGCAGTGGAGGATCGCACCATACGAGGTACAATTTTCCCTTTGACTTTTAGACAGATTTTTCACGGTTTTTATTTGTTATGGTTTTATTTAACATTGATTTCGCAAATCATATTGCCATGCAGGGCCTCTGCTAGCAAAACATCTGTGACACCACAGCATTTCACTTGAGAAAATAACAATGTAGTAGTGATCCAGAATACAGTGAGCTGGGGGGGAATGCTGACTCAGCACAGACTATCTTATAAAAAGCCAGGGAAGGTATTAAAAAAAATGTGTATTGAAAAACCTAAAGCAAACAAAACTTTTTGGCAGCAAGTTAAATTACCAGTGTCGAGATTAAACATAACTTTTCAAAAAAGTCTTTGAAGTTTTGTGGAGTATGGTTACTTTTGCTACCCTGAAGGACTGATTATAAGAAGAGGGTGTGGGAAAATGGAATAAAATATATTTAAATGAGAACTGACCCAAACCTTTACCAAGATTGGAATCAAACAGAACCTGCAATTTTAACGAGGTTCAAAGAGATTTGGTTAACTTTTAAGAAAAAATAGTGTGAGCCTTTTTGGTTTGGGCTAGCAATGAACAGAGGAAAGCTATTCCTGTGGCATTTCAGACTCATTCCAAACCAGGCCCTACAGTAAATTGAATGCAAGAGTCCTGTTTTATGAGATTGACAATGACCCAGTTTCTATGGCAGACATGTTCAGATATACTCCAGATGAACAATCCCGTTTTGGGAGCTTTGCTCAAAATCTCTGAATTTTTTGAAGTTAAAATCAGAGAAAGTAGGGCTGGAAAAGACTCAGGGTATAGTTTGTCTTTCTGCCAGTTCGTACACCACTGTTCACTATTATTACATTTACTAATGATTTATCTATTCCACTTTTAAATAGGCTTAGTGTTATTCAGCCAAAATGTTTTCTTTCTTTAAATTCTAAAGCTGGTCAAAAATTTTCCCATGAAACCATTTTCCATCAAAATGGTGAGTCAACAAAATCATTAGCATATTTTCATAAAGAATATGGAATGAAACATCACAACTGTGCCCCAGATCTCTTTCAGCAATGCTCCTTCCCAGAGTTCTCCCTTCCCTTGGGGATGACTGCCCCATAGCTTCTCCAAATCCATACAGCACTAATTTAAAGATACTTTGTAAATAGAAACAATGAGGAGTCCTTGTGGCACCTTAGAGACTAACTAAATAGAGTGGACCTCAAATCTACCCTACTTTAAAATGGTTACACTTTGTTGGGGATGAAAAATGATATGATAAGGGTTAGATTGTGATTCTTTTGACCCTGCATGACTCTCCCACTGGTCACTGCATAGACTACCTGGACCTTAAGCCCAGGCACTTCTCGCCTACTTATTCCTCCCAACGAACAGATGGGTGGGGATTGGGCAGGGATGGGTATGGAATAGCTCTGCCTCCCCAAAGCATCAGCTAATGCAGGGGGTGTTTTAATTTGATGCTGACAAATGACCAGTGGCAAACAACGATTCCAGTGGAGCAAGCAGAGAGGAAATTGTGTGTCAGAAAGATGTCTGAGTCATAATGCATCTCAGGGTTGCTTCTGGCATGGTGCAGGCAAATGCACATCCCCTGGCACAGGGTTTGACACACTGTAGCCCACAATCACTCTCCTACTTGCCAAGTTATAATAATAGATAACAGGTGTAACTTGAATGTGATGCACCACAAAGCAATGTTTGTTTCCCTGCCTGCCTGTAGCAAGTAGCTCTGTTTCAATTGCTCTGCAAATTCATGCTGCCATGGTCAATATTGCCAGTGCTCCAAAAGAGAAATAAAAGAAAGGGAAATCTGTCGGTTTCTGCTCTAGTAAAAGATGGGTGGGAAAATTTGCCTTGTGAAGAACAAACTAAATAGAGTAGCTAGCAAATTCAGGTTTTGTGCTCATGAGGGTGGGCTATGAACAATGCAAGTTACAGCAAAATAATTACTAGTGTCCTTATAAGCAGTTTTAGCACAATAGCTATTAGTGTATGTGCTGCTTATAATTATTCAATAGGCCAGTCTTGCTTTGCTTCTGGCTCTTTATCAGACAATGACCCCTAATGTCTAATGAAACTTGGTGGTTAAATACTTGTGTAAGTTGCAGGTGGAACTGTGCTAGCTAAGGCCCTGATCAAGCAAACGGTCACGCACATAAAGTATGTGTAAATGTTTGCAGGATCATGGTCTAAGGCCCATCTCCGTATGGCTGAAATGGTGTAATCTCATGAAGCTTGTTCCGGGATTTGCTAGCATGGGAATCGGTGCCCAAGTCGTACTTCACTGAAAGTCCGTGGACATTGTCTGGATTCAGTAGTCCATGGTAACAGATCTCAATGCTGGATCAGGGCTCACTATGGTTAACTTCCTACTGTATGCTACTAGCTATGAGCATTTGGATGAGAGGACCTAGAGTGGTTTTGAAAAAAAACTTCAGTGACTCCAGGATGTCACCTCAGAAGTTAATGGGCATTTTGCCACTGGCTTCAGTGGGGGCAGGTGTCACTCCAGAACTTTAATTTGTAATTAAAATAGTAGAAAATATTCAGAAACATTCAGCAAATTACCTTCCTGAAAATCTCCACCTGACCTGTGGACTGACTGTTCATATACTGTCAAATGTCACTTGTATATGGAAAGCTTATCTCACAAAAGCAAATGAACAAAATTTAAAAAAATATTCCTAAGCAAAACTCTAAATTCCTAAAAATTCCTAAGCAAAACTGTAATTTAAAATCTGCAGTTCTGCCCCCTAAAGAGATAGCGAGACAGTTGTTATGAGCTATGTAATGAGCTGTGGTCAAGGGGCTGCAATCATTAATCTCTTTGCCCTTGATGCCAAACTTCTTATCTCTTTTGACATCACTCACAACTTTTTCCATCCCTCTTCTCATAACATCATCCAACCAAAATGATTCAACATAAAGTCTGGCTTTGCTGAGTTCTCACTCTACCTCCCCTTTCTCAAGAGGGCTGCAAAGGGCCGGCATTTATTACACATTTTGAAACCTAAGAGTTCTAGTTCTGTAGGAAAATTTAGATATCTGCTCTCTAACCGGACTCAAAAGTTTTCAGAATGGCTTTGTCCCTCCGTACTCTGATCTAAGAAACAAAAGGGCATGGATGATTTTCTATCGGTTCCAATTAGCACTTGTTGTTTTTCTTATTGGCTACACACAGCTTGCTAGAGATAGTGTTGCTGAAGTCATGTATAAAAATGCTTTAGTTCATAGTTGTACCCCTTGGAGCAGATGATCCGGACTGGCCGAACATGAACAAAAACCACAAAGATTTTTTAATGTGCTCTCTGGATTTGAAATGTTGGGCTATTACTGATGAATACCGTAGCCCACTTCAGTGGTACAAATGGAGTGGTTATAATTGTGAAATGAGAGGGGGGGGGGGGATGGCTTTATGATTAAGGCCCCTGGCCAGGAACCCAGAAAATCTGAGATACATTCCTGGATCTGGCATAGACTCCCTAATATGACCCTGGGTAGGTCATTTGGGGCAGATCCTCTGCTGGGATAACTTTTCATCACTTCAGTGGAGCTCTGACAAATTACCCCAGATAGGGATCTGCCCCTTAATCTCTCTGTGTCTCAGTTCCCCATCTCCCACTTTTGTCTGGCTTGTTAATTTAGATTGCAACCTGTTTGGGGCAGGGACTTTCTCTTACTCTGTGTGTATAGAACCTAGTATATTAGGGCCTATTGTAATACTAACAAATAATAAAATGGAGTAGGGATTTTATGGTAAACTTCAGTTGCTCCAAGGGCAGAGATTAAATGCAGAACTGGAATATGTTTGAACAAATCCTCCTTTTCAAATGTTTGTGTTATTTTTTAAAAAAACCCAAACCTGTACAAAGGCCAAATCCTGGTTCCACTAAAGTCAGTGACAAGGCTCCCATTGACTTCAATGAAATGAGGACTTGGCAGTTTATGCATATGCCTTTTTGTCAATAAAAATGAGCCAAACTAGCTGAAAACAATTTGGGTAGCTCACATAGTCACTGGTTCCCATATGCCACAAATATTTTACTATTTGGTTTGTGTCCATTTCTCACCATAAATTTGAATCTCATACTTGCTATTTAGCTTGATAGTAGGCCCTTTGGAAAAGAGGCCATTAAGCAGAAAATCTGGATTGGTGGTTATGTTGTATAAGATTATGTTTTTAAATGATTTCATGTTTGTAAAGAGCCATTCCATTTGCTACATGGTGGGATACATCAAAGAAACAGGGGCTGAAGGTTTTCTAATTGGATATTTGCAGTGTTTCTATGACAAACCTTTGTCTCCTGTTCCCTCCCCCCCCCCATTATTATTATAGTAACTTTGATTTCCTGGCAAATTGCCCATTTGGATAATTATAATCTGTCTGCCAAAGGACCCAATCCTATTATTCTGTGGAAAGACTCCCACTGACTTAAAGAGAGTTGACACATTCATAGATACCCACTGCAGTTTCAACTGGTTGGACCATTCTTCCTCAATCCCTCTTCCCAAATTACTGCATATAACTGTTCTGCCACTGTTTAACCAGCTGCCAGGTGTCACCCCGTATGTGGGAGAAGAGCTCTCCTTATATTTATAGTGACAACTTGTCCTCCTCTGGGGAGGGGGAAACTGAACTGTATCGACCTTCTGAGTCATCATCCCCATGGGGCCAGGTGGGTGACCTTCCCTATGCATAGAGCTCAAGGAAAGATGGGAAAGCCTGTTTTCCACTTCATGACTTCTGATCTTCGTTCTTGCCTCTCCGTGCAGCTACCTGTGCAGTACAGCCTGCATAGAAGCCATCAGTGACTATGTGAGCTACCCAAATTGTTTTCTGTTAGTTTGGCTCACTTCTATTTTTTTTAAAATGTATATGCATAAAAGGTGCTCCTAGTTCATTGAACTCTATGAGAACTTTGCATTGACTTAAGATGGAGCAGGATGTGGCCTTTACACAGTTTAAAAAAAAAAATGAATGTGTGCATATGAATAGGAAAACTTCTTAAAACAATATCAAACATTACTGTCCCATTCTGAAATTAAGATTGTGTTGTCTCTGGACCCAAACAGACATGCTTCTGGAGAGGGACAAAGTGAAGTGGGAACTACAGATGCAACAAACAGAGTTGACTCCTAGTGGAAACTACAGGCTTGACAGGAGACTGTACCATTTCCAGTACCTGCCCTGTATCTTTGCCCCTTTCTTCTCCTTGACACACCCCCTAAAATCAGTCTTTACATGGTTTTACATAGAGCAATTTCCACCATCTAGAGGAAGGGCGAATGCAATCCCCACAAACTTAAAGACAGGGGACTGTGTCTAGACTGATGGGGGGAAAATGGTAGTGGTTTCTTTAAGAGTCACCCCTCCTTGGGGTGGCTGGAAGGAGGGGGAAGGCATCACCTGAAGTTGTTGGGCAGACTGGTGGGGCCCTGCACACCCGTGGGAGGTATATTAACCCTGTACCTCCAGCCCCAGTGACATTATATAAGCACCTCCCCCATTTTCATGCTTTCCAGCCATGGGTTGCGTGAGTATGAGAAAGATCTTTGAAAGAGTTCTTTAACTGACAGTAACCTGACTTGTTCATTGTTATCTGTTAATGAAGAGATTTTTGTATAAGCATTTAGGATATTGTGAAAAATGTGTTTTGTACATCAAAAAAAGATTAAAATGCCATGGTCATCATTTTAGCGGCAGCTACCAGACAGATATCTGAGATGCTCCACTTCTTTTGAGAATGGGTTGAAAAATTTCTGTCAAAATATTTTCACAAAAGATGTTTTTGGGAAGAAAAATCCATGGTTTTGTCAAAAAATGTCAAGCTTTTATTGAAAACTGAAGCTCCCCTTCCCCGCCCCCCATTTGTTTTTTGACAAAAACCCAAAACATTTTGAGGAAATCTTTGATGAAAACAACAACAACAAAAACCCAAAACATTTTTTGGGGATTTTTTTTGCCGCCGACCAGCTCTACTTCTTTCTTGTAACTCAGGTACTGCAGGATAGTAACTGTGTGTTAGTAAATGGTGATAATCGAAAATAAATAAATTTTGTCTAGGAATTGTATGTTTTTTTATTAGTGGCACATGTGTTACAATAAAGACTTGAGACTTCCACCAAGATTGGGGCACTTATGTTACTGTCTAAACTTACCGAGAGATGGTCCTTGCCTCAAAGAGCATCCCATCTAAATAGACAAGGCAGAAAAGGGATGGGAGGGGAAAATAAGGCACAGAAATATGAAAAGAGATGCCAAGATGATACAGGAGGTCAATGGCAGAGCCAGGCATAGAATCCCGGTCTCCTGAGTCCCAGTGAAGTGCAGTCCACTACCCACTAGACCATTCTATTTCCCACTTTATTCCTATTCCTTCCCTACTGCCATAGATGAGCTGATCTGACCTATAGTTTTTAGAGTGCAATACGATTCTTCGAGAGGAAGGCACTATATAAGTGGAAGTTATTATTACTTCTATGACAGAGTTCTCCATTACTGCTAAGTTCAGGGGCTGTCAGCATTTCCATTCGAAAGCCTGTATTTTAGGTGGCTACAGTTTGCCCATGAAAATGTGCTCTGGGTTAAAACTTGGAATACTGGGAACCAGCCTGAAGTCCATTCCCGCCCCCCCAACCAAACTGAAAACAAACTATTTAGAAACCTTCAAGCCGTAAAAGTGCAAATAAATAAATGACATTGTCGGCATCAGATCATGATTTGTCATACTCCTATAACTCAAAAACAAATGGTTTTATTTTTTTTAAACGAAGATCTTTGAGTTATTTATCCAGGGTGAGATTGATCCTGGAGTGTTTACTCCCATGAGGTCAGTGGGTCTGATCCTGTTGCCACTGAAATCAGTAACAAAACTCCCATTGAAGTCCGTGGCAGCGCAGAGCTTTCCTAATGGAACAATTCAAGTGAGGGAAGGCTGCAGGATGATGCCCAGTGTAAACATTGCATCCAGAAAAAATGATAAATATTCATGTAGAGAATAGGCTGTGTGCCCCCATTGTGACAAAGTTCCTCCTCTACCTTGGTGGGTCTTGCGCTTATTGGCGGATTTGCTCGCCTTGGAGCTTCATGGCAGCCCTCAGCTTGGCCGTTTTTCTGAACCCCCAGTCCAGGTCAACTCCTCCTGTGTCTGACCAGGAGTTGGGAGGTTTGGGGGGAACCCGGGCCCGCCCTCTACTATGGGTTCCAGCCCAGGGCCCCGTGGAATGCAGCTATCTAGGGTGCCTTCTGGAATAGCTGTGCGACAGCTACAACTCCCTGGGCTACTTCCCCATGGCCTCCTCCCAGCGCCTTCTTTATTCTCACCATAGGACCTTCCTCCTGGTGTCTGATAATGCTTGTACTTCTCAGTCCTCCAACAGTCCGTGTTCTCACTCTCAGCTTCTAGCACCTCTTGCTCCCAGCTCCTTACACGCGCACCACAAACTGAAGTGAGCTCCTTTTTAAACCCAGGTGCCCCCATTAGCCTGCCTTAATTGATTCTCGGAGCTTCTTGATTGCCTGCAGGTGTTCTAATCAGCCTGTCTGTCTTAATTGTCTCCGGAAGGCTCCTGATTGCTCTGGAACCTTCCCTGGTACCTTACTCAGGGAAAAGGGACCTACTTAACCTGGGGCTAATATATCTGCCTTCTATCACTCTCCTGTAGCCATTTGGACTGACCCTGTCACACCATTTAAAAAAAAATGAAACTCCTTCCAGATTTTTTGTATAAATGAACTTTGTGCAAATGTGTTGGCAGCTGTCTTGACTCTAGACTGTGATGGTGGTTCCTGTGTCAATCGCTCATGAACAGTAGTTAAATGTGCCTTCAACATGGAAGGGTACATTTTCTGAAAAGAGGGTTATCCCTGGAATTTTTGGGTGCTGTATTACAACAACAGCAGGTTAAAAAGTAGAGAGGGGGTGATTAGAAGGTTTTTGTTTTGCATAGTTCATCATTTTTATTCCCCAAGTTTGGAAAAGTAATGATTTTTTATTAATTCATTTTGTTTTTGGTTTTTCACATCACTCTAAAACATAAAATAAATAAACAAAAAAATCAACCTTCCCCCTGAATAATGCTTCAGTTTTCAGTTTCATTGACAAAATTTCAGAATAAACAAATCTGTGAAAATCTCATTTTGATAAAGCAAATTTTTAATTAAAAAAGTTTCATTTGAAAATTTTCTCACAATTTTCCAGTGGGTTAACTCAGAAATGGGAGATATCATTCCTTTTTGCACTGGACATAATTTCACAAAGAGGCAAATTTCTGGTTTTTGTATGTGTAGAATGTTCCAAAATTCCATGTTTTTGCTGGGGAAAAATAATAAAATACAAATGGATAATTTCATACAGCTCCATCCTCAACCATGACTGAACTGGGTACAAACTTTCTGCAAATGGTCTTTTTTTCACATTTACATTTGCACATGTGATTTTTTTTTAAAGAGCTCATGATTCTTCGTGACAGCTCTTCCGATAAACCAGAGTCCAGTTAAATTTAAGCAGAATGAGTTTGTTACTGCTCCCTTTTCTGTGAACAGAATGTGTTCTGTGGGAACATCTCTCACGGTGTGCTGTACTCATCCCTATGTTTGCATAAGATGTAAATGCAATCAAAGTACTGTTTGCATTGTCCATGGAATGTAGATACAGTGTTTTTTGTCAGCAAACAGTTTCATACTGTGCCAAAACACATTCAGTTTTTCAGCTTGAAAAGATGGAATGATTCAGCCATTACAGCCATATTACTTTAGTACTAGATGCCAGTAGATCTATTTGTGCTTGAATTATACAAACATTTTCTCAACATGAATTGCTTATAAAATGGAAAAACATAAAAGTTCCCACCAAGCAATTTCTGCTACCCAGAGAGGGAGTGCTAACAAAGCTGAGTAGCACTAATTCTCTCCTGCCTTTTTTGAAGGATCATGTAAAAAAAAAAAAAGAAAGAAAACAATATTAAAGAAGCTTTTAAAAACAATAAAAAACAAATGGCAAATGTTAAAAAAAATCAAAATGAATAGAAAAACCACAGCTTGTAATTTTAGGACATCAGCACACTTCAGAGAGGTTTTTTTTTTTTTTGGAGGGATATTTTAAACATTGACTCAGACCTCAGTGTACAAGCAAACCACTTTGTATAGCTTTGTGTCAGATGATCTACATTAGTAATTGATGCTGGGGAGTACCAGAATGCTATGTCGAGGCTTCATGATTGCTATGCTTATCAGCTTGTGTACATTATTAATGGTTTGATGACAGTCCCCTGGTCTACCCTCTATTAAAGGCTGCTTGTGTTAATTACTGGGAAAGAGCGGGCAAACATAGGTATTTGTGAGGCCATTTTGTGACAGATTAAGTCAGAGTCCAAGCTTAGTGAGTACAGTAACCTATAATATCCTCTACCACATAACTGTATGCTGCAATTTATGAAACATATATAGCACAGTCTGCCGTAATTATATTCCATGGGGTGCATTACAACGTATGCTTTCATTTGTCTTGATTTAGATTTTTTTTCAATATTTTATCATTCCCCCTCCTCACTGAGAGAGAGAGATTGTCAAGCATGTTAGTGAAAAGAACCAAAAGAGGAGCCTTGCATTCCAGTTCTTATTGTGTATGAACTTGACAGTAAAATGTAATCTAGCTTTAGTCTCATTTATGCATGATAATTCAAGGATGAGAGTGGATTGCTGCTCTCAGACCTGCCCAAGACTGGAATTAGTTTCAGTGGTCCTTCTATTTAAATAAAAAAGAATGTGTGTGTTAGTAGGATTTTATTCCTTGGGGATGGGGAAAAAAGAAGAGCAAAAGTACTGGAGGTGGGAAGTGGATTTGTGCAGAAATGGGTCATTTGCAAAGCTCTGATTTTTTAAGTGTCAGGGTGATCCGATGCACATCTGAAACACAGACTCAGTTCTTCTACGTGTAGGATTGAAAACAACCTGAATGTGTATGTTTTACATTAAGTCTTTGGCTTTATTTTTGTATTCTCCTGCGGCTATTATGATTTTGTTCTTTGTACTACATAGACTTTCCCTAAACATCTTGACTGGCAGCAAACTAAAAACTATTGAACACGTTACATACTCAGGGCTTGCAAGCCCTGAAGCATGTGCATAATTTTAGTCCCAATGGGCTGACTTCAGTGGAGCTACTCAAGTGAGAAAAGCTACACATGTGCGAAAGTGTTTGCAGGATCAGGCCCTAAGCTGTGTCATCCGTGATGTGTAGTAAGCAAGGACCAGATCCAGTGCCAATGCACATCAGCCAGGCATAGGGCCCCTGCAAGGGGTTGAGGTGGCATAAGGTAGCTGCAAACTCTCCATCACTGGAAAGGGGAAGAGACAATAGCTAGAGCCTATGGAAGAGGAATCGCGGGCAACTCTTCTATGGAGTGAAAGCTCTTCTTCTCGGACATAACCACCGAGGGAAGAGGGTGGTACAAACCATGGTAGAATCCTTCCCTGGGATACTGCAGCCTATGCTGGTGCAGGGCAATGCGTTGAATCTGGATGAATCAAGGATAAAGACGTTAGAAAAACAGTTGAACCAGGAAGACCAAAACTTTGCAGCTTGTACTGTCTACACAGGCCAAGCCTTGGTGCCATCAAAGATTCTGGTGCCAGGGAAGAAGATCTGGACTCTTGGACTACAAACATTTTGAAGCAGTGAGACCTCGCAGCATCTCAGTCTCTTGTGATGGTCATGCAGAATTTCTGTCTTTGCGATAGGAATCCAGATCCAAAGCTCATTTAAGCCTATAGAAAAACACCCATTGACTTAAATGAACTTTGGATCAGGTTGGGTAGAACACCCTAGTATCTGCAGGAGTTTGTTTCTGGTTATCTGTGAGGAAACACAGTGAGAATCAGTTAGGAACTGAAAGCTTTGCCTAGTGTTATGAGATGACGTGTGCTCTTGTTTGGAGTAAGGGATGGGGCATTGATGGATGCCCAGTACCTTGTTTTGCGGAAGGATAATAAACAAAACCACGTTACTCTTATATATAAAATGCATTGGGGAAGTCCTGGAGGTGCTTAGGTGATTCCCTGAAGTGTTCTTTGCTATCAAATTTACGTGTTGGGAAAATGTGGCTTTAAATGTTCCAGTAACTACATAGTTGGATGATGCCAGGGTTACCTATCTATATTACAAAACAATTTTTTAAATTAAAAAGACATTAGTAAAAGTCCTATTAGTGGGTAAGAGATGTTGGGTATTTTCCTGTTACTTTTAAGACTTTTTTTTTTAAAGGATACATATACTCTTCAAAAATTCTACACGCACATAAAGTCAGGTGCACAGTTGAACCCAAGAGGAAAAGAATAATCTTTTTTGTGCTCTTTAATTTTGCATAGCACTTAGAGACCATGGTGAGAGGCTGGTCATAAAAACGTTCACTAGATAAACAAATAGATTGGGTTTAAGTTAGATCCCTTCTCCCTGAGTTGATTCTCCTCAGGCCTTTTTGCTTAGGTGCTTTTAACTCCTGATTTATTAGCAGGCATAAGACTGGTTATACTGCACGTGGTAGCCACTTAGTAAACTGCAGTCTGGAGATACAGTTTTATTAGGTTGTTTGTGTGTCATTGCCATTTAACTCCAAATTTGAAAGACCTCTGTCTTTTGTGTTCAGTATAGCTCAACAGTCCTAACTGTTCCTGAATAACTAGCTATAGTCTGGGGAGAATCCCTGGATTTGGGCTTTTAATACGTTCTCGCTAAGAAGTTCTTAGGCAGCATTTTTCTTACTTTGCTTACCTGTAAATTTTGATTGTCATCTTTGGAAATATTTTTTGTGGGTTTATGTGTACAATGAAATGGTCATTTACTGATACAAATCCAACCTTCCAAGCCTAGATATAAGCATGTTACGGACATGCACTGATGATTATAAGTATCTCAGCAGGTGTCACAAATGCTATGCGCCATGGTTATAAGTAACCTGTTGGACTTGATAACAGTCCACGACCATTAATTATTTGTTAAAAGTATCTTAATCATTTAGTTAACCTTTATAAAGTATTCATAACCGGACCCTTAATATAAAGCGTGACCCTCAATGGAAATATTTGCACGCACACACTCATATGAGTGAGTTAAAAAAGAGAATTTTGGAAGAGAGAGAAATTCTCATGCTTCAGTGAATAAAAGAGCCCCTAATTAATGGGGGTCAGGAGGAAACTCTCTCTGCATGAAATTCTTGGCCCATTGGAAGTCAGTGGGTGTTTTGCCATTGACTTCATTGACACATGGGTTTCACTCTCTATGGGAAGGTTATCCATTAACTACCTACTACAGGATTTCTGGGTTTTTTAAGCAGTTGATATCAGTTAATGTTGGAGACAAGATATGGAATTAGATGGTCAAGTGGTCTGATTGAGTACGGTCATTCTTATGTACAATTCCTGTGTTCTTAAAATTGGGCTTTTTTAAAAATGATTTTTACTCACAGTGCAACATAAAGATTTTGTCCTGTACCTACTGAAGTCACTGGAAATTTTGCTATTGATTTCAGTGAGAGCATGCCCTGTGAGTCCTTTAAAGCTGTAGGAGTTCTGGCTGTGACAAAGTAGCCTGCTGAGAGGTTTTTTTTCTTTTTTTCGTTTAATTACTGGAGTAAAATGAATTATTTTAGTAAATTAAATTGTGCAGTCAGCCATGTCTGTTTGACTATCATTGCAGTTTAATTATCTCTGAAAGTATTTTCCATGGTTTCCTTTATAATATGCATTTTCCTTAAAGGAAAAAATGCTAATGTGATACGCAGTGTGACTGTGTCACAAGAACTTTTCGGATGTGGCACTCTGATCTATTGCTTAACTACTGGCTATTGCATTTTGTTGAGATGCTTTAAAATCCAGATTACTAAACACCGACATTTCACTGCAGTTAAAAGGAGGAAGACGGTGAAACACTTTTCCAATTAAGGAGGAACATAACATTGCTCAGTCCTTGCCCATTTAAAATTGTTGTGCTAAGTAATCTGACAAGAGAGCTTGGAGTTTTAATAGAAAAACTTGCCAAGCCCTAATTACCATAGCTACATTCCTCAAACAATTAGATCAGTTTCCAGAGGGACCTGTCATTGATTTCAGGAATCACACGGAAAAATTGAGTTACGGACAAACAGAGTGAAATGGGGACTGAGTAATGTTGGACATGTTAGTATTTATGGACAAGAAGCCTTCATGTAGACCAGCAGGCAATAATCCTTTATCAGCGGGTTGTTTCTCTTCCTGGGTTTATCTGGAATTTGTTGTAGTGAGCTTTGTGTGTATTTGGCTCTGCATTTTGTACAGCTGATGTTCGGATGTACACTTAGGCCTTTACTGAAGAAAGAGAGGGAAAGCTCTGCTCTGGACTTTCTCCAATTTGTCCACATCTTGTAAAACAGTAAAAGACTTAAAGGCTGCTACAGATTTGGGGGCCGGGGTGGGGGGGTGGGGAGGAAGGGAAAGAGTAGCTTCAGGATGGGCCATGTGACTGCTCCCAGGATTGCAGTCTGGGATCTGGGAGTCACATCAGCTTCAGGTTGTTTTACAAGGAATGGTGTTGTACAGACTTAGTTTTAAAATACATCATCAAGGATTTGGGGCTGAATATTTAACTTGCTTTAAAACTGTTACAGCCTGATTACTGTGAGAGGAATCATGTGCTGTAAATTCAAAGGTTTAGATGCTCAGTTGAGCCAGGCCTCCGCTTGATGTCCCTGAGAAAAAGTGGCTTTAAGGTCAAGCTGTAACTTCCCAGTTGTGGAATGGAATACAGAGCACTCTGCCCATGTGCCCTCCAGCCCCTGGTATGCCTGCTCTACCAGGAGGGCAGTGGGTGCAGGAAGGGTTGGTGTAGAACTGATTATGCCAGCTTCATGGTCCCAAAGCAGCTACAGCATTAGCAAGAATTTGGCCTTAAATATTTACATTGCTATTTTTAATGTATTACAACAGCAGCGAGAATATATATATATATATATTTAAAAAATAAAACCCCTCAATATCCACTATGTTTGTGGAGCCCCCACCAAACTGTGGCCAGATTCTCAGCTGGCACAAAGTGGTGTAGATCCATTGACTTCCATTTAGTGATTTATACAAGTTTTGAGGATCTGGTCCAATGGTTCATGTCCTTTCAACTCACCTGTGTAGCTGAAACTGACAGACAAGTACTGTTTTCAGACTGGTTCTGACCTCATTGGATGTTGCTGATGCACAAATCAAATTGTTTTGACACACTAAAATGTTCTGTAACATAAGTCTGATGCTAAACAAAGTAGGTGTGTTAGTTTCAGCCCCTTTTGTGGGGTCGGATAAAAGAAAACTCGGGGTTGAGGAGACATAAAAATTAGCAGAAGAGAAATGTTCATGTAGATTTTTTTTTCAGCCACGGAGAGTAAAACTGAAAACTTTGGAAAGTTTTGGGCTCAATCCTGCCTCAAAGACTCACACAAGGGCATGCACTCCCGTTGGTCCAGATCCTCTCATCTACCAGTATTTCAGTGGAAAAGCAATGGGAGTTAGGTGCCTAAATACCTTTGAGGAGCTGGGACATCAAGGCTAGTAAGAGATCAGGAGATCAAGATCTGAAAGATGCCAAACCCTCCAGAGATACAAAGTCCTCTCTTGTTCCATGCTTTAGTTCTATGAACTAGATTGTACCCCAAAGAGTCAGCTCATAGTGCGGTGCTGTGCTGCCCAAGGAGTTTTTCTGTGAAGGATTTTTGACTTAGGGAGGAACAATTCCCTCACTACTACCATGGAGGTAGTAATCTGCTGCTGGCCTATGCCAGCAGAAAATTACTAACCTTACTCAATTCTGCTTAGTTCTTTTGGAAATTAAGGGACAGAGTCAAGACAGTGGAGGGCAGCCTGTGGGCCGCATGCAGCCCATCAGGGGTAATCTGATTTCGGGCTGCGAGACATTTTGCTGATGTTGACCATCCGCAGCTCCCAGTGATCTGCGATTCTCTGTTCCTGGCCAATGGGAGCTGTGGGAAGTGGTGGCCATAACGTCTCTGTGGCCCACTGCTTCCTGCAGCTTCCGTTGGCCGGAAACGGCGAATCATGGCCAGTGGGAGCTGCGGGAGGCGGGGCCGTCAACGTCAGCAAAATGTCTTGCAGCCCACAATCAGACTACCTTGATGGGCTGCAGGTTGTCCACCACTGGTCAAGACTGCACCCATCTGGTCTGGTGCAGGGTGGACATGACAGTAGTGACCTTCTTTTACTTGTGTCCCTGCACCAAAGACCTGGGTATCTCATATGGGGCCATAAAAGGAGTTCTGAGTCTGTCTTATGCTGCTGCTTGGGCATGGAGACTGAGGGATGATCTATCTCCTTGTATTTCAATGTGCTACTTATATAAATAAGGACTACTCACAAGAATAAGGGTTACAGGATCAGGCCCTATATTAACATTATTACAGTATCAAAGACCCTAACACAAACATATAGCAAGGGACAGTCTCTGCCCTATGATGACCTGCCCAGGGTCACACATCAGGTCAGTAGGAGAGCCAAGAATAGAACCCAGGTCTCCTGATTCCCAGTCCAGTGGACTATGCTGCTTTGCTGAGTTGATATAAAAACGTGCCCTGTTACACCTGCATATCTTGAATATCTTGAGCCTCAAGAATAAGTTTGTGTGCAGCATCTTCTAGTCTTGTTACAACACCTTTTCATGATGGTGATTTTTGTTGCGCCCTTTTGAGAACGTTTGTCACAAAATATGACAAATTGGAATGCTTCTTATACTCTGTCATTATTTACACTGCATGCCTTCCATTGACTGGCTATCCCACCCATTCTCCAGAGGTTAGCTGAGCCGGGAAAAGGATAAAGGATGACTGGCCAGTCAAGGGACGTAATCACTGAAAGGTCAAAAGTAAAAAATGTCCATCGCTATAATTCACAGAATATGAGGCATTATATTTCAGAGGCACCATTCTCATGGTCAGGAATTTAATGAGGATGGAAAAAGCTACCATATGAATCTAATCCCATAAAACACAACGTTAGCAACAAGTATAAGGAATGGTAAATATTTTTACTATTAGGCTTGGTACCCTGTCTTTGACCTATCTGTTATGCCTCCTCCTTAAAATACAATTCTTTCTAAAGGCCTATTAAATATACACCTCCCCTCGTACAAAAGTGTTAGCTAAGGAAATTAATATAAATATATACATATAAACTGTTTCAAAACCCTGCAAAATCCTGGAGTTTACAGGGCATGCACTATGGGCCTGATCCAGAATGGAGCTGATGGAAGGACTCCCCTTGACTTCAGTGGAAGCTGGATCTCACCCTAAATCTCAACGCTTCCTCATTATTATCATTTATATCGTGGTAGTTCAAGACCCCACAGGGCCAATGTCCTGTACAAACACAGAACAAAAAGACAGTCCCCTAGAGGCATGTCTACGCTGCATAGCTACATAGCTATGGTGCTGCAGCTGAAGCACTGCAGTGTAGATGCTTCCTACATCGATTAGAAAGGGTTTTGCCATCTCTATGAGAGGCCAGAGGTAGGTTGATGGACAAATTCTTCCACCAACCTAGCTGCATCTATACCTGGGGTGAGGTTGATCTAGCTACAGCGTTCAGGGCACAACATTTTTAACAGCCCTGATGATGTAGCTAGGTTGATCTAATTTTTAAGAGTAGACCAGGCCTGAGTAAATCACCAGACTCTTGCTATATCCATAGCCCATCTAACACCCTTCATCTTTATGCAGTCTAATGAGGCTAAGATTGTGCCGTTAAGCCACTGCTCACACTGAGTGGAATGACAGGAATGCACTTCAGCAGGTACCTTTGTGCAAACCCTGGCTGAGTCAGCTGGAATTCCTAATGGGGCTCTGGGAAGTCAACTCTGCACCAGGGGTCCTTCCACTCTTTGAAAGGGGGCAGTGCACACTCCCTTCACGTGGTACCATGCTCTTGCTCTGCCCTTGTTCCATCCTTCCCTGCTCACTTCTGGGTATCTAGCACTGGCAGCCCGGTAGTCCTAAAGTTCCCAGTGGGGAATTCCCTGCTCTGCAGGGCAAATGCTATTGAATATCACTGAGTGCCTATTAAAGAGAGAGACTTCAGGGCAGGTGGAGTTTTAATTATTCAGAGCTCTACGCTGTCAGAGTCCTCGTGCTCCTTGAATGGCAGGACCACGATTTTACTTGGTCCTTGTACAAAGGAACAAGGAGGGGGCTCCTCGTGTCTTCTCTTCTTCCCATTGTGTACTGAGAGGGGAAGTACTTGCTGATTCTTTGAATGGAATATTTTTGGGGAAAAGGACAATGCCTTCTTGTTGGCCAGTCACCCACTATGCCGTGAAGCTCCACAGATATAAATATTGACTGATTCTTGTTATAATTATGGCTTCCCATCTTGTGAAAATTTTTTTTTTTTGCTGATCCAACCTGCTGAATTTTATTGGCAGGAAGCAGGTAGAACACAAAAGTGCCAATGCTTGTTGCATTTGCTGCTGCTTGTTGTAGCTTCCTGTTATTCTTGACCTCAGTGGCACATCTCATTATTGTGATGCCTGTCCTGTCAGGTGGGCTGAGCTCCCTTTCAATTTTGTAACATGGAATAGTACAAAAATACATGAATCTGGAGTCATCCACTGGAATGCAGCACAATTCCCCAAATTATCCAGTAAAGCCCTGGGTTTAACTAAAGATGCAAAGGGTCTAAAAGCCCATGCCAAGCTTTATATTTGTTTTGACTGAGATCATTGGGAGCTTTTGTTATAGAAAATCTCAGGGGCACTTTCTTGTTGGAGATTTGGGTGCATAGGGCCTGATTTTGCAATGGGCTTGAGTGCCTTCAACTCCCCACTGAAATCGGGATCACCTGAGAGGATTCTCACACAGCTGCATGGCAAAGTGGACTAAACACAAGACTGGCACTTAGCAAATTCTGAGTTCTCATCCTAATTCTGTCACTGACTTGCTCAAGCAAAATGTTTAAATTCTCTTCCCAGGGGGGCTGTGAAAATCAGCCAGTTTATTCAGCACTTTGAAGACCCAAGAGCAGTTTAAATGTTAACTCTGAGTGGCTCTCTTTTGGTTCTCTTTTGATGCAAATGTTTCTCTTCTAGCAAAATGCCATAAGAAGGAAACATCAACGTTCTGTTTTGGAGACCAAGGCTTGTGGAGATATTAGCTAATAGGAAAAGTATTTTTAAAATGTCTCCACTCAGCTCTGAACATCACTGTATGGGATTATGCTTTCTGCTCCCTGTCACAGCACTTGTCATCACATTTACTTCCTGTTGCAGAGGACTACTGTGGGAGTGGATAGATGTATTGCAAAAGAGAACCCTTCTGAAATCACATGGATGGGGAGAAAGTCTCAGTCATTTGCCTCTTTCATTATGATTTTTTAAGGGTTAGGTAATGCGTCCTTTTTTGAACAGGCTTCTTGATTTTGTTCAAACCAACTGATCCCATTTAGTAATGCTGCAGATTCCATGAGTTAAGGAAAACAAACAGGAGGGGAGAAACAAATATGCAAACCAACATTTGTTTTTATGTTATGAAACATTGCATTTTAATATAATAATGTGGAGTAGCAGAAAGTGAGTATCAACAAAAAAAATCACATTGCTTCAACTCTCTCACTAGCAATCTAACGGTTTTGCAAAGTCATCGTGAATATGTACCGCATGCACACAAAATCCACTTTCTTGCCCGTGGTCTCATCAGAATGATGAAAAGCGATTGATATTTCACTCTCCCATAAAAAAAAAGGATGTATTCTAGGTGATCAGATGAGTGGAATTTTGCAAGGCTGCTGTATATGATGCACAGTCAACTTTATAAATATTTGTCTCGTTTAAAAACTAGTTGTTTTCAACCCTGCTGTGGAGAGTACTCAATAATGTAAGCAACTTTGTTGCAAACCACAATAATAAACATAACATGAGGTTACATGAAAACTTAACCTCAACAAGTAGAATCCCACAGGATGCCTTCTTGGGAGAGCCAGGGGCTGTATAATAGGAAAACAGGGATGGGCTCACGGTGAACAAATGGGATTTGGATCTGAGTTCTGAACATCGCCGGATTTAGGGTATATTTAGGGGATTCTTTGGAACAAAAATAACTTATTTCTGCTTCACTCATTTAACTCTGAGGTGCTAAAAATGATTGCAGTGTGAAAGGTTTAAAGGGCAGTTTAATTCTGGAAAAGTGGCAGTAAAAAGGAGCCTCATTGGGTTCCATGTTTATTGCCTCACAATAAATTTCACTTCAGATGTGTTCACAAGAAAAAAGAAGGGTTTCTTTTTTTTCCTAGCTGCTATCCCTGCAGATTTGCCATGAGCTGTGACAGCCAACCTGGATTCTTTTTATCTCAAGCCTAAAGGTTCTGCAGGCTAAATTATTCCCTCAATGGCATTTTTACAGTCTGATTGCTGTCATTAGTTTTGCACAGGTGTAATTTATTGGAGATTAGGGCCTAATCCAAGATCTAATTGAGGACAATGGAAAGACTCCCATTGACATCAATGGTTTGGGGATTCATAGAATCATAGAAGTGTAGGACTTGAAGGGACCTCAATAGGTCACCTAGTACAGTCCCTTGCACTCAAGGCAAGACTGAGGGTATGTCTACACTGGCAGGTTTCTGCGCCACAAGTTATACCACTTTTATTAAACCACTGGAATTAAACAGCTGTTGCGTGTCCACACTGTGCTCCTAGTGACGCTAGAGCGCATTCACGTAAGCAGCTCTTGCGACGGCAAAGGCAGCAGTGCATTGTGGTAGCTATCCCACTCTGCAGCTGGCCGCAGGGTGCTTTGGGAAGGGTTTGCAATGCCTCATGGGGAGGCACAGCATCAAATGATACAGGTTTCCCAATCCCATTGTTCCATGGGCATCCTACTACATTGCCAGCTGCTTTTCAACTGAAGGGGCGGGCGGTGGGGAAGTGAGCAACAGGGAGTGTGTGTGTGTGTATGGAGGGTGGGGAGAGACCACGTGTTTTGAGGGACAGAGGGTGTGTCAGCATGTTGTGTTGTAAGTTCAGACAGTGGCAGGAAGCAACCAGTCCTGAGGCAGGGGAAACCCTGACATCAGCCCCCACCTCCCTTACATGGGCTCTCTGCACAGCAATCTCTCTCTCTCTCTCTCTCTCATACACACTTGTGCATGTGCACACAAAGACACACACACATGGACACCTGCCTCTGTGTGCTTTGAAAGGGAAGGGGCGCCTATCTCCAGGGCAGCCAAGTTCAAAACAGTGAGCAGAGCGGTCACTTGAGGCATTATGGGACAGCTCCGGAGGCCAATTACAGCACAAAAAGCAATCAGTTGTCTACACTGGCAAAGGAGTGCTGGAGCCTCTGCGCAAATAGCCTTATGACTCTCGTTGAGATGGTTTTTTTGCAGCGCTGCAACAGAGGAGTTTCTGTGCACAAAGTGGCTTGGCAGCGTGTACACGTCTGCAGTTGAGCGCGAAAAGCTGCTTTACTGCACAGAAACTTGCCAGTGTAGACAAGCCCTAAGTAATAACTAAACCATTCCTGACAGGTGATGAATCTACTTCTTGTTATGGCTACTGTCCAGTGCTCCTGCATCTCTCATTTATTACCATGATTTACAACAATATTGTGAGTATTATCAATCCACACTGAAGTCAATGGGAACTTGGCATGATTTTTGCACTGCAGTATAGGGTCCTAAGTAGTTTTGGCTTCTAAGCAGGGAGTATTTGGCCCAGAAGTACCTGTTGTTAACTAGTGTGAGCAAGTATCTGCAAAATACTCTTTGTACTCATAAGCCCAGGAGAGAAAGGGGATGTGGAAAGGAGAAATAACATTTTTTTAATATGTTGATATTGTAAGGAATGACAGAGAGCGATGTCAGCTCCCACCATGCTCAGAGGTGCATACTAGACAGACAGGTGTGGTTTCGTGATCTGAACAGGGTACTTTGAGCCAGGAATTCCTGAGGTCTGACTGGCTTTGAACTGGTCACTTGGGCCCCAGATCTTCCAGCACGTTTTTAATTCTAAATAGGTGAATAATCTCAGATTGAAGTCAATGGGACTAATGAAAGTTAAACCCATACATACATGTTTTCAGGGTTGAGGCCTTAAACTCTCTACCACAATTTTTCTGTCTGTGAAATGGGGATAATCTGCAAGGGTGTTGAGAGGATCAGTTAGGTAATGTCAGCAGAGAAAAGAGCTAATTATTATGTGCATGGCTACAAAAATGATCCAACCTCCAACATGACTTCCCCATCATTTCCCTCCCACCCCCCCCAGATATTCAGATACTTCCATTATGAGAAAGTATTTGGTGGATTGCTATTGCAAATCAATTAGTTTCAAGGTGTTTTTGACTTAACTATCATTTTCTTTTCCCTCGTTATTTGATGCTCTGTTGTGTGAAGTGCTCAGAGTGATACAAACTTATATAAGTTTCATCTTTGGGTGGGAGGTTCTTGGCTGTAACATTTGAAGTCAGTTGGAAACCCTACCATGACTATACCAAAATCAAATCTGTGTTTGGAGAGATTTCAGAGCAAGGAATTTTTAACCTTTAGGCTTCAGCCATTTTCCAAGCTCAGAAGTGATTGGAACCTAGGAGCTCTCATTGAGGATGATGGGAGTTGCTGGGTGCTGAGCTTTGTTGGAGAAAACTGGCTACTAATGTATTATTTTATCTGAAGTTTCATGATGTTGAGCATCTGGAAAGAAGAAAGAGAGCTAGGACCATGTGACCTTTTTTGTTTATGGTTAGTTTTACAGTAGTGCCTAGATGCCCCAGTCTGGGATTGCAGCCCCATTGAGCTAGACCCTGTACATGAAGTAAAGAGACAGTCCTTGCCCTTACAATCTGGGTGGGTTAAACAAACATATTGAGAGGGACAAGAGCACCAGGCAACAATAATATTGTCATGCTAATGCAGGTCACTTCCGTGCAGGCAACAAGCAAGTGCTCTGTGGACCAGCAGGGCTCCACAGATCTTAGTTTGAGAACCCCCGAGAAGTGAATTGGGAGTCAATATATGTAAATGACTAGATGTTTCCCTTCCAGCCCTGAGAGGCAATCCCTGGTTCAGCACGACAGGAAAGGTGACTGAGATGTTGT
Organism: Caretta caretta; assembly: GCF_965140235.1. Taxonomy (NCBI): domain Eukaryota; kingdom Metazoa; phylum Chordata; order Testudines; family Cheloniidae; genus Caretta; species Caretta caretta. The sequence goes on along the minus strand of NC_134220.1, from coordinate 21,152,154 downwards.
TAAATGGATGCCTCTCATATAAAGGGAAAGGGCAGAATATTTAATGCTGGTACATCCAGAACTCATCAAACACAGGCTGCTAGGGATAATAACTAAACAGGAGAATTTAGAGTATTAGCCCCTTTCCTCCATCCCCTCCTTTTTTTCTTCCTTTCCAACCCAAGACACTGGCTGGTACAGAACACTGATAAGATGTTTTCCATTCCACTACCCACACATCTTGTCATCACTTTTCAATTTTTGCATTTTGCCCTCCTGATACAGCAGCTGTTAAATGTGGAATTCAGGGAACCAGGGAAGGCCACTAGTGTAGCATTTTATGAGCAAAACTTCTGGTGGAAATGTGATGTGTTGACTGGTTCTTACCTCAGGCAAAGGGAAATTTGAAAACAATCTATATTCACTATTATGGCAAGCTGTTCTAATTCCAGATGTCTTTGTAGTTTCTAATAATTCATTATCAGGTTTTCTTTTTCCTTCTGTTACTTGTCTGTCACAGGCTTCAATGCTTGGCAGTGTCCTAGGATTTTTTAAACCTGTGTTTGTAGTCTTAAGAAATGGGTTGAGGAAATGTTAATTTTGAACTCCTTGCCAAACTTTTTCATTAGCATATTAAAATCCATTAGGCCCAGAAACTCAGTTGGTATGCATTGGTGTAATAGCTGCATCAATGCCAATGGAGTTGTGCTGATTTACATGAGCTGAACTTTAAGTCCTAGTGTTTAGTAAAAAGAAAAGGAGTACTTGTGGCACCTTAGAGACTAACCAATTTATTTGAGCATAAGCTTTCGTGAGCTACAGCTCACTTCATCGGATGCATGCTGTGGAAAGTGTAGAAGATCTTTTTATATACACAAAAAGCATGAAAAAATACCTCCTCCCACCCCACTCTCCTGCTGGTAATAGCTTATCTAAAGTGATCACTCTCCTTACAATGTGTATGATAATCAAGTTGGGCCATTTCCAGCACAAACCCAGGTTTTCTCACCCCCCCCCCACACACACACAAACCCACTCTCCTGCTGGTAATAGCTTATCTAAAGTGACCACTCTCCTTACAATGTGTATGATAATCAAGGTGGGCCATTTCCAGCACAAATCCAGGGTTTAACAAGAACGTCTCGGGGGAGGGGGTGTGTGAGAAAACCTGGATTTGTGCTGGAAATGGCCCAACTTGATTATCATACACATTGTAAGGAGAGTGATCACTTTAGATAAGCTATTACCAGCAGGAGAGTGGGGTGGGAGGAGGTATTTTTTCATGCTTTGTGTGTATATAAAAAGATCTTCTACACTTTCCACAGTATGCATCCGATGAAGTGAGCTGTAGCTCACGAAAGCTTATGCTCAAATAAATTGGTTAGTCTCTAAGGTGCCACAAGTCCTCCTTTCCTTTTTGCAAATACAGACTAACACGGCTGCTACTCTGAAACCTGTCATTATGCAAGGCACTTAGTGTTTAATAAATTAATCTCAACTGTAGAAGAGACCCTACAAACATTTCATTGGGTGGATCTAATTTTTCCAGTATGTGTTCAGCTTATTTCTAAGGATGAATCAGTCAAATATGTTGTAAATCCATTTAGCTTGGTGGTCTCAGCCCAGATTCTGATACACTGTGCATCTCTCAGTTCTAAACCATCTCAGATCTGGAAAGAATGTAGCCAGCCAATGGCTGGAGGATTATTCTGAATGCTTTGTTGCACTGTTGGTGCAATGGGTGGATATGTGCAGCCTGAGATTCCTATTTTTCTGGGCAATAGAAAGAATGTGAAGGAAAATGTTATTACAGGTGGTTATGTGGAGGAGAAGGAAGTGGTCATGTGAAGGTACTGGTGATAGATGAGAACGTTGTGAGGAACACAGGAAATCCACAAACTGGAGGAAATGCTGTGCTTTGTAAGCAGGGATGAGTGAGCTCCAAATGGAACTCAATGGGCCAGATATTTCATTGGTGTAAATGGGCACAGGTCCATTAAAACTACAGGGAGCTACACCCAATTACACTAACTGATCACCTAGCTCAGTTTGCTTGGGCTGAGGTTATCCTCATTTACACCATCTGAGGATCTGGCCCACTAATTTCCTTTCTTTAATACAGGAGTAAAAGTACAGAAGGGGGAGGCCGTCTCCTCCTTGCTTTGTGGCCACCATAACTCAGCTTGGTACGTGTTTGCTCTTCAAAATAAAGGAAAAAAAGAGAAATTTATTCTCACAAACTGTCTGCCTACCCCTTGTTTGGCTCCCCTTCATTGGCAATTCTCCAAAGCAGACAACTGGCTGGCTCTATTCTTTTTTCAGTTGTCTAGTACTGAGGTCTTCTGCAAACACATTTTCCAGAAGGTACCCAGCATTCATGTTAGCCTTTTAGCCTGCCCCCCAACAACCTGGGGGATTTAATTGGGGATTGGTCCTGCTTTGAGCAGGGGGTTGGACTAGATGACCTCCTGAGGTCCCTTCCAACCCTGATATTCTATGAACCTAAGCCTCATGCCTACATCCTAGCATTCTAGCATTCTAATTACCCTAGACCTCCCTCCTCCTCCTCCCTCCAAGCCATCTCCACAGACACAATGTTTTTTGTGACTTAGTTGTCAGTCTTTAAGTGATAAGAATTTACCAAAGACCACTAACTCATGTTAGGGTTGCTGTACGGCAACACTGCTCCAGGCCGCGCTTGCAGAGGGATAGTTTCCTGTGAGGCAGTCCCTCCCTGAGCTGCCTGATATCTCTAGCTGTTGCACATGGGCACAAGGGGGAAAGTCTTATTGCATTCTTTCCAGTACAAAATATAAAGGCCAAGGACTGTCTAGCCCAAAGTCTGACGCTCACTCGCTCAGTGCAGATGACGTAAACCCTCACTTCATCCATGATTTCACTTTAAAGGAACCATTCTTCATGCCACTTCCACTCCCTGCCTCTAGAATTCTGGTTCTCAACCTTTTAGGGCTCAGGGCCCATTTGTAAATGTTTATGGCCTGTGAATAGTGAATAGTCTGGGGAGTGGAGGCGTTGGAGTGGTTTTGGTTGGGTCCGGCCCCCTGGGCGGGTTAGATCCTGCCTGACACTCACCCCATAGTGGCAGCTGCTCTAGCTCCTGGGCTGTGGGGCTGCCTGGGCTTGGCTCGTTGCTCTGGGTGTTGCAACCTCCGGGGTTGTGGTGCTACTCAGGTTTGGCCCTGACCGGACCAAGTTTGTGTGAGTGGAATTGTAACCTGGCTTATGGGGTGGTAATGCCACTCGCTCAAATTTGTTCTATCTGGACTCCCGTCATCATGACAGCTGGGCCAAATCTGAGTGGGACCCCAGAGGTTGCAGTGACTGGAGCAGGGAGGCGAGCCCAGCCAGCCCTGTGGGACAGGAACCACAGAAGCTGTCATGTGACCCTTTGAAACATTCTGGCAACCCAATTTTGGGTCCTGCTCTAGAAGGTAAGATAGAAACCCTGCTCTAGAAGGTAAGACAGCCTTGCTGCACTCATTCTCTGTCCAGGAGAGAAGACAGTTGACCATTTTCAAGACCAGTGGTAATGTTTCTCCGTAAATTAATATGCTGAGTTGCTTATAGAGCAGACACTCGACTGTCACACTCTGCCAAGGTCCTAGACTGCCAGCTGCAGCATGTATCAGAGTCCCAGGAATTTCTTGTTTCCAGAACTAAGGTTCCTGGTGTGCCAGGATGCTCCCTCCAAGCCACTGGGATCTACACGAACTTCCCTTTCACAAGTTTTTATAAACATGCAAGTGACTTAATCTGCTAACAAAAAAGCCTGCTTGCATATTAAATTTTCTGATATCAATGTTATTAAATCAAATATTCTTACTGCCACAGGATCCAGGTCACGATCTAAGTCATCGCACTCAGTTAAATTTAAGAAATAAATTATTGAAACGCAAGTCAAATTGCTTCTCATGGATTGGTGGTTATTTATTTTTCTTGATGGGGAATTATTGAAAATTGATGTATGCAGTTGAGAACTTTCTCCCTATTGTAACCAACCTTTTACAGGTTGGATAGATTATTGTTTTAATAGCAGAGACTTGCATTTTGTAAACAGATGATGATTGTTATTGTCTGATCTTATCTGCAGTTATAGCAAATATTTTATTTTTTTAAGCCACCTCGTCTCTATCTGCACACCATTTTTGATGACCGTTGACTCTTGAGAGTCATTAATAATAACCTCTAGCACTTATATAGCACTTTACTGCTCGACTGAGGTTCTTTGCCTACCATGGCACTAACTTAGAGGAACCATTGTATTTAGGACCTGTCAAATCACTGGAGAGCATAGTAGGCATCTTTCAAACAGAAAGGAAGGTTCCTTTTAAGTTCTCCACAAGAACAGAGAATGTGGGGCAAGAGCAATTTGGTAACGGAGCTTATCTGTTGGGTGGAAATTTGGAAGCTGTATAACCTAGAAATGTGTGGAAATTCAGCTGAGAGTCTCCTGACTGAGACAGGAAGTTTTGTTATCAGCTGGTGAGGAGGTAACTGTGTTGCCCTGTGCCTGACACTTCATGGTTGCTCTTGTGGGAGAGAAGACAGAAATCTCTGATTCAACTTTCTTGTATGAACTTTAGTTTTAGCTCTGTGTAAATTTATTTTAAATGCTGAACAAGGAGAGCAGCACTTGCTTATTTTCTGGTTGATAGCACTATTGGTCTTCTGTTGTAATGATCTGAGCGTTGGTAATTTTCCAGTCATTTTTTTTAATGGCGGTGACTCCTGAAATGAAGAATAGTCCTGAGATGGGGTCCAATACATAAGTGCAGTGCTGAATGTCATTAATGTAGCTCTGGATGCAGGTGGATGTTAGTGTATCAGTGTCAAAAGGAGAGGATGGAACAGGCTTTTGAAATTCTTCTGGGTAGGATATTTTGCCTGATTCTCTACTCCACTGCAATTGAATGGAGTTACACTGGTGTAACAGAGTAGAGAATGTGGCCCCAAGCCTTTCTGAATGGAGAGGATTGAGAAAGCAACTAATCTGTTTGCAGGAGTTGAGAATTAAGGCCCTGTATAAATGCCAAACTCGCTTAAAACTAAAGCTTGGAGGCTGGCATTGCTTTTTTAGTTGGATTATATGTGTAGTAATAATTACCATTCTGAAAATAAAATGTTTGCTGATCATTGTAGTGTACATGTCAGTGAGACTGATCCTAAAATGTCAATTTTTGTTACATTTGGCTTTCTTGTCAGCTATCCAAAAGGTATGTTGAAGAATAAGGTCCTAAATTTGCAAAGACTAACACACATGCTTAACTTTGTGCACAGTGAGTGGTCTTATTGAAGTCAACAGGTGGAATGATGGCCCCATTGAAGTCAATGGGAATTTTACCGTTGACTTGAGTGGGATTAGGGTTTCACCCAATGGACCTAGTCATGGTGCATAAAGTTAGCATGTGTGTAAGTCTTTGCATGGTTGGGGCCTATGTGTGTAGCAGAAAGAATCAAATATAATTGGCTACAGTCTGCTTTTAGTTACACTGGTGTTAATCTGTAATACTTCTGGTGAAGTCAATGGAATAATCATGACTGACACTGGTTAAACAGAGAGCAGAATGTGGCCTTTTTTACGTTGGCATCTCTTTTTAAATTTTTCTTCTTCAGGATGTGTATTTTTTTTTTCTTTCAGACTCCTCAGCAGTACAGCCAAGCAGTGAATGAAAGCCACAAAGTTAACCTGTATTGTGCATTTCTGGATTATAGGTATGTTAAGTGCTTCTAAATGTCTTTCTTGGATGTATTGTTACTGGTTACCTATGGCGAATGTGACATCATCAATGCATGCCAGACCTGACAAATATTCCCTTTTTCTTGTGTTCATGGGAATTATTAAAGCAATGAAACCACAGGGTTTACCACAAAAATAGCTTCATAGTCAGAGGAAAGAGGAAGAGAAAACAGCTTCCTCTTATTGTAGGTGGGGAAGTTCTCATTCTATTCACTGATTTCGGGATAAAGCAGATTATTGAGAGAATGAAAAACATTGAGATGAACACATAAGGATTGATTCTGGTTGCACTTGTATTGGTCTTTTGCAAGCATAACTCAGTTCGTCCGGAAACATGAGTGTTGTAAATCGGCATAGCTCTACTGAGGTAATTGTTTCCACTGGAGTTCCTCCTGATTCACATTGCGTACAAAGGAGATCAGAATGAGGTGTATCGTATGCATTTCAGAGCAGTGAGTCATGTCTGGTACATATTCAATGATGAAATCAAATGCCACTGAATGCAAAGCAGGGCAAAAGTGCGCCTTAAGTTGCACTGTGTAAACAGCAAATATCCACAAAGAGTGGCTATTTTTCTGCTCGCTTCGGGTAGCCAGGAATAGTATATCTGATGCATTGGCGATTTCTAAACATGCTGTTGATACTGAATTAATTGTGGAACAAGTCAAAATGAGCCCTGAGCCGGGACTGTCACATTTCTGAGTCATGGTATTCCAAGCACTACGCCGTGCAGCACTGGCAAGCAATTTTGTGATACCGCCTCTCCAATTCGCCTTTGGGCAAGATCAGCGTGCCTGTTTTATTAAAGTTTCACTGTGATTGCGTTGAGCTGTCCCAGCTGTAGTCACTAGCTTGTCCGCTTACTCACAAATTATAATAAATTAGAAACATGTTTTACTAAAGCTAGTCAATATGCTTCAGGGCATCATTCCCACAGTACGTGCTCTGGGGGATTAGGCCCTGGAGGCGTTGCCTGAGGATGAAAGACGATCGTGAAAGTCCCTCCTTCCAAAATGAGAGGTTTATTTACCTCAACACACTCTCTTTCTCAGATGTATTACTCCAATAAAAGGAGTCATTTGGCATTTGTATAATAGGAACAATATCGATACAATCCCCAGCTGGTATAATTCTGTGTAGCTCTGTTGAAGTCAACGGGCCAGGTCTTCAGCTAGTGTAAATTGGCATAGTTGTATTGAAGTCAATGAGCCAGATCTTTATATTGTTTATATTGGCATAGCTCCATGGAAGCCAATGGGCCAGCAAATTGGCATAGATCCAGTGAAAAGAGGTAACTAAATGCTGAATTTGACCCTCTCTCTCTCTCTATTGTTGTTAGCCCACAATAGTTTTTTCAGACTTGATATTGCCCAGCTTACTTGAATGTTGAGTTGTGGGTGATTCCACTGAAACCAATGGGAGTGTTCAAGGAGAGTGAGGCTGGTAAAAAACTGGTCCTTGGTAGTATTATTATTATTATTTTACTACACACAGCTGTTTGCCACCCAGACTAATATATTTTACTACACACAATCATTTGCCACTCTGAGTGCTGCAAACCACTCATCATTGCAGGCTTAGAAACACACCATGCAATATGGTTTACTGTGATTTGCTGCCATCACCATTAAACAGTCAGCATTTACTATCAGTTACTGTTCCACAGTATGTCAGAAACCACAATTATTTCCTGTGCTAAGTGTAAGGAGAAGCTGCTCTATCTCAGCGGTAACTGTCAGTAACTTTGGACTTTCTGATGTACTGAAATTGGAACATGAGTGCTGAGAGCATGTACTTTGGTTTAGATGTAATTAGGGTCCTGGGTAATATGAATGTTGATTACTAACTTCCATGATCAGCACACCAACTTCAGTGCTCAGATAAAGAATACCAGGCAAACCATTTAGTTCTAGGCTGCTATTTTCTTTCTTGTGTTGTATCTTTCTGGAGTGTTTTAATGTTTGAAAGTTGCATTGAAAAGTTGTTGTGACGTGCTTCATTCTTTCTGCTGATGGCTGCATATGGTTATTTCTTTCCCTTTTAAAATGATCTTTACATTTGCAGCAGAAATGTAGACTTAACCTGCATGTTTAGTGTTACAACTGCTTTGTCAAAGTTTATAAATGGACCTGTCAAAGGAAACCTCTGGTCTTTGTGCAGATATTTGCCTGGTTGATTCTTGGTAGCTAAACTTTAGAAAAGAATTTGTTTAAGAAAAATAAATCTTCTGTTTAATGAAATTCATGTCTAATTAGTGCCACGAGAGTCAATTTTAATAGGGATCTCTCTCCATTTCCTGTGTGCTTTGCAGCAATGGAAGTGCCATGTGGTCTAATGAAGGCTGCGTGCGTGATAGCGGGGACCTCAACTATTCCATCTGCCTGTGTAACCACCTCACCAACTTTGCCATTCTGATGCAAGTTGTACCCCTGAAGGTAAGAGTAAACAACGGAGTAAATCTGGGTGGTCAAAACTGAGCACAAACCAGTTCAGCCACTTGTATGGATTGAAATACTTTTTGAAGACAGAGATCCAAATTCAGCCCTTTTTTATATCTCACTTTCAGCCACACAATATAAGGTGGCGGGTGGCCGGAGAAGAATTGGGACCATTTTGCTCAAGTATCTAAGCTCTGTTGCAAAATTCAGAGTTTGCTCTTGGAAATGTTGTGTTCATATTTCTTTCATTCTTTTTCTTTTTTAACTGAAACGGAATGTGGGATGAAAGACACTGCAGTCAGTAGGAATCAATATGTGCTGTACTTAATTCTCATCCCACTGGTATTATAGCCCTTAAATAACTGGGCAGGAAAAGCACTTACAGACATGCTCCATAGAACACTCCTATACTGGCCAAGTGGTACATAGGCTAAAAGATGAGTGATAGGTCTTTTCTATCTCTAATTTCTTTGATTCAGTTTCAAGACAGAGGACATCTGAGACATGACTGTTTAGGGTTGGGGTGGCGAATCACATGGGGTGGATCAGGGAGGATTTACAGCAGCAGAGATATGTGATAAGTTGGGATTCCTGCCTGGAGCAAGTCCCAATCTCTTCTGCTTCCCAGCTGGTCCCCGAACATGTATTCTGCTAGTGACTGGGAAGCAGTGCGTCCCCTGCACTTATGTTCCATGATGCACATGATGCTCTTTCCTCACCTGGCTGCAAAGTTGGGTCTGGTTTGAGAAGAAACAGAATGGGATCAAGAACTTGGGAGAAAGAGAGTGGAGGATGAATATCCTTATCTACAGTTGCTCATTGTATTTACTTGACTTCTTTGTTCAAAGAGTTAATGATTATATGCTTTTTTCACTGTCAATATATAACCATTCCTATCAGCAGGGGATAGGCTTTTTGCTTCCTACTCACAGTACTGAATGGTTTCACAGAACTTGTCCAATGCCAGTTGGCGAGGCAAGGACTCTCTTGGCCAAATCTGTCTCCTCACTAACCTTATTTCTGAAATTGGCTTACCGGGAAATATGATCCCTAGTGGGACATACAGAGTTCTTTGTCAGACCTGATAGCACGGATGCATTGACTATGAAGTAGTGTGTCTGACTTCTGTGTTAATGGGTATGAATGATGAGTTTGCTGTTGTTTCAGATAGTGGCTTTGCCATGAGACTGCTGGCAGGTTTGCAAATGGGTACAACATACTCATGAGAACAGCACAGAATTTGTTGCTAACGGAAACACAATACAAATCAACTGGCAAATAGTGACCCAATTTAAAGGAATTTTAATCAGTACTAAACAGCACATCAAGGTTTTCAGAAAATGAATGATTCATAACGTATCTTGCTATCTTTTCAGGAGTAGATGCTATATTAATATTATAAGAAGTATTAATCAAATCTTGCTTTCAATAAGTCAGTGACAAACTCAATGTAACTCCACAGAAGTCGGAATCAGATTCTAGAATGGCAGTCACTCTAATACTTTGCTTTTTTTAGTGTCTTATCCAAAGAGCTTATTAAAGCCCCAGAACACTCCTGAATTATTATAGCTATTTAACAGATGAGAGAAATGAGGCATGGGGGGGAAGAGGGGTTAAGTAACTTGTGCAGGGTCACATGACTGTCATTGTGGAGGTGTCAGAGTAACAGCCGTGTTAGTCCGTATTCGCAAAAAGAAAAGGAGTACTTGTGGCACCTTAGAGACTAACCAATTTATTTGAGCATAAGCTTTCGTGAGCTACAGCTCACTTCATCGGATGCATAGTTTGTTTATTGCATCCGATGAAGTGAGCTGTAGCTCACGAAAGCTTATGCTCAAATAAATTGGTTAGTCTCTAAGGTGCCACAAGTCCTCCTTTTCTTATTGTGGAGGTGGTTATTAGTTCTGTAGTTAGCGACTTAGTTGTTTATTTACAAAAGCATCTAGAGGCCCAAGATGATATCAGGGCATCACTGTGCTAGTTGCTGTACATATACGTAATAAGTTCCTGCTCTGAAGAGCTTGACACCAAAAGAGACCAGAGGAACAAAGGGTGGCAGAAAGAAACTATTATTATCCCCTCGTTACAGAGGGGGAACCCAGGGACGAAGAGAGATTAAGTGACTCTCCCAGAATTACACTGGAGGTCTATAACAGAGCCGGGAGTTAAACCTAAATATCCTGAGTCCCACCCTAGTGCCTGAACCATCGGGCTAGAAGAAAGTGAGTTAGTGAAAGAGTTGGATGTAGCACTGAAGAATCTGATTCTCAGTTCTCCTGCTCTAACTAGTAAGCCACATTTCTAATATAATTTTATTTGTAATGTTTCTTTTGTTTAGTTGAGGAATAATTCAGACTCTCAGTCAAGTCACGCACAGCAGACAGCCCCCCCCCCCCATCCCCACACAGATATGAACAGGTTTGTATCCCCAGGCTTCCCAATAACTGTAGCTGGGCAACTCTCAGATGTGTTTTTGAGTTCCCTTGAAGCATGTTCAACATTTTTAGTTTGTTGATGCTAAAATGTATCATGACAGATATTATCCAACCAGTCAAATGCTGTGTGGTATTGTAAGATTAACTGATTCTATTCTTGGAAATGGTTCTGAATGGTCTAACACTTAAATGAATTGCCCAAACAGAATCCAGGAGTTATGATTAGCCAAAAGCTGGATTTAAGTTTTAATATTGTGAAATCTTGGCAACTGGGGATCAAGCTTGTGTATTTTGGCCAAACTCCTTGCAGTTGATCAAGCGTGTACCTTCTTAAGGAGAACTCAACGACAGTAAATAGAAAAGGCTGGAACCCTGAATAAATTGTCCTATTCCCCATAGTCACTTAATCATGATTTTGTTTTCAGTATTGTCACTGGTTTGCTTTTTCTCTCCCTGAATGTTCTGTCCTAGTGTGTGCCCCATTGCCAATGTTTGCATAAGTTCTCCGTATTTGTGTTACTCTGGAGTATTTTTTTCCCCCTTCTTTCTATAGAACTATTCAAAAAACAGCAGAAATGTTCCTGAGATGCTAAATGGGTGAGTGGGATGCTCAGACCTATCACTCTGATGCAAGGAAAACTTCCCTACGTTGTAATAGACAATGTCAGAGCTCTGGAAAATCTATCTGAATAGTTCTCCTGGACATTTAAAAAATCTGATTCCCTTAGGCCTCTACTGAATCCTTATGCCCTCTGCTTTGGAATACAATTTTCGACAAGGGGCATGAAGTGAATCAATAGCTCTTTAGCAGTCAGCAGAACGAGTGACGCACTGGAAGCTGAAAGGCATTGCCCTGTGATTGTGCGCCCATTGTGGAAACCATGTGTCCCTTGTGCAAATCTGAGAGATTTGGAAATGTTTGCAGCGGTTCAGAGTGGGCAGGTGAATGATGAGCTGCCAGATGCTCATTTCTAACCTCTCCAGGATCAGCCAAGGTTCAGACTTTGTTTCGAGAATTCAGAGTTAACCACTTGCCCACAAAACACAGGTTCCAGCCAGAGGGCTCAACCATGCCATTCAGATGCAGTTCTGGATTGGAAATTGTACAGAGTCAAAGTAGCCCAGGGAAAGTCGGCGAGGAATACTACTTCCTTGGCCCGTAGAGTGAGAATGCTTGCTGCCCCATCTCTTCAGATGGTGTGGAATATGTCCTCTTGCTTTGGTGTAGGGAGGTGGGTATGGGGAGTATATTTTGAGACAGGACCCCAGCATGCAAGGCTGTGGAGACAGGGCAGTCAGGGAAGGCTGCCATAACTTAGACAAATGCCCCCCTCCACCCTGGGCTATCTAAATTCCTCTGGGGGCTACTGTAGCCCCTGGAGCACCCCAGGATTGGAAGGGTTTAAAGCTTAAAGCTGCCTTAATCCCCTTTCTCACTGTGCTGTGAGTGCTGCCTCTGTGGGGCTTGGCACAAAATCCCACCCTGGAGTCTTAGAACTTTGACCAAAGAGCTTCATTTTGAATTGATAGCCCCAAATTATTTGTTTTTATTTATTAGTTAATTAAAAACAGATAATAAATCTAGATGGGGATGTAAAAATAAGAGGGCAAAATCAGCACCAGCTGGGAAAGCATCCATTGTGCTTGTCATGAAACCAAATCTGAGTTAAAACAAATTTGGTAATTGTTTCACCCATATTAAGATATCTTTACATTGTGTCTGGGGTGAGGTTATGTGGCAGACAAAGACAAAACCACCTAGTTACTGAGCTTTATAAACAGGCGATGCTCAGTAGTATCTTCCTAAGAAATTTCCTAAAGAGTTTTATCATGTGTCAAAACAAGAGAGCCTATTGGAACCATTAAATACTGTAATATCTTCCCCTCTACTCCCTAGAAGTCTGTCAGTGAATGATATAATACTGTGGGTTATAAATGTGTATAAATATTTATTCACCTTTGGAGCAATTTGGTGCTATCAAGTGCATGATATATGGTTTAAAAAAAATGCTGTAATCTCCTGTTTGCATGACAGACTGTCGAGGCTCCAAGGGAGTTGTTCTAGTCAAAAATATGTCAGATCTTGAATATTTATATATTCTTTTATGCCCCCCCTTCCCTTAAATTAGAACTTTCATATCGGCTTAGATATGAAAGAAAGGAATGTGAGTGACAGAAAATAGTTTGACTAAATGAAAACTTTCCTGAAAAGTGTCTGCTTTCCATGGAAAATTTTGATGCATGAAAAACAAAAAAAAAAATTTGGCTGAAAACTGAAATGTTTCCATTTATAATTCATGGGAGTTTAGTTCAGGTTCTGTATGGTCCAGTTTCCCTGCATGAGCAGGACAGACTAACCAGGCTACATCTGTCAAGACAGCCAGTGACACCTCTGATGTATGTCCTCCCTGCACCAAGAAGGGAGAAAGTCATGCATCATGGGAAATGTAGTTGGCCTGAAGTCAGTCACCCAAAATCATTGGTCTGTGCATCTACTCTGCCTGGCTTAAGGTGTAGTGATCTGGGGTTGCCATTTTAGAGACCACACAGGCATGCAGGTAGGTGGGGACACAAGTGAAGGGAGCTGACCAGATATAGGGGAACCTATGAAGTTGGTGACCTGCATGTACTTAGCAGCTTCAGCATTGGGGAAAATAGTCAGGAGGAAACTACATTCTTTGGTAAGAACTCTATATATTCCAGGGCAGGAGAGTAAACAGCAGGCAGGCAGAGGAGCTGTTCAAGCTTGTGATGGAGTTGGGACTCACCACCGCAGCACCTCCTGCTGTTCACTCTGGGAATCAGCTCAGTTCATGCAGAGCACCCTCTGCCGGTGGTGTCCTGTCCATCTCTCACCCTAGATTGGCATCTCAACCCACGTTGCTCCCAGCTTGCACCGTCCTCTTCAGGACACTGCCCTCTGGCAGTGCCCACTGCCCTGGTCTCACCCCCTTCCAGGGGTTTGGTGTTATCAGCAGTTCTTCTCTTTGCCCCAGCCACAATGGCCAACCACACCCCAAAGTCTAACCCTTTTTGGCAGGGGTCCAGTGCAGTCTGTGATGGCCACTCCTAATGGCCAGGTGGAAGTGCAAGGGGGGGACCCAGGCCCACCCTCTACTCTGGGTCCTGACCCAGGGTCCCTCTGGCAGCAGCCTTCCTGCCTGCCCTCCTTCTTTCCCTTTGTCCGTCTCTCTCCCTGGGCCGTTTCCCCTTCCCCTTTACATCAGCTAGGCCCTTTTTCTCCCTCCCCCCACCTGCGCTGCACTGGTGCTAGTCTCCTCACACAGGAGACAGACCTTCACCCTCTGAAAGCCTGGGAGAGACTGCCTGCTCCCTTCATGGGCAGCCTTTATATAGGGCCTAGCCTAGCCCTGATTGGCTGGCTGCAATACTGGCCCTGATTGGCTCTCTAACAGGCCCTCCCTGATTGGCTGCCGCCTTGCACAGCCGCTCTGGCCTTTTGTAGCCCAATCTGGCATGGGGGTGGGGCACTGCCCCACCACAAAGCTAAAGGACAATGTTGGCCTAAGGACAAATGGATATACACTGGCCATGAATAAATTTAGGCTTGAAGTTGGAAGAAGGTTTCTAACCATCAGAGGAGTGAATTTCTGGAACAACCTCCCACTTAGAGTTGTGGGGGCAAACAACTGAGCTAGCTTTCAGATGGAGCTTGATAAATTTATGGATGGGATTATGTGCTGGGCTGACCGCAACAACAGGGGACTAGTCTGAATGACCCAGAAGGTCCCTTCCAGTTCTGTGTCCTGTGTTCCTATGCAGTTCCATCTCGGAGCTACTAAAACTGTTTGCCTTTCTTTGGTAGGTTTTTCTTTTTTTAGCCACATCTCAGATATTTAGAGTGAACAATTTGCCATTCACAATCTGAGAAAGAGACAGCTTCTCCAAGCAGTGCAAAGCCAGGATCTCTCTGAGCCGGCAACGTTGGAAATCAGAGACACCCCTGGGTAATAACCTGCTATGTAAATTCTTACAGTGAGTGTATCTAATGATGGAAAATGCACAGAAAGTGGAGTGAAGACTTGTTAGTTGACAGCAGAGTGCCAAAGACAATGAATGTTTCTTCTGAATTTCTCAAAGCTTGAGCAGAAAATGGCAAAGGGAAGCAGGTGTTCAAGAGACTGGATGTGCAAGCATTGATTGCTATTAAAGGCTATGGCAAGCCGCTGGTCCAGCAGGGGGATTTTTACCTGGAGAATGGATTTCTACAGTCTGCCTTCAGATTTTGTTTTGCTTTGTTTATGTTCATAATTCTGAGAATCACACTAATGACTAGAAAAGGAGTACTTGTGGCACCTTAGAGACTAACCAATTTATTTGAGCATGAGCTTTCGTGAGCATCCGATGAAGTGAGCTGTAGCTCACGAAAGCTCATGCTCAAATAAATTGGTTAGTCTCTAAGGTGCCACAAGTACTCCTTTTCTTTTTGCGAATACAGACTAACACGGCTGTTACTCTGAAACTAATGACTAGGACTGTCACATTTCTGAGCTGATGACAATGAACTGTCTCTGTAGGGGTTTTGGTTTAGACCTTTTTCCTCAATGTGATTTCAATGTTATTATCTCCTAATGATTATATTGGAGAAGAAAGCAAATTGACATTTATAAAAAAAAAAAAGACAAAGATCCTTTGATTCCTCTCAGTCTGAATGGCTGATGGGTTAGATTCCAAAGGAATAAAAGAAAATATAAAATGCCCCACTCCACACACACCATCAAGGCATTCAGGTGATACCATCAGCCCTGAGAGTTCATGTCGTGTTCTTGGCCCCAGGATCCCAATGCAGACTTATAGTCTAATATTTGACCTAAAGATTTACGTATATTAAGGTTAACATAATGCTGCACATGGTTAAAAAGCTTCTCTGTGGTTAGTTTCATTTCTTTTTAGCCTTCCATATTCCAGGTCTCTGTCTTTTGTTCTCTACTGCAATAAGAGCATGAGCCAAAGTCCACTGGCTTCAATGTACTTTGGATCAGCCCTGATCTCCCCCACCTTGATAGTACTAATCCATTTCTTTCCATACCCAATGCTTTCTGAAAGCCACATACACATTTTTATGTATACTTTTCTAGGTCACTTTATTAGTAGGACTTTGGATACCAAATTATAATAATAAGGTTGTGACGCAGGGAGCGGGGAGTGTTGACCTGGGAATGCGGCAGGGGAGTTTCACTGGGGATGGGATACCTGAGAGCCTATAACCCGAGCCGGGAGGGGGAGGGGGAGGTAACACCTCTGCCCTGGAAACCGGACAAAGGCTGCAGGAGAGAGCCTGCTGGGGGGGGGGGGCAAGAGGGGGGCGTTGGTTGGTTTCAGTTTGGTGCTGGGTGGTGGAATGCAGGGAACCCCAGGGCTGGGGTCTGAGCTCCCTGCCCCCCCCCCCCCAGAAGGACTTGAATGAGAGGTCCTGGTGGTACCCACAAGCTCTGTTTTAGACTGTGTTCCTATTGTCGAATAAACCTTCCGCTTTACTGGCTGGCTGAGAGTCACAGTGAATCCCAGGAAGATGGGTGCAGGCCCTGGACTCCCCCACACTCTGTGACAAAAGTAAAGACCTTTCTTTGTGACGGGGCTGTGCGTTTAGGTTGTGCAGGAACCTATCTCAATATTTGTGTTTGTTTGTCCAATGGACTTTATTTTGCCCCAGGGAGCCATTTACAGGGTCAAAATTATATGAGCTATGATCTTCCCACAGTGTTTTCTCATCAGGAACTGAAGTGCCATGAGAATAAAAATATCAAATGCTTCTTTTAGAGCTGTATCGGCCAGACTCTCCACTGGGCTTAGTTTTGGCTGAGCTCAGCACAGCTGGGGGTCTAGCAGGGAACTGGTTATGGGTCCTTGATTCTCTGGCTATACCTCTGCCCCAGGGCAGGTTTGACCAGCCTGGGAGCTGCTCTAACTTATGCCTGCTGGTAGTGATCCCCAAGAAACCATTCCCCACGTAGGCATGCGAAAGTATCCATATCCCCATTTGTAGATGCAGAAACTGAAACACAATGAGGTAAAGAGGTAAATTTTAAAGTCTGGAAGCATAAGCTATACATCCTGAAATGAACCAGCACCCTTATTACAGTGCCCGGGGCAGCAGTTCATGGTGAATGGGGGCTTGGAGTGCCATTAGCTGAAGCTGAGAGCTTGGCCTACAAGTGTGCTTGAGCACTATTGCACATTTCAAACTAGTTTGAGCAACAGCAAAGACACACAAAGACAAGTCTTGCCAGAGCACTGAGTGCGAAGAAGGAATACTAATAATACTGCTGATCAGCTCAACAGCCATTTATATAGTTTAGCTGCCTTCAGTGAATGCCAGGAATTAACACTTGTAACAATTTTATTTCAGGAAAGAAGTAACAGTGCTGGAAAAATTTGCAACCATGTGGCACTCAGATGTTAGGCTGGCACCGGTCTGTTAGCTTAGTGATGAATTGGCACCAGGCAAAGCTGAAATTATTTGTCTTTATCACTCTGCTGTTATGTCCGTATCATGCTTGGCTGACATTCAGGTTTGCTGACTGAAACACATTTATCATATTGGTTTAAGGTTGAGAAGTAATAACATTTGCTAGAATTTTGTAACGAGTAGGCATTAATAAATAAAAAATACCCTACAAAGATAAGCCAAATATTCTTTAAAGGCCAAATTTCCCCCTTAATTTCATTAGTGGAGTTACATGGATGTAATTAAAGTCAGAACACGGCTAGAATTTGGAACTCGAGCGAGAAAAAAATCTGTTTACCTCTGTAATCGTGTTATTAAAAATAAGGCAGCTATAAATGAAGTCATATATACGGCTTTGTCTGCCTAGATTGGGCATTCTGAATATGCTGGGCAGATATTAACTAATTAATCTTGACAACAACCCTAGAAATTCAGTAAATATTATGAGCCCCCTTCTAAGCAATTTGTCCAAAGCCACGCAGCAAGTCAGTAACAAAGCTAAGATCTCAGGAATTCCTGGCTTTGTAACTCCTTGCTCAGCCTACCAGACTGTACTCTACTGCAGGCTTGGGGCCTGATCCAAGACTCATTGAAGCCAGTGGGAGTCTTTCCATTGACTTCAGTGGGCTTTGGATCAGGCTTATAATGGCTACTACCCTGCCTTTGAGTAGTGATGCAGTGATGGCAGCCAAAGAGATCTTCCACCTAGTTGAAGAGAATTCAAGGTTAGGGTTACCTTGACTTAAGTTTGCTTTTTGCTGGCATAAACCAGAGCGCAAGGTACCCACAGTGGCAAGGCCCCCCTGGGTGTGATTGCAGTAATGCATTATGGTGGCAATCCTTCCTACTGCCTGGAGAGAGCTAGCGCAGCCTGAAAGGTGGGTAGCAGTGGCATGTTGAGGTATGTGTGTTGATGTGGGGAAGCATTTTCTCAGTACCTCTCCTCGGCAGCCTCTGTTGGCAGCACTCCTATTGAAACCCCATACGAAGGCAAGTGGTGGTGGATCTTCCTGCCCCAGTCCACCACCAGGACACAACAGTCCTTGCCAGTTAAGGCAAATCCAGCCCCAAATAATCTGACAGCTTCAAGCACAGGGGGGAGAAAGAGGAGCATAAAATATGCACATGGTGGAAAGTTAAACTGGAGCCTGATAAATCTGATGCTGAAAGAAATTCCTGCTGAGGAGGAGCATGTCTGTCACAAGGAGCTTCTCAGGCAGCAGAAATGAAAAATAATGAGCAAGCCACAGTCCAAAGAAAGCTAAGGCACAATTATTTTATTTTGGGCAGCTCCACTTAGCCTTATCAGCCAGTGGTGCCCTCTGTCAGGTGCCAAGGAACATGCTAGCTGTCTGGCAGTTTTTATTTTTACAATGATCCAACAAATACGCATCATGCCAGGCTATTTGTACCATCTGTCACATAAATGTCATTTTAGCAAAAGGAGGGTGGACACCTGGGGATATCAGTGCTCAGACACCATTTGAAAGGGGAATTGCTGGCTTCTGCAGCAAAATAGGAGCCTTTATGGCCAGGAGATTGGCGCAAGTGTGACACAACAGTTCTCTTTGCGAGTCCTAGAGTATTCGTCTGAATTTTCTCCCAAGTGGTACTTCTCCTTTCACATTCTCTCTGGCATTACTGAGAATCCAAAGGGTGTGGGAGATGAATGTGAAAACACCAGGGCTCTGTGCTGAGTAAATGCTAGTTGATAGTCCAAAGGAAATGGTGCCACATGACATGGTGACACTAAAAAGCAAGTTGACAGAGATTCCTCCATAACACACTTGAAGTTCACATGTGGATTTACATTTCTATTTCATGTGGTTCTGAGCAAAGTGCATATAAAAGCCCTGGCTGCAGATGAATTGCTTTGTTCTCTTTGCTTCTTTAATGTCTTCAGCTTGTCAGAACAAAAAGAAAAGGAATGTCATGTCTTTGTGAAGCTGCACCTGTACCAGGGGCCATTGCCATGGTGTTCCTCCCATACCAGGCTGTGGTCCAATGTAACTATTGCTGGAACTGGCATGGGTGAGCCCAGGCCCACCCCAAGCTGAAAGACCCCTCCCTCAAATGAGGGGGAGGAACCACTGAGCCCAGTCAGCAAATGATTATGGGGGACAAACAATGAGAAAACAAGGACTGAAGTGAAGGTCACAGGGCCAGCAGAAGGGATCCAGTGGGGAACACTGAGCAGAGAATGCTGGAGAGCACCACAGTTTCTCAAAGGGGTCTGAGGAGATAGTGGACGTGACCCAGAGGAGCTCTGTCTGGATGCATGAAGTGACAAGGGACTGGAAGTAGGCCCCAAAGTCACGGAGCGGTCCTCCCGTCGAGCTTCCTCCTCCTCGTATGATGAATGGCCATCTTGCCATTGACAGGGAGGAGGTGGATGAGGAGCACTTGCAACACTGTGGGGCCACGTACGGTGCATGCAAATGCAAGGAGGGGTGGGGCGACGTGCAGCAATGACACACCCTACACATATGTGCACCAAAGACTCCCTTCTGTGGCCCAGTGTAGAGGGCAGACCCATCGGCTACACTCTAACCAGTCCCACAGCCAGCCCGCAGACAAACCCCTGGAGGCCTGCAGAGCCATCCTACCTAGCCTCTGCTTTCTGCCCATTCCCTGCATAATGCAAACTCAGCATTTTTTACCATTGTAGCATCAGAGAAGGAAATGGGGTTTATCTATAAGTGATGCAAGCAGAAAGGGATTCTGTTTTCTAGTGCCCTCTACTTACATTGTGAGCTTTTTAGGGCATGGACTGTCTTCTTGTTATGTGTTTGTACAGAACCTAGTACAGTGGCGTCCTCCTCCATGACTGAAGCCCCTAGGTGCTACCTCAACACAAATGCAAACAATAATTAACACCACCATCGCTATGCCCACCACTTTCTGACAGTAGATTACTTATTAGCACAGTTCATTGATTCAGGTTTTAGACCTCAATCTGGCAAAACACTTAAAGCGTGTGTTTAATTTTAAGCATGTGGGCACTCCTATTGAAATCAATTTAAGCAAACTTAATGTGAAATTATCACCTTGATTTAGGCTCAGAATAAAGCATGGTGGATTATCAACAGCACATCATGGGGTCATTGCTTGCAAATAACCACAGACCCACACATGTACTGTATACTACAGAATTAATTGCATGTAAACAGTCTTTAATTTTTAATGATAGTTGATGATTACATCCAAAGAAAATATTAGAAATCTTCCTTGTGGAAATTCTTTGTAATACCCCTGGAGGAAGGAGTTTGTCACAGGAGTAAAATATCAAGGAGAGTTAAACAAAATGGAGCAAAATCCTTCTGTTATTCAGACATAAAGCAGGGGTAATCCAACTCATCACCTCCACTGAAGTCAGTGGTAAACCAGGGATGAATTTAGCCTAGTCTGCTTCTATAGATCCTTTTTAGGTAACCTGTAGCTGTGAGAAATTGCTTGGTACTTAATCAAAGTAATAATGTTAAAATCCCCAGTAGAAATAGGGTTCAGATGATTAAAGAAGCGTTTTGCGTTTCGCGTTTCCGTAACTAACAAATGACTTTGTTTTTCAACCTGACAGTCTGTAGTGCTTGTTCCATAATTCAGAAGGGGGACTCAGTCAGTATGGTTCAGACTATCTGTCAGGAACCACAAAAGCATGTACGAACGGGGAAAAATATGAAGCTCCAGATCCTGCAGTTGGAACTATGTTGGCAGACCCTTGTGTCTATAGGAAAACCTGGGGCACAGAGACCTGGCTGTAGGGATCCAATTGCAAAATCAGAGCCATAACATTCTCTTTGTGAAGGTAAGTGGATGGTTTTATTTTTTTACTGTTACAGGTTGATATAGGTGACGCCAGTTTTAGATGGCATGGGTCGTGGAAGAAGAACAAAGTAATCTTTAAATAAAGTGTGCGTGCGTGCGTGTGTGTGTGTGTGTGTGTAAGTAAATGTATGGGTTTGGAACGTTATTTCCTTAAAGCAGATACTGCAGTTTTTACTAATCAAATACCACACTCAAAGGACCTGAGAAGTTACAGTCTAAAATGATAGCCTGTCTTCTCAAACTTTGTAGCAAGCTGAAATTCAAATTATGTGCTGTAATGGGACAATAAGTAATGGGACAATAAAATGGAACTGTCATGGCTTTCTCTCTGATCCCTGGTGTGCTGCAATTAATACTTTTCAGCCAGTTTCTCATTGTTGGGGATGTGAAAATGTCCTAGCTCAGTCATTTTTCCTTTGTGTTGCATATTTGAAAATTAGGTAAGCATTGTCATATTTTTCTCCCTTTTAATGACCAGTGACAGTAGCCAAACAGATCTTTTCAGACAGTTTGGACAAGCCTTACCCATCCAGTGAACAAAGACAAATCTGCCATCTCCCTTGTAGTTGTTCCAGGATTCCTCTATAAACAGATTTTCCCCCCTCTTTAAATGTTATCGTTGGAGATTTGCCATTAAAATGACCCTTGGATGAAAACAAGCCCTTTTCTGAAAATGGCATTGACTCTTAGAGGTGTCTTCTGCATTTTTTCATTTTCGTTGGGATTTCTGTGTATCATGTTTATTAGATCCCAACTTTTATCCACCTACAAGTTCAATGTGGATTTTTAATTATTTTTTTTAAATCACAGGCATCATTCCTCTACCACATGATTGCAGTTCTGCACTAGCATAACTCCATTCATTTCAATGGGGGCCACTTGCCTATACACCATAAATACCTCATGTAGGGTGACCAGATGTCCCGATTTTATAGGGACAGTCCTGATTTTGGGGTCTTTTTCTCACATAGGCACCAATTACCCGCCACTTCCTGTCCCGATTTTTGACACCTGCTATCTGGTCAGCCTAACCTCATGATCCGTTCTCCTGTATTCTCTGCTTGCAATCATGATTTCCATGGAGTTATATAGAGACAAAACTAGAATAATGCATTGGTGAACTGAGCTTATTTCTCCTTCAAACGTATTTGTTGGTACTCAGATGACAGAGTGAGTGCTTGGCGAGTACTGAATTTCCAATGGCAGAGGAGAAAGCTCACTGGTTTTTGTTTTTAATTTTTGGAAGGGCAGAAAAACCTAAAAGAACTATAGTGTAGTTTAAGTAAACTCTTCTGAATTAGGAATACTGACTAAAAATGCCTTTTTTATCTGCATACTGAGCAAAATAACACGGGCGTCCTCCACAACAAGGGTGGATGGTCCAAATCAATGCACTGTATCATTTAGACAATTGTTCTTCTTGCAGACTAAGTTGTCGTCTTCTGGGTCTTCTTCCCAAAAATGTTTTGTAATATTGCGGTTTGATTCCAAACTACTGTGTACTGCATCTCATCATAAGACACTCAGTGGGTGATCTGCCCTACCTCTGGCCCTTATATGTATAATGGTGTATAGAGACAATGAATAAACAGTCAGGGATCGGGAAAATTTCTCTGGTGCAGGAGCAGCATGGGGACAGCCTAAGTGACTGTGTGCTGCTTTCCCCTGCTCTCGTCCATAAGCCCTGGTGTATGGGGGCATGCTTGAGTCAGGGCCATAGTACCAAGTGCCATAGGAATTCTGGGCTGCAGTGCAATCCATAAGCAGCTATAGGCAGGCTGTCATAAGTTAGAGCAGATTTGAGACTTTTATAAATTATGTCATGTGACGATTTGGTCTCTGGAGCAGTTGAGAATCCAGAGGCCTCAAAGATGACCTAAAAGTACCATTATCCTGACCCCCAAAACTGTGTCTTTTGTGCTGTCTCTCACAGAGGCCATAGGACTGAATCTGCCCTTCAAATTACAATGCACTGCTTGGTGTAAAGGGCAGCGTGAGAGCATCCGTATGTGTGGCTCTCTCTGTGCGGCTGGGTGTGCACTCACAGGCGTAAACACAAATTACAAAGCGGGAGTGTACCACTACAGAGACACTCGTGTCCTGAAATGATTTGTTGCTGTCTTAGAGCAGATACTGTGGAATTAAAGTGAAGATAGAAACAGTCTCTGCTACTTTGAGCTAGCATAGCTGTTGGTTTAGCTCAGCTAGTGGGTCACTTTCCTAGAAGCCCAAGGAGCCATGGTTTTGTATTTCTTCTGTCAAACTACATTATTATTTGGCACAGATGCCGGCTCCTCTAGAGATGTACCCAGCAGTGACCACATCTGCTTGTGGTATAGGAACCTGTTGCTCTTGCAGCAGAATTGAGCTCACTTTTACCCCATGACACAAGCTGGGAAACATAATGTTGCTGCTTTCCATGTTGATATTGCTACATTTTTATTGCTTCCTCCTCCCACAGAAGACTTAAACAGCGAGTGTTCGCAGAGAAACACCACAGTTCTGTTTTCTGTGGGTCTTTATAGGGCTGGCAGAACTTGGAGAAGGCTAGAATTCTTTCTTTTTCTTTCTTTCTTTTCGTCTGTCATGCAGGGTGGGCCACTGTCAACTCCTGATGGCCCTAAATTCTAGCATGTATGGTTTCTAATTGCTTGTTATTATTTATTATTTATGGATTATCAATTTGTAATGTGGTGGTACTTAGGAGCCTCAGTCATGGACCAGGACCCTATTGTGTGAGGCTCTGTGCAAACACAAAACAAAAAGACAGTCCTTGCCTCAAACATTTTACAGTCTTGATGCATGGTCTCAGCTGTCCTGGTCTCACTAATATTCAGACTTCTGTCTTCTATCTTCCCTCAAGGGAGGTAGTGTGCTCTTATGGTTAAATTAGGAGATTGGGAGTTAAAGAGATTGGGGGGCCAGATTCTGGGCTTTATCCTCCTTTGAAAACTCAGCCTAAGAGTTTTGTGAAAGACACAGCCCTTCTTTCCCCAACCGAATGGTCCCTCACTGAGTTTTCTTCCCCTTGTGGGCCTCTCCCCTGGACTTCCTTGATCTGGCCCTTAATTGTGAAGAAGGAGACGAGGTATCAAGTTTATTCTGCTAGAAGCAGAAAGGGAAGAAGCAATCAGATATATAGCTTCCTGGTCTGTGGGCAAAAGTAGCTCCTTCAGTTTAACAGAGGGTAAATATTATGCTAGATTTACTAGTAAGACCAGACTGGCTGAGAACATTGTAAGCCGTAGGCCTGAAAGAAATAAAGAGAAAAATCAAGAAAGAAGCAAAACAATGTGTGCTACATAACCAGACTTACAAGGATGGGCTTATAAATATCTGCCTCACTGCTCTTCAAACACTATAATAATCTGGTGGTAATATTTCTTTGCAACTTGGCTCCATCCTCCCTACAGCTCTTCCTTACAGCTTCATTTAAACTAAAACCTCTCTATGTGAAAAGTTTAATGAGCAGATTACCTACTGTTTGATGACATCTTTCCCAGAACTCTTTTAAAAGACTACAAGGTCTCTTAAAAATGCTAATTAATAACTCGGCAGAAACCTTTGGAGACGTTAAGATTCGACTTGTCACAGTGAAAACTTTTTTAATAAGCAGCTGTGCAGCTGGGCTGCTGTGAAGAGAATGCTTCTTTAAAACATGACAAGTCCCCTCTATAGCACTTTATGTTGATCGCTAGGAGACAGCGAGCTAATGGAGAACATGAATTCAAAAGCAGAGCTGCTGGAAACAGCTGCTGTTGAGTGTCCTACTGCATAGTGTGACTCTCAGATGCTCCTTTACTTTATTCGTTTGGTATCTGATAAATTGTGGCTTCATTAAAAGAGAGTCTCTGTTGACTCTGTGTGGTGGACTTTTTCTTCTTTAAGTAGAAATTGTACAATGCCTGTGAGTTACGTACTTACTCCTCCCAACAAATTCTCCCCACAAATTTCATTTTGTGCATGTCAAAGACATACTTATGGTCTCAGCAGGTCTATTTCCAAAGGGAGCCTTATAAAGTAAGCTCAGAATGTTAATTTGAAAATTGTAGTCCAAGGTCCCTAAGCAAAGTGCTCTGGCAAGCTGAAGGAAATCAGCAATTTGTATTAGTTGGTATTTTGTTACTGTATAAATAAAGCCCCCTCTGGATTGAAAGTCAATTTTAGCAACCTTTCTGGAAGCAATCTGAAACATTTGCCTCATCAGCCAGGGCCGGCATTGCAATGTCTCTGAAATACTCTTGCCACCAAAGTTAATTATTCATCCCTTTCTTAATTTGATTAAGATTGCATTTGAGAGATGCATCTACAATAGGGGCAATTGGTTCCTAGTTTTTAACCCAACAGGCAGAAAAAAATGGTTTCACATGACATTTATTTTTGTTGGCACCTATTTAGAGTTGATTTACACCTAGGATGCAGTAGCCAGATTATCTTGGTAGATTACAGTTCAGTTGTACAAATAGGGTCGCAAAATATGTAATTGTATGTGACTTCATGATATTAATGATTCTTTTGAGAACAAAGGTTTTTATAAAGGCTGACCAGAGGGGGCAGTGAAATATAACCTGCTACTGTGTCTGCATTCAGAGCAAGACTATAATTACCATGCCCCTCATTTCTACCAGACAGTCAAGGGAAAAAACAGCCTCATATTTTTATGTACGTACCATATAAAAGCAAAATAAACCCAACCCCGAATCCAACACAAATCTTCCTCTTCTTAAATAATTTGTCTCACCACACAAGGAAAAACACAGGGTGTATTTCATACCAGTAAGTAACATTATAAAATGCAAACCCTAGTTTTGGGTAACATTCTCTACAGATTGCATTGTGCTCAGGGATCTTTTCTTGAGATCTTTAAAATCACTATTTTTTTGGGCCTTTTTTTTTAAGTCAGGAACTTGTCTTTAAAAAAAGACACATTGATAATTGGAAAGAAAAAGGACAAAATAGTTTAACAAATCAGCAAATGCCATTGGTTTTGGTGGCTATACTTGTAAAACTGTCAGCTGAAGTCTATAGCATTACAGATGTCTTCAGGATCAAAGCTGACAAAACACGACGCAAGTCTATAAGGTTTGGAAACTCAGCTCTCTGGCACTTTGTCTCTAAAGACAAATATTTTATATTATGAGATTTTTTAAAAAAAAGAATGTTTTAATTTAGTGATTTAATTTAATTTAGTGTGAAAAATTCTGGCCTGTTTGGTCCCCGTGTACAAAACCAATAAATATCTGGGGAAAAGTCCAAAGAAAACATGGGGATCAACTAATTGTGGGGGACAAAGATTGAGAAAGAAGGGACAGGAGTACAGATTAAGGCCCAAAACAAGGGATCCAGAAAGGGGCATAGAACAGAGAGTCCTGGACAATGCCCACTGCCCTGAGAGAGAATCTACAGCAGTGGTTCTCAAACTTATCTGATTCTGCCCCCCTTCTTTGTGTCTGTAGGCGTTTACGCCCCTGCCCGCCACCCAAGCACATGTGCTGATTAAAAAAACAAACAAACCATGCAACTCTCACTAAATATTAAAAACAGTAAGGCATTGATTCAGACAGAGCCAATGATCCATTGAAATAAGAGCAAGTCTACACTGTAGTTGATGCTTACAACTAAATGTACACACTGCGTCATAGCAAACGGATTCACGTACAGATGGCAACGACTTTGTATAATGCTATGCAAACTTAACAGAAATCTGTCAAAATGCACAGCGCCATCTAGAGTCAAAGGCACAGCACCATCTGAGGACCTGCTATGTCTGGAGGAATCAGCTTTGCTAGTTAATTCATTCCTCTGGGTAAAATTTGCTGTGTGCAGTAAGATATTTTTTCTCCCCTAAAGCTCCCCTTCCCCTCTGAATACATTCTGCCCCACACTCCTGTTGAGACCTCTGATCTAGGGAATCAGTGAATGCCAGTTTGACGGCCCTGGAGACTGAATCTTCTGTTTAAGCACAGAACAGATACAGCCTGGGTAAGCACAGTGTAATGTGCCCGAGCTCTCACCTGGAGGAGCCAGAGAGGATACTTCATAATTCCACGGCCCATTCCGTCTTTGGACAGTCTGAAGGGATCCCGAACATGATTGCCAGTTAGTGCCATATGTGCTGGTGGTTTCTGTGATCTGGCACTTGTCTGTTGGGAACTAGATTTATATCAACTAATTAATTTTGTAACAATTTTTTAACCACCCTTAGCTGGATTTGAACCAGTAACACAGAGGTGAAAGATATATTCTGTCCCATCATAGAATTATAGAAATGTAGGGCTGGAAGGCACCTCAAGAGGTCATTTAGTCCATTCCCCTTATGCTAAGGCAGGGTTAAATATACCTAGACCATCCCTGACAGATGCTTGTCTATCCTGTTCTTTAAAAACTCTAATGATAGGAATTCCACAACCTCGCTAGGTAACCAGTACCAGGTTTAACTATCCTTATAGCTAGAAAGTTTTTTTTCCCCCTAATAGCCAAATTAAATCTCCCTTGCTGCAAGCTAAGCTGAATACTTCTTTTCTGACCCTCAGTGGACCTGAAGAACAATTGTTCTTCCTCTTCTTTACAACAGACTTTATATATTTTGTCCCATCACCCTTAAGCGTCTCTTCTGTGACTAAACATGCCAATTCTTTCAACCTTTTCCCATAAGTTATGTTTTCTAAATATATCTTAATATTAACAACAATTATAACTTGCATTGGGTAATATTTTTGATTAGTGAGTAAAATTGTATTCGTTTTTTCATTATCATCATCATGATAAAGATAAGAGAATAAATGTTGTGCCTTAGGATTTCCAGGTTAGTTTTGTCCTTACAAGTCTCTGGAGTCATCTAGTCCCCTGAAACTTAGAGATAAATTTTTTACAGCCATGCAATGACTTTTCTTTCTTATGAGTAAATAACTGGGAAAAAATATCAGCAGAAAATAGATGCATTCAATAGATGGATACAACTATGAAACTGTTGAGTGTTTTTGCTATAGAGTTATGGGCATTTTCAGGGAGAAAGCTGTCAACATGGGGAAAAAAAAGATGGAAGATCATCTGGACAGTGAGCTTTTGTTTTGGTGTTTTGAGAGTCTGTAAAGAGTGCCACTGGGAAACATCTGTATTTTATGTATTTATGATTACTAACACCCAAGGCTATATCAACTTTCAACTTTCTACAGAGCGTTACACTGTATGAAAATGACCCATACGGTCAGAGAAGTCATGAAGCAAAATCCGTCACAAGCAAGGAAAAATTCTTTGGTGAAATGGAACAATCCTGAGCCTTGGTCTCATCAGAATTCTTCACAGATTGCTCAGGGTTGCCCTTGATGCTCTTTAATCTTCTTTCCTTTAGTTAGCTTCTTTGGAATGAAAAAGAAAGCCTTATGGTACAATATAATCTAGCTGCATCATTAATGGAACAGATGGTCATTTTTGTCTTGGACTACAAAATTGTATAGCTAGGTATCTGTCCTTTTTGGCAAGGTTACCTGCTTGAATTTCATGTTATACAATAAGCGATATTAAAAATCTGAAAAATCCACAAAAACATGACGAGGGGACAAATTTAAATGAAATCAGTGTATTAGGAATGATACTCTGTTTCCCCTCACCCTCAGGAAACTGTTTCTTTGTAACTCATGGTGCATGGTCATTTGTGGTTCCAGGTCCCCTTTTAAAAAAATATGTATGTTATATTTCATAATGAGATCTATGTCTGGTTGGAATGTGTCATTGAGATAACAGCAGGTATGTGCGAGAAGGCAGGAAAGAGCTGGTGCTTGAAATATGGCATATCTACTCTCCCGCACCATTTTCTATGGCTATTCCAGTCTTCTGGAATAAGGCCCTGAGCCCCAGAGATCATCCCATGCCTTCCTATAGCATTGCATCCCACTCCCTGGAATTCACGTGGTAAAGAGCTTTTCTGTGTAATACCCATGCCCATTGATCACTATTGTTACTAGTTGGCATGTAAACTTCTCTGTGTCTGTCTCTGATCTGATGGTTTAGTTTGTTTGTTTGAATGATAGCAGCCCACACATTTTTTCCAGCATATCCATGTGGCTGAAGGAGTATATTAATGGAAGATTGAGTACCAGAGCTTTGCCAGAGGCAGATCATTACAAGACAGAGCTGGGGATTTATTAAGGGCCTAAGAGGCTGAGTACTTTCAAATCTCCATGGCTTCAGTGAGCTGAGGGTACTTGCCACCTCACAGAACTGGGCCCTAAATGAACCATTTTAGGTTTTAATGTATTCCTCACATCAACCGTTGTTGTGGACAGTAGTTTTCTTTTCATTCCTTGTTCTGAGGAATATAGGTTCAAGCCTGGAAATCCTAGATGCATGGAGCTCTCCTTGCCTTTAATAGGACTGAGAGGTGTTGGGTGATTTGGAGTGTATACGTCATCTTAATTCATTACTGTGGATAATTTCTGAGACTCATAAATTAGAGATGGAAAAGGCTTGTTAGGTAATTCTTGTTTATCTTTAACTTAACAAGAGTGAAAAAACTGAAGGCTTTGCCTTTATAAAAAAATAAAATAAAATAACCTATGTTTACTTACTTCCACTAGGTGGATCCTCTGGCTCTCATATATTGACTCCCCAGACATGATAATAAGAGGCTACCTTTCAGTTACAGCCCTTGTCTGCATTCCTTAATGCAAATAGTATCCCATGGTAGTGTAAATTTCAATCACTGGTGAGCAACTGTGACCTCTGGGTTGGGCATTTTCTGGCAGTTGGTGTCTCGCTGGAGGTATGGAGAGCCCAAAGCAGAGCTCTTAACCACTAGGAAATGTTGAGCCCAGTGGTCCTGTTTATCCAGTTGAAACTTACACGGTAAAATCCTAGCTCCCACAAAGCCTATGGACCGGCAGGTGTCCCATAACAAAAGACATGAATGTCCTAGCAATCAGGGGATATGGTCTGTATGTTTTGTGCATGTACATCCCTGATCCAGAAACATCTCCTAAACTTTGCCCACCTCCCCCACAAATTATTCGTATTGCAGGAGTAATCTGAGGGGGATGGCACACAAGGGGGCACAGTTGGGATGTTTTTGTAGGGTTAATGTGCACTCCTCTCTGTGGTCCAACATTTTGACTCCATATTTGGAGCTAACCAAGTCAGTGGCAAGAAATGTGTCTTGTCTCTGGCTGAAAGAGAAAATACGAAAAGGCCATATCACATTTCCTGGGGACTGTAGTATCATAGCAACGGTTGTCTGTCTCACTCCTGTGCTGCTGTATCATTTAATGCTTCACAGCCTTTCCTCAAGGGTGGAATCCATGCCACTGTAAAAATTACTGCTCATGAATTGGTACAGTTGTTGGATAATTACAGTACAAAAAATGTATATCTACAAAATACATCATTATTGACTCTATTTAGAGTGAACGGTTGCTTCTGCATAAGAATACGGGATTTTATCTCCCCCTTCCCCCCCCCCAAGGACTTTTAATGGAAAGCTGATTATTAAAGCTGGTGAGAAATTTTTTGTCAAAATGCTTTTTGTTGGAAAATGCTAATTTGTTGAAACTGAAACCTTTAATGGTGAAGGATTGGTTTCCACAAATTTCCCACATCAAAAAAATTATGCCAAAAAAGTGTCAAGATTATTAAAACATCCTTATTTTATTAAAACATCCCTATTTCTACATTTTTCAAGTGACAAATTCACTTTTTTTGGTTTGAAACAACCTTTTGTTTAGAAATATAAATTAATTTGTTAGTTTTTTAAAAAGTGAAAAGACCGTAATTGAAATGAAATGTTTTGAATTATCTAAACAAAACATTTTGTTTGACCGGATCTAGATGTGGAGTTTATGACTTTTAAACTGATTTAGGATGGGGAATTTTTTATTTTTAATTCTTGCAGGATGGGAAAATGGTCCCCTGCCCAACTATCCTTTACTATATGTTAATAGTGCCTGGCTCCCTTAACTAGATGTGGCTTTTCTTGTCACTTTTCCTCCAAACTGAGGACTTTACATGGAAAATGAGAACACTGTTCCTGAATAATTTATGATCAACAGCAGAAACAGAGACTTTGTTCTACCCTAGCACTTGTGTTGGCAAAACTTTTGTTGGTCACAGGGGGTGTGAAAAAACACACCCCTGACCTACATAAGTTTCACCAACTAAAGCACTGGTGTGGACAGCGCTGTCAGTGGGAGATTCTCTCCCGCTGACATAGCTACTGCCACTCATTGGGGGTGGTTTAATTATCCCGGCGGGAGAGCTCTCTCCTGTCGGCATAGCGCAGCTGAAGCAATACAGATTTGCCGCTGTAAGGTCCGTAGTGTAGACATAGCCAGAGTCCCTGCCCTGAGGAACTAGAGAATATCCATGTCACAGAATGCATCACCTTAATGATCACCCTGATTAACATGGAGAGGCCAAGGATTCAGTGCTTATGGAAACTGAATTCCTCCTTTGCCCCTACAGAAGGTCCCTC
Organism: Caretta caretta; assembly: GCF_965140235.1. NCBI lineage: Eukaryota > Metazoa > Chordata > Testudines > Cheloniidae > Caretta > Caretta caretta. Next base: position 21,120,788 of record NC_134220.1, on the reverse strand, counting down.
CAGGTCAGAGTTGAGGGTGATGTGAGAGGTTCACATTTCTGCTGCCCATGCTTTAGCTTGTTCTGTGATTCTGTGGAGGACTTCATATCACTAGTGTCAATCTGGCTTCTTTAATGGGCACTACAAATACGACACATAAAAAAGATTACAGTATTGTTTGGAAACCACCTGTAAGCAGCCATGATTTACTGGCTGCCTTGGTTTGTCAGGTCTCACTATTGCGGAGCACTGACAGCATTTATACGATGTAAGTTATTGCAGTGTGAGAGCATTTGCAAAGTGTCATAAAAGTTTTAAAAAAGCTAAACAATCCTTGCCTTTGCTTGTACAGCCTGGATAAACTGCTTTCTATTGCGTTATCTAATCTCAGGGTTGACACTATCACAGCAATGTAGATTGAACCGAACCTCTTCTGAGGAAATACAGTCGTAGGAAATACAAGAGAGGAACCAAAATGACACAGAAATCTGAGAGCCCATGGTGTTTGACTTTAGGTTCAGATAGTTCAATACATTTCTCTTGCTAGAACTTGCTGATATAGGGATGTGTGCACTGGGGTGGAGCTACAGTCTAAGGAAGAACAAAGCCACATTACCTGAATTACCACATAGAGTGGGCAGACCTTCACCAGAATATATGGTTCTCTAGCATATTAAATCAATTAATAGATTACATTTTTGTTTTCCCTTTTTGCACAGCTGACTCCTCAACACCAGATGGTGCTGTCATCCATCACTTACATCGGCTGCTCCCTGTCCATCTTCTGTTTGACTATCACTCTGGTCACGTTTGCTATACTGTCGTGAGTAATTTTAACTGTATACCTGCTGAGCAAATATCACCCTAAAAGTCTGGCAGTTTAATGCAAACATTTTCATTTCAGACCACCGAACTGGATATTTTTAGGTGTTCAAAGGTTATTAATTCCCTAAGCCCCTTTAATTAGATTCTACACATAAATTTGTAACGGTTGGTTGTTCCTCAGTTTAATTTCCCAGAATGGGAAAGTCTTTAAATAGCAACTTACATCCTTGTAATATATATCTCGTTTTGCTCTGGTTTTAGAATTTGAAAAGAGGGTTTGAGGCTGGTATCAGGGCTGATACTGAGGTCGATGGGAGTTTAGCCTGAGTAAGGACTGCAGGACTGGGACTTCACGTTTGCCTTTATGTTCATCCGAAGCAAGGCTGTATAAAGAGGCATGACAGGATGCAGGGGCAATGCTTCCTTCTTGTCGCTCATCCTCTTGTGCTGCAGGCATTTGGGAAGGGGTTATTAGAACGGCCACCGAAAGCCCAGGGAGAAGAGACTGCTGTGGCAAAAACTCTCACGGTGAAACACTGCACCTTCTGAGGTCAAGTTGAGTTTTGCAGTTGCCTTCAATGGGGCCAGGGTAAGGAATGGTGGAAGCTCCCTAAAAGTCAGGGGGCCACCAGCGGCTGAACCATGGCCCTACTCCTTGTGCCGCCCCTTCTCCCTGAGCCCCCACCTTTGTGCTGCACCTTCCCCCGAGGCCCCACTCGTGCGCCACCTCTTTCCCCCAAGACTCTGCCCCCCTACCTCCCTGCTTGCTTCTCTCTGTCCCGTCCCCTCCCCGCCATCACTCGCCCTTATGGCTGCTTTTAAAAGTGATGGGGCCATGGCCCCCGCCTTTTCCGCGGCCCCGGCGAGGATTTTACCCTCAGGGTTTAAGTGTGATGGAAGTGCTGCAAAGGACTTCTGCTGGCCCCACTGCATGGGAATGAATTTCACAGCAGGCTGGGAAGAGATTTTAATTTTTGGTTACGATGTTCTTTGCTTTCAGTCCGCTGTGAATACATCGTTGCTTGCTGCTGCCTTATTTCTGTGGAGACGCTTCCCCACTCTTACTAAAGGCAATTTTATGGGGGTAACAATATAATTGTTAATCAGCTTCTCTCTAGGATGCTGAGACAGCTCGCTAGTTTGGGGACTGATGCAGAGCCTTGCGTGGTCCTTTTCACAGGGGTGAATTCCACCCATTATTTTTTCAAAGAGCTTCGTCATCTAGACGTAGGGAAATGCGTAGTCACTCTTTTTCCAGCTGGATTTGCCTGCTCTACCATGTTTCTTTCATAGTTTAAGTGGCTGCCACTAACTTGTACCTAAAATTAGGTTGAGTCAATCTTATACTGAGCCCGAAAAATTATCCAAGAGACTTCTCAAAGCAATTTCTGAGTTGTGTTACTTGAGCCTTGACTTAGACAGTGAACAAAATACAATGGGCAGCACACTGCAGTATAGAAACCAAAAACCAAGGTGATGAAAATGAGAATAGGATGCACTCAGAAAGGACCCACATCATGCCAGCCAATTTGTTTACCACAGTGAGAATTCAGACAGAGAGTGAGACTCCCAGGGATGGATACAGAATATAATTTGGGGAGGTAGCAATTAATGCTGCATTTCCATATTCATAGATAAGTCACTCACGTGTAGATACTAGCACAATGCAGTATTATAAAAATATGGAAATGATGGGATTGATTCTCCACTCACTCACTTTGGTGTAACTCCTTTGACTTCACTGGAGTTATTCCTGGTTTACATCTGTGTAAGTGAGATGAAAATCAAGCCCAGTGTAGTTAATTGTGAAGAGCGGTAAGATGATTTGGCTATGAAAGATACCAGATACAACCACATTAACACAGAAACTAATTGTTAAAAATGAAAATGGATTAAAATGCCATTTACATATTTAAAGAAAACCCCAACATCCCCAAATTGCTTGTTACTCTTCTGAAGAATCTATAGCCTAGACCCTGATCTCAAGTTTTATTGCCTAAAAGATGGTCTAGATAATACTTAGTCCTGCCATGAGTGCAGGGACCTGGACTAGACGACCTCTCAAGGTCCCTTCCAGTCCTATGATTCTATGTAGAACTTTAGAATTGACGCTGAAATATAAAATACTCAGTAGACTATAATATATAGGAATGGGCAAGATGATGGAATAAATCTTTCCTATCTCTAATTTATATGAATTTGGCGTATATTTTTCACACAGAACTGAAACAATTATATCACATCATCCTACCTTTGTTTTCAAGCTCTTACTCTACCTCTGCTGGCCTCGTTTTCAAACAGTCCCTTAGTAGGACAAACAAATCCAACAAACCAAGTGAAATTCACTCCAGTGCTTGTGCTAAAGCCCTCTGCACAACTTCAGCCTCCTGTTAGTAATATGAAAGCCCTTTAGTGGTCTCTCTGCACTGGAAGACTTTTGCCATCGAGCTCTTGAGACAGTTAGGAGGATGAAATAGACATTTATCATTGTTTATTATTTGTATAACAACAGTATCAACTGAAGTCAGGGCCCACTGTGCTCGGTGCTGTACAAACACACAGTAAGATACAGTCCTTGCCCCAAAGAGCTTACAATCTAAATAGATAAGGCAAAGGACGGGAAGGGAAACAGAGGCACAGAGAGAGGCAGTGACTTGCCCAAGGTCACACACCAAATCAGTGGCAGAGCTGGGAACAGAATCCTTGTCCATTGAGCCCAGTCCAGGGCCTTAGCCACTAGACCAACTGCCTCCTAATCATTCAAGGGCTTATCTGTTCACTCAAGTGTAATTTCTGAGCATCCTGTTAAGAGGACCAGGTTTAGAAGCTGGATTATATGAGGCGTTTATTGCCCTACAGCAACAACAAAACACTAGTTGTCATGTTTGTTTAGTTTGTTCCAACACTGTGATATTCCTTCTAAGTCTCCTGGTCTGAGAGGCCATGCATGGACGCACTGTGCCCAGCTGGAGCTCTGAGGCACTTTGATAATATAACACATGGAAACACCAGTTTCCAAAGGGCTCCAAAGGCTACATGTGTGTTCTTGGGCAGTCAGCACCTTTGCTAGTGGGAGATCTACTCCATGGATCCCTCACTGCTTCTGACTGTGAGAGCAGAACAGCGGATGGGAGAAGGTTTGGGAAGGAAAGGAGCTATGTTACTTCATACAGCTCCCAGGAAGACACCAGGGCTGTGGAGCCTATAGGGAAACGGGAAACATCAGAAGACTTAAAAGAAGAGCTTGGACACAGCTTATAGTCACAAGGCTGAGTTACACTATTCATACATAGCATTTCTTTGAAACCATGCCATGTCACTTAAAATAATTTGATTAGTTTTTACTGGAGGACAGGACCTCATTGGACAACTGAAGGGAAATGTTGCAAACTAGTTTTAAATGGCTGTGAGCTAAGCAGAGTGGAATCTGTTGAGTTCTTAGCTTCTGTACACACTGGCAACAGATGGCCAGTGTCTAAGAGTGCTGCAGCCTTACTTGCTTTCTGGATTGGTGATGCTTCAGTTTATGTCTACATGAAGTTCATAACTAGAAAGACACTGGCACTGTGCAACGCTACGTGTCTTTGAATTACTTGTAGGACATAGATAGACAGACCTCTATGTCTCTTCAATAAACCCTTGATATTCTAAATGGGTGTTGGCTAAAATGATGACAAAAAAAGCCAACACGACAAAAAAGCTGTACTTGTTTTCCACCTAGTCTGTGTCATTGTGTCATCTGGTGGCGGGCATTATATGATGTATCATCATGAGCAGTTGGCAATGCGGCGAGATGTGTAGGAAAGATGGAAGTGCCTATCTTTGTGTACGGACAGTACTATCATTCATGATGCCAAACATCCAGCCCAGTTACTGAAAGGGTTAAAACTGATAGATAGGGACTGGCAGACATTGGATTAAATAAGAAAATCTGCTGTCCCTAAATCTTCTTCTCTTTTTAGAATCAAATTATGTTGAGGATCTGAAATATTCAGACAAGTGGAGGTTTTTCACTTGCTGGTTGTGGCTGGGAAACGAAGCAAGAGTGCCAGAAAACTTTTAAGAAAGTGTGTTGTTCTCTTAGGATTTTCAGCCTGCTTTTCTAGAGCTAAGAGAGAAAGGTTCAGACTTTTTGTATTGTGTTAATGCCCAGGTGACCCTCACCAGGGTCAGGGCCCCACTGAGCTAGGTATTGCACAGATACACAGAAAGACACAGGGCCCGCCCTGCCCCGAAGCTGGCAATCTTATCCAAGTCAAACCTAAATCTGAGCCTTTTTAGGGTCACTCATTCCTACTGAAATAGGCATAAAATGCTTGTGTTGAATACAAGTTAAAATCAAGCTGTGATGTCATTTGGGCTGGATTCTGCAAGATGTGGAGGGTCTTCTGCAAGGTGCTGATCTGCCTCTGTGCCCACTGACATCCTTCAGTGCTCAGCACCTTGCAGGATCGGGCTCTTTATTAATACTCTTCCACCCATTACTAGTAGAGCTACTTAATGTGCACCTCGATCCTTTTGGTTTGTTCAGTGTTGTGTCAGCATATTGGGGAACCTGATTAAACACAGCTTAATCCTGAAGGAAGAAAGAACTCAAAACCGCATCATAAAAAATAACCCCATGCAAATAAATCACAAATGTATTACTGCTTCTTGGAATATTGTTTTACTCATAAGCCTTTCCTCCTTCGCCCAGATCTGTCAGCACCATGCGTAATCAACGCTACCACATCCACGCCAACCTGTCCTTTGCCATCCTGGTGGCTCAGATCCTGCTTCTCATCAGCTTTCAATTCAGCCCTGGAATGGTAAGTATTTAAAAGCACATTTTGCCTTTTTTTTTTTTTTTTTTTTGGCAAGTCACCTCCATGGACGTAAATATAGCATGCCAAGAGCAAGATTGTGTGTATTACAACCTTTCTCTTATTTTAAACACACCTCTAAGCCAAATATCCTAACCCACAGCACAAGACAAAGCAAGTTAAAGGCTTTTATATCCCCAAACTATTTTATCTCTGCATCCGTCCGTGCTTGGCATTTGAAAAATAAAAACAGAGATGCTGATCATCAAATGTATGAAACTATTTCTATTCTGTTCCATTCTACCTAGATTCTCATACTGCCCTCATCACCATAGTGTCCAAACACCTTAGTGCATTAATTAATCTAACTAACATCTATCACGTTTGGTTCATCCTTTCTCTCCAGGGAGGAAATTGCATGTGCTGTAGCATTTTGTATAGGTAGGATTTTTTCCCAGTATGTGCATATTGCATTAGACAAGGAAAATTGAAGAAGTGCCCCTTGCATTTTGAGTGGAAAGAGTTGAGGTTTCTGGTGGTCCTAGTTCCTGTGGCAGTTAAGTTCTTCAGTCTTGGACTAGCTCCTGAGAAAGCTCTGTCTCCTGCACAGATGAGCTTTACTTGTGTGGCAGAAAGTTCTGTTGTGCTAAGGAACATAATTGTTGACCACAGTCCTTATCCTGGAGTTTTAGATGATTTTTTGGCTGTCATGGCCTTAGGCAATTTGAGCAAATTGAAGATAAGGACCAAGACCTTAAACTTGATTCAGTATTCTATGGAAAACCAGTGCAGAGAGTGAAGACAGGTTTGATGTGCTTGGGATAGCCATGCTGCTGAAGAGACGCGCTGCAGGGTTCTGCACTGGCTGGAGTTTCCTAAGGGCTGATGGCTCCTTGCCCCAGGTATAAGCATTGTTGTAGTTCAGGTGGAAGGTGATGAAGGTGTGCATAACCAAAGCCAGGTCATCGTCTACCAATATGGGACAGAGTTTCTTAGCCAGGCAGAGATGGTAGAGAGCATTACTTGAGGGTGCTGCTTTGTGAGTATGGACTGAATTGACCAATTGTAGGTGTGTACCTGTTTTCAGGAAGGGACCGCTCCCACCTTGAAGTTCTTATAAGACTTTGAAAGCAATGTACTAATTTTTCATTTAAAACTATGGGCCATATTGAACTCTGAGATGTACTGGTCTTCAGTCTATGGACACATCCTGCAGATGAAAAGTTCCTTGCTCCAAGCAGCTGCAGGATCAGGACTGATACCATTTGTTAGACAAGAATAATAGGGATGTGCCAAGTTACCCACAACAGATGTAATGAGCAAATAGATCTGGCTTCCCACCAGAGGAAGAACATGTAATTTGTAACCATTGATGTACTTGTGTTTGTGGCTTTTATTAAAAAAAGCTATTTAAAATTAACACAGGATCCTAAGATGTAAATTCCCTCCTGCATCAGGAGAAAACAACATCTTATTTTTAGATAATGTTCCACAGCACTTCAGATTTTTAATAGAACAAAACTTGGCTGCTTTGGAGATCAGCGGCTGTACCATACTGCTTTTGACAACCAACATGCAGGTTCTTATTCATCTGTCATTCTTTCTGTTTTCAGTACAAGCACATATGAGAGTTGTGTGCTTTTCATTCGGGCAACACAAAACATAGGTAAATTTGTATTCAAATCAACTGGCATCCTGTGGGCTTCTGGTAAGTTGTTAATATCTGGCATTTACATAGTTTTCATCTGAGGATCTAAAAGCACTTTGTAAAACTGGGTATCCTTATTTTCATTTTACAGAAGAGTGATCTGAAACACAGAGAGGGCAAAAAGTAGTAGAAGATCACCCAGTGAATCAATAGCAGAGCCAGGAATAGAATATAGGGAATCCTGATTTCTAATATCACACCATCTGGAGTCATCATAGAATCTCAGGGTTGGAAGGGACCTCAGAGGTCATCTAGTCCAACCCCCTGCTCAAAGCAGGACCAATCCCCAATTTTTAGCTGAAATCCCTAAATGGCCCCTTCAAGGATTGAACTCAGAACCCTGGGTTTAGCAGGCCAAATGCTCAAACCACTAAGCTATCCCTCCCCCCGTGGGAGGGAAGGAAGGAAGGATAGTCCATGGGCTATACTTTTCTCACTAGTGGTCCATGCTGCCCTTCTCTCACCACATCTGCCAATATGGCCCTGTGTTTCTCATGTCTTGGCACCCTTGCATTAGATGATGATGATGATTTTCAGGAGCAGTGTCATTTGTGGAGCCATGGCATTTGTCTTTCCACCCATGTGTCAGTCCCTGACGTGCACAGCTCAGGGGTGAAGGTTGACATAAAAACATGAAAGAAAAATGAACAATTCACCCCAAATTTCCTATCAGCTGAAACCTTAGCAGGTCCTGAGTGAACATGATAAGGTGCTGGGGAGAAAATGACAGCGAATGGTTTAACTTTAGATGGAAAATAAAATGCAGACTGCAGAAAACAGCAACAGTGATACAATCTGAAATAGAAAACAAGGGAAGTCTCACACTAAAATAATGCTCAATAGATCAGGAAGGCTGCTAAAACTTCACCTAGAGGACAGTCTTGGGGGAAATAAAATACATATAGGGAATAAAACAACATTGACAAAAAAGATGATCTCATTGTCATGGTCTCTCTCTTGCAATTTCCACTGATACAGGGTTTTGAACAAAAGCCCTTTGGCTCCTCACCTGCTCTCCCCACCTAGTCTTTTAAAATGCTAAGAATTCTCAGTTGCCTTTCTGGTGAAGGCTCCTCCTTTATGGGTGGCTGTTGCCAAAGCTGACCATGTTCACCAAGCTCTTGGCCTCTTATGGGACTGTGGCCCTGTCTGCACGCATACGCGGATCGTTTAGTTAAGCTTATTCAGTGAAACCGATGCAAACTCCTGTGTAGACACTAATTTCATTTTAAGAGTTCTGTATTTCAGTTTAGCTTAAACCTTCTCCAAGTTGACTTGAGCTAAACTGAACTAAGCCTGCTTTAAACCAGAATTAGAACAATGCTGGTTTAACTGAACTGCTTTAATATCACCCCTTAAGTAAAGTGGAGCAACTCTGCCTACAGACAGTCTCTAAGCGGAAGCTCTGTAGGTGCAGGAGGAAATTTGCATCCTATGGCTTTGATTCTCCAATGCTCTGGGCTTTGTGCCGTCATTTAAATGGGCATGAAGTGCTTCCAAATCAGAAGGGTAGTACTGTACACTCACTTTGCCCTGATGTAAACATAATCTAGGGCAAGGGAGAAATCAGCCTGTCAAACTGTTACTCAAGTTTACTTTCCTTTTCTCCTTTGTATTTTTAGCTTCAGGTATTCCCAGCACACCTATTTTAGTTAGACAGGGCTCTAGATAGTGGGAAATTAAAGGCGCGAATTGATGTGAACCAATTTCAAGATAATTCCTTTCTTCCTTTCAACGCCTGCAACAATTTTTTTCAACATTTATTTAATTTCCCCTTTTGTGAGTCTAGAGGGGGCAGTCGGCGCCTACGATCTAATGGATGAGCTATAGTAATGGGGTCTTATTCTTTTTCTTCATCCAGCTCATACAATTAAAATAGCAATTAAGAATAATCAATTTTAAAATTAATAACAGCAGAATATGCAGTAAGTAAAAACTTTCAAGTACACGGTATGTTATTCCATGCACAAATATCAGCCATTTTCATTCTGTCACCCAGATTATATTTATTTTATATTAAGAAAGCAACAAAGCAAGGAAAAAAGTCTCCCTAAGAGAGCACAGTGTGCTTGTCTCCTCTATAGATGGCTGCAGCCAAGCACAAAATGGCCACTGCCTCCACAACAGTTAGGGGTCTTTTCTCCATTTAAAAGTACAGGAAACAGCATGTCATATATACCATATGAATTAAGGCCTGGATTTGTTCCTGGTTTTGCCATTTACTTTCTCTGAGACCTGAGCCAATGTATGTAGCCTCTCTGGGCTTCAGTTTCCCCACCAGTAAAATAAGGATAATTATATGTACGCATCATTATAAAGATCTTTAAGAGCTATGGATGAAAAGCTCCTTGTAAGTATTAACTACATGATTATTATTGTTTTCGTTTGTTGCTGTGTTTGGATGGAAGATCCTTGGTGTTACAATTCATCCTTCTTATTATTCATGTGTCCTTGAAAGCTTTTACTTACTGAGTATTCTGCGGTTACTAATTTTAAAACTGATTACCTTTAATTGCTATTTTAATTGCATGGGCTGGAGGATACTGCACAAGAGAGAGAGAATTTACTCTCGGTGCTGTGGTTTGCTTCATCTTCTCTTTCTGCTAGAGATGGGCCTATCTAGTTAAGGCAAAAAAATTTCTATAAATCCTATATGCAACACAATGGTGTCTCTCACCCTTCAAATCCAAGAAGCTGGGACAGGATATTAGGGGAATCACCCAAAATTGCCCTGTTCTGTTCATTCCTTTTGAAACATCTGGCACTGGCCACTGTCAGAAGACAGGATACTGCGATAGATGGACCATTGGTTTGAATATTTTTATGTTCTTATATTTTCAAATAAAGTGTCAGTTAGGTCCATGTAGCCAAACTAAGTACAGCAAAGGCCTGGGAGTGGCATTATGTCAACAGATGACGCAGCAATACCTGAAATTACCACTGCCCTTGGATTTTATTCAGGATCTCTCTAACCCACCATGGAATCTGGGTGCTTCAGTTAGATACCAAAGAGAGCTGCATGTAGCCCAGTGTTTGTGCCAATCAAGCAGATCTCAGTTACATTACTTGTCCATTTGCCATTTCTACTACATTAATTTCGTAGGGTGGGCACAAGTTTAGTCAATTCCATTATAACCATAAAACAGAGGAACTCTTTCCCTTAAATGTATTTAGCTCCTTGTAGAAAATTTAATCCCTAAGATTTAAACAATAGGGATAGAGTGGCATTATATGTTCTAGAGCTCTCAGTACGGAATTAATCCTAAAGTCACCTGGGCCATTTTCTTAGAGATGATAATTTCCGCACATACCATATTTTCTCCTACTGACAGGCACATCAAGCATCTTTGCCATCCAAACAGTGGCAGCCAGAGTGGATTTTTTTAAAAAATTAAAAATTTATGTTTTCACATGCTACAAAAAAAAAAAGAAAAGAAGAAGCAGCATCCAGCAGCATCCAGAGACCTGCATGTTTGTAAGGCAGAAGCACATGTATTTACACAAAATAAAATGAAGTCTACAGTGACCTAGAGGCAGTAAATAGCCTTATGTTTTACTGGCAAAACCCAGTGTGTATCAACAATTGTTTGAAGTTCTGCAGGTGGCATATTGAGCTGTTTTTCACTCTGTGCTCCTCTGAGCAGTACTGAACCACAGACACAGGAAAGAAAGGATAAAGCGAGTCCACAAGACGAGGAAAAAACAACTACCTTTACTTAGGCTACCGTCCTACGGGCATCTACCTAAACTGAAGATCAAATGAGGAGTATAGCAGTATATAGAAACAGCACATTTTCATGGTGGTGGGTTTTTTGGTTGTTTTTCTTTGGTACTGTAACAAAACTGCCACTCAAGTTAGAAGCACCATCACAAGCTGGATTCAGACAAGTTGCCCAAACGAACCTGTATTCATACTGCAGCCATGGATTGCGTCAGTCTTAATTTCCTTTGCTTCCACATTGGTTTTGCTTCGCTCAGCCACTTGCTGTTTCTGACACATCTGGTTGGCTGGGCAGCAAATGGATAGCTCACATTTTACAGATCTAGCCTCTATTGTAGGTTGGTTTTCTGTTGCATTTATTTTCTTTTGGGGGTGGGGGCAGCTTTCTTGTGTAAATCAGGTAGAATTTAAATGGACTCCATGTTATTGCTTGGCCTCTGATATTATGATAAAGAACTTAACCAGGATTTTTTTTGTAGGTTTCATCAATGAACAGATCAGTTGTGGTCCAATGTCACCAAAACATTTCAGAATTCCTTATGTATTAGTGGTATTGTTTGTTTGTATACTGATTTGGGCGTCTTGAAAGAATAGTGGGTCAGACACCAATCTCACACCCGTTAAATTCACCGTTATTTTGTTGCAGTCAGTGGAGTTTTTATGGATTTGTTATCAGTATATCAGAAAAACAGGAACTATGTCCCTGCTCCAGTGTAGAACCTCTAGAATGCAGCTCAGATAGGGCTAGGAGAGTTCAACTCTCATTACATTATCAAGTCTCTACACACCCACATAAAGGGTGAAATGCCACAACATGGCAGCTAAGCTAATACAACAAAGGGAGCTGCTTATCCACATTTGAAAGGAGTGGAGAGAGCAGACTGGTTCCCATTGGCAACGTTATTTCCGCACATAGGCATCCAGGCAATTGAAGCATGACTGTGTGCTTTGTCCAGGTGAAGGAAGGACACTAGGAAAGAAAATAATAACTGCTCTTTTGTCTTGTCACTTAAATGGGTTGTAAACTAGCAAAGGCCCCTGTGAAATGCAGTAGGTGTCTAAAGGGCTTTTTGAGTAACGTTGTCAAAGCAAAGCAATCCAGACATCATCAGTGTGCTGGAAAAGATGCAATATGGAGATGTATCTGGGATTTATTCCAAGAAGGAGGCCTAAAATATACCTTAACCTAAAGCAGACGAAACAAGTGTGTCCTGCAGTAAATAATCTGCAGCCACATCTATCAGATGGCCATGTAACGAGAGAAACTAGGTATGATGGGACAGCCTTGCAAAGCAATTAATGGTGGAAGAGCAATGGGCTGTGTGCATACATGAGGAGTGGGGAAGAGCAAGGGATTAGGTTTTGCTGTTTTTATAAGACAGGCAGTTATGGGATTTGGCACAAAAAGTATCTCTTTGAGGAATAATCAGCGATAACAGTTACGGTGTCAGCCCCTTAGGGAAAGTTGACAATTAAAGCCCATGCTCATATTGCCTGTATTCTGTATGACGCTCATGAACATTGTCTAATTCAGCTGAGTACGACCTAAGAAGAATGTTTCTAGTTCAGCTACATACTCCTAGCGCTGGCATTTCTTTCTTCGTCAAGAATTCATTTATCTTCAAAGCATTTTATAGATAAAACTGAAATTACTATTTCTCTTTACGTAAGTTGGACTCTCCTACTTTCTGGCTGCCATGTTGGCCTGTGAGACTATTTACTGTGTCCAACTGGGCTCTAAACGTTATATTATTCACAAAAATGCAGCCTCCCCTGGACCCTTCTCTATGGTCGTCACTTTTCCTTTCCCCAGAATTTCTCTGGCTCACTCTGCTACACACACCATCAAGGAGTGTCTGAAAGAACTCAGTAGCCATGACGTCTTGTCCTCCTTCTTGTCCACTAGGCCCCATTTCCGGCAAATATGGCTTTGAACACTGGCACTGTAACTTACTCTGGCAAATTGTTGCTGTTGGACAGGCAAGTGTGTAATACACGCTAGATGACTACCATAGGTCACTTATAACTCATGACCCAACTATGGCTCATTATAAGCCAATTCTGACACTTTTTAGCATGTAATATAGTGAATGGAGAATCTTGTGAGACTTGCTGAATTGCTAATAGTACAGACACAACTGGAAATACAATAAGTTTGAGTCCAAATGTCCTATTTTAAATATGAGGAACAGCAGACTAAGGAGGGACTCACTGGCAAGATAAAGTTAGAAACTAAGGCCCAGAGTTTTAAAGGTGTTTAGGCCTTGCTGTGCTTAGCATTGCAGTGCCTAACCGATTTAGGATAGTCAGTGGGATTTGGGCTCCTAAGTGCCTAAATCATGTTTGAAAATAAAACTTAGGCTCCTAAACCAGTTAGGTGTTGTAATGCTTCACACGGCAAAACACCTAAATAGCTTTTAAAAACCTGGACCTGAGTTAAATCTGTCACTTTGTTGAGGTTTCTCCTGAAAGCCACATGCACTGACTTTCACTAAACCCTTGGAGAAATTCAGCTTCTCCTCCTCCTTCCACAAGTCATGTCACCCCTTGCTTCCACATCTCCTATTTATCTCATAGTCAGTTGTCTCTAGAACTGCCTCACCAGGGGAGTTGATTCTGCACTCGAGTGCCTCTAACTCTCATTGACTTCAGCGGGAATGACTGGTATGTTATGGGGGAAGAGGCAGAAACAGGCCTGTGGTTTGGTTCTCTTAAGTCCATCTGGTACAAATGGGTTTGGCAACTAGTTTTTCTGATTACAGCATAGGCTCCTTAGATGTGTCACTTTGAGCTGTCTCTCTAATGCTTTATTATTTTTCTTTACTATCCTTTTACTCTAGTGTGTTTTTTTGTTTACTGTGAAAACACAAAAAACCCAAACTGTTTGTGGAAAAAATTCACCAAGAATTTTGACTAATTTTTTTTTTTTTTTTTTTTGCTTCATATGGTAGGTGCCTTGCAAAATCTTGGCCATTCTCCTTCATTTCTTCTTCCTGAGTGCTTTTGCTTGGATGCTGGTGGAAGGATTTCATCTCTACAGCATGGTGATCAAAGTGTTTGGGTCAGAAGAGAGCAAGCATTTATACTACTATGGGATTGGATGGGGTAAGTGTTTAATAACAATCTCATCCTCATCTCTTTTAAACCTGCGATAAGAGGTCATATATGAATCCTGGCCACCGAATTTATATAGTACAGATAAAGCTGAACTTTGGGACAGCATTAAATAATATGGTACAATGTGATTTTATCTGATGTGCCATCTCTCATATTAAAAGTGTCTCTAAAATTGACAAAAGAAGGAAGCAGCTGTAACAGTGATCACAGTCTGTTTTGCAAATAGCAGGTCTGTTAGGTAGGAAGATGCATCTTTTCTGACCACACTTTGAAGTATATAGATTCTAATCCAAATCCCATAGAAGCAAATGGAATCAATTCCTTTGACTTCTCTGTGAGCTGGATTCGATCCTTAGTCATAAAGCCAATATTGGACTAAGTGGGGCTCTTGCAATACCCCAGTGTTCTATTTCTGGTTCTGCCACTTACTCATTTTGTGACATTGGGAACATCACCCTGTACCCCCCTATTTCCCTACCTGTGAAATGGATATAACCGTTCAGGAGATTTCATTAGCGGATGATTGTAATACACTTTAACATCCTTATGTGAAAGGGGCTACATAAGAACCCAGATTTAAGACTAAAAATGTGATCATAGGATTCAAGAATACTGAGCAGGGCCATTCACTACTTTTTCAAATGCAGGATCCAAAATATGAGCTGCATGTATGGGGAAATGAATAAAAACAGCCCACTATGCCTATCTTATTCAAAACTCTTTACACAAGACAAAAGATATCTTGCTCTCATTGTTTTGGAGACATGTGAATGATGCTCGGCAAAGCTCCACAATTAGAAGAAGAAAAGAAAGTGATATACTGGGACAAAAGGAGGCGTGAGAAAAGATAACAAAGAATGGAATACCTATATCATTATGGATAAATTCAAAAATATTTTAAAAAAGGCATTATCTTTTCTCCACTGATTCATTTGGAAGCTGACTCAAAACCAATTATAACAATAATACAAACCTACTGCAGTCATAATTGGAATATTTAACACCTATTCCACACTGCAGGCCTTGGCAGTAACAATGCCATTCATTTACATGTTTCAGCTGCTCCTACTTTACGTTTTTTCAGCATGACCTTTTCATTCTGCTCATCACTTTCTTTTCCTTTTAAAAATGTTCTTCTAATGAATTTTCTTCCAGGTGCCTCTGGATACACATTCATGGGCAACATGGTCTCCATCATGTTGGGGGAGCAAACTCTAGATTAATTAGTTAAGACTCCCCGCCCCCCTTTGCCTCCCTGCAAAAGGTTAGAAATATCAAATCCATTGATAGCTTTGTCAGTTGCCTTGGAGAAAATCCCAGGGAGAACAGCTGGTGTTTCTTGGACATGCCAGCTAATCAGGGACTCTTTTAGATAATGGATGTCCTTGGAGAAAACAAACACTCTTATTGGTTGTTGGGGCATTTAATGCTCTTCTTATCATTCTCCAAATGTTCTTTAATTGGCTTGCGTGAGCTGTGACTCCCACCACCACTTGGTTCCACTGCTGATGGCCAATGAATGTTCCCCACTGGCCAGCCTTCACTGTTGTGTCTGGGTGAAAATAGAAGTCGATTTTTCATTTTGAGTCAGCTTTCAAGCAAAACTGTTCTAAGTTTGACTTCTAGTCAATCTTTTGAAAATCGCTTCATTTCGCAAGCTTTCTCAATGGTGCTACATTGTCTCTCCACCCTGCCCCCCCGTGTGGTTCTATTGACTCACGTAATAATAAACAAACATAGAATCAGTCACCCCAACTGGAACATTGGTTACAAACAGAACTTCACTGCACATTGGACACTGGATCTAAGCTGACTTTTTTTTAGGAGAAATAACCACCAAAAGAGAGACAGAAAGGGAGAAATCCTATTCTTTGTCCTTTTCCTAACTGATCTAAAATGAATTCAACAATCAGGAAAACAAATTCAGATAAGTTTTTTTTTTTGAGTCTGAATCTGCAGGTGAATATGAACCCTTGGGATAAGAGCTCTGAGAGAGGGATGGTTGAATGCAATAGTGCATTAAGCCATTGACCCTGAATTTCCATTTTCATACATGTTTGACCTGATTGTCTAAAGATTGTTTGTTGCTGTTACTTTTTCCACTTTATAAATTATAAGTGTACGAGCCTTTTGCATCTTGAAATTAAACTTACTTTGCTACTTCATCTGGCTGTTAGTGGACTGCCCATACTGTCCCTGATTTGAGGGAAAAGTCTGCACTCCTCACAGCAGATTTGTTAAACTTGCTGAATTTAATTTAACTTAGGGCTGGGAAGATGTCCCTGACTGTACCTTCCTCCTACCTCCTATGGAGATGGTTAATGGAATTAACGGGATTGTATTAACTAATGACAGCTGTGCAAATCACCATCTCTCCATGCCAACTTTCTATGAATTAATGTCACGTACAGACTTATGGAATGCATCCTTCAATCTGATTGGTTTAAATGAGTTGTGTTCCTTAAAGAATGACCAATTTACATGCCTACAATGCCAATCATGCATCTTACAGCTGCTGTTTTCCAAAAAAGTTTAAAGCTGTCCTACAGTGTTATCAGCAAAATCCTGTGAAATATTTTCAGAGAAACCAAAGAACCACCAAGAAAAACTCCCCCATTTTCAGGTTTTATTACAAACTTATACCAGGTTTACTGGGGTTCATAGATCATGTGTGTGAATTTAGGCCCAATCACAAGAAAACCTGAGCTCATTTGTGGTCTGGGGTTTAAATCACATGAGATTCATGTGGTTCACATTCTTTCAGTGCTGATGTGAGAGAAACCTGGCAATTTTGGATTGAGAGTTGATTTGAGATTTTTGAACCCCTAATGTCAGGAATGCAAACCCAAATGGATCGAAATCTAAGAAAATGTTCTTACAAACTGTTGGGAAGTGAAATTGGCAAGTTTCACATGGTTCTTGTTTGAAGAGGCTTTTTAAAATATCTATTATTATGAAGAATAAGGATATGAATCTCATTCACAGGGGAATTGGCTTACAGCATAAGCTTTGATACATTAATTAACAAATAATTAATCATTAACTGCTGCTTGAAGATACATTCTTATGCATACAAATCACAGACAAATGTAAGTTTAGCCTTTTTTTCCTGCTCCCCTATGCTTAATATTAGCATTTATTATTTGTAAAGTGGCAGTGGTCTGCCCAGTAGTGTACCCAACACAGGAAAACCATGGTGTCCAAGTCTGCAAACACTTATTGTCAAGCAAAGATAACTCACATGAGTGTGCCCCAGGCTATTGCAATGTGACCTGAAATACTGCAATATGATTGCTATAATTAAATAAATGCTAATTATTGCACTGTGGCCTAACCTATTGCAGTGTATACACAATGACTTATAAATAAACGCCTTGAGTAGAGGTTTGTAGGATTAGGCCCATGGCCTGGGGCCTAGGAACTTGCAGTGTAAATAGACATCTAACACAAAATTCACTAGGGAACAAATGGTGGAAGGTTCTATATTAGAACAGGGCCTTTGTGCATTTTTTTCCTAGTGGTGTTGTTCTTGGCAGATAGAGTGTAAGTCAGACATGTTGGCATGCACTGATTGTGCATAGATGCCTGTGAAGTGTAGCTAAGACTCAGGCAGACAGCAGATAAGAGCGCATCCAACAATGATAAATTCCCTCATGAAAAATTTGCATTGAACATTTTTTTTTACAGGTAGCTCAGTTTCTAAAATTGGTAGATTTTGACTGCCAATCCTACAGTGTTCTGAGACAAGTGAAATCTTCCCAAGGAATGTAAATGTCAGTACAAATCAGGTTGCCAGGAAATTGTTTTGTATTGCTTTAGAGAAACCTGCACTTGAACTGGCTGTTGGGTTTTCTTAATCACATTTGACATCATGTCATTGTTGAAAATGTGTCAAAACAGCCCTGAAATAATTTAACTAGTCAGGTGTACCCCAGACTATTTATCACTTGATGAATACCAGTGGGTACTTTCATAGTCTGTGCTATGAATACCATTCACTGCCTGTAATCTGGCTCTGGTATTCACTGAGTGGATAATGGATGCTGCTTAGTGGACCTCAGTATATAGATCATTTTAAATTTCATTAGTGTGTCAGAACTATAAAGTGAATAGAAACTACAGTATACTGTAGGAACAGAGAGGTTTAATGCCAAAGAAGAAAGGGAATGCTATTGAAGTAACTGCTGCTTGAATTAAGGTGGACGTGCTAGGAGATGTAATATCTTTTATTGGACCAACATCTGTGTGTGTGTGTGTGTGTGTGTGTGTATTATTCACATTACAGTCTCTCACTTCCATACTAAACATATAGGGCCATCAAAGGGACAGAAGTGATGCGAATGAACCTATCAGTTGCTAACCCATATTACTGGCATCTTGACTTTGCATGTGGATGGAAATGTTCAAGCCAGTCAATACTGCCTTCATTTGCAATGTGTTAATGGTTCTGTGTGCTCATGTATTAATGCACATAGAGGTTCAGTTTGAGTTGTTGTGTTCATGAACACAAGGGAGGAAGTATATAATTGATGAGGGGTTTATACATCTTAACCAAGACCTCTCAGCTCTGGGAAAAGACACTTGGCTCTGAAATAAGTGTTTGATAAATTGATAAATCAAGAACTGAACTGTGGTCATGCTTGTACTGGAGACATAAAAGCAGAGTCCCAAATGGATCTCTATTAGTCAAAAGAATCACAATGTGTTATTCCTCCCAACAGCAGCTGCTCTTTCTTTTTCTGACTTCTTAGAAGCTTTCACTGGTTGATATCTGCTTGCTAGACTTCCATTTTGGAGCAGAACAACTCATTGGTATAACAGTATAATTTAATACCAGAAAACTTTGAATCCTGTTGAGTATTTTGTTTTCAAAATATTGCATCTCCATAAATATTTACTGTAGAAGCCATAAAGGTTTTGTCTCTTCATACAAATCTGTGTTCAACTGTGGAAGTTGTAGCACGTGAGTGAGTGAACCTCTTTTGACCACTGCAGTGCAAACTAGCCTGTTGCCCTCAGACATTTGTGTATGTGAATTTCCTGATGTCTGACAGCTGTGGCCAGTTTTTCACCAACTGGAGCATGATACTGACCCAAAATGAATTAAAGCTGTTGAAGAGGATGACTCATCTTGGACCAGTCAAAGCAGGTTGC
This sequence comes from Caretta caretta, assembly GCF_965140235.1. Lineage (NCBI taxonomy): Eukaryota > Metazoa > Chordata > Testudines > Cheloniidae > Caretta > Caretta caretta. Next base: position 21,101,482 of record NC_134220.1, on the reverse strand, counting down.
CCCTGTCTTCATCTTTCAGTCTTATCTCACATGTGAAGACGACCACCCTTTGCACATTCATAGGTCCTGGAGTGTGCAAAATGTGGGTCTGATTTTTACAAACCCAAGCAAATAGTCCTTGCATCAGCATTCCCATTGAATCTCTTGTGAGAGTACAGTTTTGCAGCATCTGGATTAATGAAGAGTTGAAACTAGGGGCAAAATCTGACAGGAGATGGGAACAAGTAAGCTCTGGATTGAATGTCAAGAAATATCCTACCGTATTCTGTGATGGCTGAGAGAAATTACTTCAGTAAAATGAATTCAGCAGAGAGACAGGTTACCAAATGTTCTGAATCATCTGAAGTCTCTGTGTATTATCATCAGTCCAAAGAGTGCTAGAATTAATTTGATACCTACAGTTGTCAGTAATTCAAAAGATGATTGATTCTAAGAAGGGAATACCTTTAAAAATAGCTAGAGACTGGTTGGAATAATGCTCTGTTGCCTTGGTGATTCAGGATAACATATAGAGATCAATATATCAAAACTTTCAAAACACCTTCCCTCTCTCACCCATTTGTCAGACATTGATGATATCGGTTGTTGTGTGGGAAGTTACTACAGTGGAATGTTGTACTTAACCCGTTCCCAGCATTGCAGACATTTTTCTTTTCCCTTCGATTACTAGTTAGAATTGGGCATTTAGTTTCCATCCATTTGAATGTCGATTATTTGCTGCCACTTGGTTGAGTTAGATCCAGCGCCCTTCTCTAGGGCTGGGATAACCCAATGGGAAAAAAAAATCGCATCAGATGAGATTAACTCTACTCCTGCTAAACAAATTAGAGAATATACTTTTCCCAGCCAGGCAATAAATGGGTCTTTCCAGGAGCTTGAAATAAATATGCTTCTTCTTTGAGTAGTATCCCAATGGGTGCTTCACTGTAAGCGCATGTGCACCCCTGCGCCTTTAATCAGAGATTTTGGGTAGCAGCGTCCATTGAGCCTGCACATGTGCTCTCCCTCCCTCGTGGCTATCTAGCCCTGCGCGGGCAAATTCCCCTCACTTCCTGCTCAACCGCCCTCCCAATTAATGAGGTGATTCTAGATCCTACCAAAGTCATCTGGCAGACACCAGCCTCCATTGCATCAACCAGAAATAAAAAATAATTAAGAAAAAAAATACTACATCCCTCCCAAAGAGGCAGACTGTTTCAATGTCTGCAACACAAATCCATCACAAGGGATGTGGTTAATGCATGAAGCAAGCAACATAATGCCAAATTGACCCCATATGATCGGGCTTGGCAAGATGGTGTATTTGTTGGCGACTTTACCAAATTGTCATGGCCAAATACAATTTCATTAATTATGGGAAACTCAGTGCATTTCTGGAACATTTACGGGAACACAAAAGGAACAGTTTCAGACCATTCTTAGAGAGGGTCAGTTAATAGCCAGACTGGTGCTAGAGACAGCACTGGATGTAGCTGATACAGCTGCCCGCTCGGTCTCCATGACAGTGGTACTGAGGTAGGCTTCTTGGCTACACCTTTCTGGATTGCCCAAAGAGCTGCAGAAGACTTCCAGTTTGAAGGGCCCAAACTCTTCATGGAGAAGACAGATTCTTCTCTCCACATCCTGAAGGATTCCTGGAGCACATTACGCTCTCTGGGAATCACTGCAGGACGGAAGAGAAGATGTATCTCTCAGCCACAGCACAGGTCACAACCTCCTCAATACCCACCATCTCCACGCTGTTACGAGCCACAGTGTAAGAGGACCAGGGTTCAAAAGCAGAAGCAGTCCGCAATCTCTCAAACCGCCTCTGCTAAGCACTTTTGACAGGTTGGTCGAGGGCCTGAACAATTATACCTTGCAACATCAGCTGCCATCTACACACCTGTCACACCCCTTCAGAAGTCATCTGGCCCTACTTCACAGCAGTTGGGAGAATATCACCTCTGACAGGTGGGTTCTGGAGATAATTTTGAAGAGTTATGCCATTCAATTAATGTCCCTCCCTGATTCCAACCCTTCTTCCCCATCCCCCTTCCAGGGACCCTTCTCATGAGAACCTACTTCATCAGGAAATATATCATTTGTTATGCCTAGGGGCACCTGAACCAGTCCCGGTGCAACTCAGGAGCAAGGGGTTTTACTCTCATTGTTTTCTGATCCCCAAGGCGAAGGGAAGTTGGAGGCCCATTCTAGATCTAAAGGCATTAAACAAATACAGGAAGGTGCAGATGTTCAAGATGAACACAAGAGGCAGCCATTATTCCAGCTCTAGAGCAAGGAGATTGATTTCCAGCACTCAACCTACAAGAAGTCTACTTCCATATCTCAATATAACCATTGTACGGGAGGTTTTCTATGGTTTACCTTTGGGGCAGGACCATTATCAGTACAGACTGCTCCACCCAGGATATTCTCCAAGGTTCTCTTCATTGTAGCGGTGCACTAACCCCAGTACAGTAACTGGAATTTATCAGCACCAACCTTGATGCAGTACAAGCGAGACATTCCTCCTGCTATGCAGACTCACCACCCTGGGATGGATGCCTCCCTAATAGGCTGGGGAGTTCACCTACACAATCACAAGGTTCAGGGCAAATGGCCTTCCAAAGAAGTGACCTTCCATAGCACTCTTTTGGAGCTAAGGGCTGTCAGGAATGCGTGTGCACACTTTCTGCCTTTCATCAAGAACACCCACATAAAAGTCATGACAGTCGTAATATGACCTGTATGTTTTACATAAATTGACAAGGGGGTGCCAGATCTCCCTCCTGCTGCAAGGAAGCACTCAAACTTTGGAATTGGTGCATCCACCACAATGTTCTCATCTCAGCTTGCTATCTACTAGGCATACAGAATGTGACAGCCGACAGTCTCGGTTGGAATTTTTGTCATGACCATGAGTGGGTATTGAACTCAGAGGTCCTTCAAGATATATTCGCCCTTTGGGGAACCCTGACTACCGATCTCTTTTCTACTTACCAGAACAAGAAATGTCCTCGTTACTGCTTCAGGGCTGGCCTGGGGAAACAGTCACTGGGAGATGCCCTCATCCTCCCATGGGACGGGACCCTCTTGTATGCCTTTTCCCAGTTTCCTCTTTTATTGAAGGTCCTGTTGAAAATTCAACAAGACAAAGGGAGAGTTATTCTGATTGCCCCTCCTGGCCATGACAAGTCTGGCTCCCTTACCTGACATAGATGGCAACATGCCCTCCTGTTCCTCTTTGGCCCATTCCTTACCTGCTCTCTCAAAACAATGGGCTGATCCTTCACCCCAACCTGTGGGTCTTCCGTCTCCAGGCACTCCTTCTTAGTTCCAAGGCTTAGCGGCACAATGCTCTGAGGAGCTGAAAGACATGTTGCAACACAGCCAAAAGCTGACTACTCAACATACCTACCTACAAAATGGAAACGATTCCAAGTTTGTTGTCATTCTAAAAACATAGACCCAACCTCGTCTTCCCTATCTCTGATTTTGCACTACATTTTAGACCTCAAGAGGTCAAAACTCTCACTCAGCTCTCTTAAGGTACATCTCGTAGTAGACAGATACTCGGTGTTTGCTTACCCACTGATGCGTAGATTCCTTAAGGGCATTGGGAATCTCTTCCCACATGAGACATCACCTGCTCACACCTAGGGCCTTAACCTAGTTCTCAGGGCTTTGACTAGACCTTCCTTTGAGTCCATAGCAACTTGCTCTCTCTCACACCTGTCCATGAAGACAGCATTTCTAATTGCCATCACCTCAGCTAGGCACATAGGAGAAATAAGAACAGGAGTACTTGTGGCACCTTAGAGACTAACAAATTTATTTGAGCATAAGCTTTCGTGGGCTACAGCCCGCTTCATCGGATGCATAGAATGAAACATATAGTAAGAAGATATTTAAACATACAGAGAACATGAAAAGGTGGAAGTACCCATACCAATTGTAAGAGGCTAATTAATTAAGAGGAGCTATTATCAGCAGGGAAAAAAAAACTTTTCAAGTGATAATCAAGATGGCCCATTCCCGACAGTTGACACGAAGGTGTGAGGATACTTAATATGGGGAAATAGATTCAATTAGTGTAATGACTGAGCCATTCCCAGTCTCTATTCAAACCTAAGTTAATGGTATCTAGTTTGCATATTAATATTAATAGATTTTCAGCCCAAGAAGTTCAGATACACTTTGGGTGACATCTGGGTGCTTATCTGAACTGAACCAAATGTCCTGAGGCTGACCCATCCTGGCTTATTCCCCAGAAGTCCAGAATTTGAGGCCATGTTGCAGTGTGGTTCATACTCACTTATTAATATGCAGTGCTGCATAGCATGCAGTGATACTACAGAGGAGTGCCTGTTGCAAATGCCACGGCTTAGATGACAGACTTGTGTAGGTACAATACCCTGTGTCTGATGCTGCCCTTCCTAACGTAAAGCATATCGTGTCATGTCGTACGTTTGAAGGGTGGGGGTAAGGCTGGTGAGCGTGTTTAGAGCATCGCAACCAAGGAAACAGTCAAATACAGTATAAAGGAAGCGCAACCGGCATTTTTACATGGATGATAAACAGTAGTACTAGCATTGCATTAGCACTTTTGCTGTTGTGTTCCTAGAATTAACAGGTATGAGATGTTGTCTGACTCTAACGCCTCATCTGCAGGTTTTCCTCACAAGCCCAGGATTGAGCAAATACCCTTAATATCTTCGTGTACTATATTATCCACAGAAGTGTTCCGGGCCAGATCAAATCTTGTGACCTCCTCAGGCTAAATATGTTTGATTCCTACCTTTACAGAATATCTCAGATGGTTGGTTCTTCAGAGAACAGTATGTTTCTTTCATTGTAACAAAATCCTAATTTATTTTAGATGCTAACCTCCACCCCCATCTATCTTTTAATAGTCTGTTACTGCAGAGTGAAGACAAATACTGCACTGTAGGCTGTAGACCATTTTACATTCATTGAATTAACTGTTCTTGTTATCCAGATGACTGCACTACGCTTCATCTGTGTACGTTTTATTATCTTGCTAGAGAACTCGGTATTTAATTTTCTTCTTCGTTGCAGATTAAAATGGATAAATAATCAAGTTAAATCCTGTGACTGTCTGAAATTTGCCACAGGCTAGCATCCTGAGGGATAGTAAGCACAAGTACTTTTTGTGTACGAGACAGATTATCTACATGTGAAGGCTGTTAGCCCTGGGAAGACAACTCATACCACAAGATTATTAGCCACTGCCAAGCAACTTCTTATTGTTATTTATATTACCGTAGCACCTAGGAGTTCCATTCCTGGACCAGGACCTCATTGTGCAAAGTGCTGTACCAACACACAAAAGAAAGACTCTCTCTGCCCCTTTAGGCTGTGTATACATTCAGTTAATTGGGTTTATTGAGTTTGAGTACCGTGCCTAGCCTAGCCGTGAGCAGTCACACTACAAAGCCATACCCATTACTGGGTTCTCAATGTTTCTACACTTGCCTGTGTGTGTCTGTGAGCATATCCCATGGTTCTCTGTGTTGAGATGCTCTATGGTTCCTTTTGTGGTCAGCTGTGTCAATTGTGGGAGAATTTGTCCTTTTCTTCTGGGGGAAATGTGGAAAGGGCATTGGAAGACCATCAGCACTCTACTGATTCACCACACGCCCCCACTACAAAGTGGATGGGTTTCAGCCCAAGTTAAGGTGGACCCCAGATCCTTCCTGAGTCCCCGAGCTGGGTCAGCTAGCCTGGTCTTCAGGCACTTCCAACCCCAGGTCAGTGATTTTTCTTTGGGCGGGGGGGAGAGGGGAGGGCCTTAGGACTAAAATCTGGGTAAATGGCCAGCTTAACTGTGCAGTGTAGACGTGCCCTTAGTCAGTTGTATTTGAAACAGTAAAAACCTGGGCTTTTGTCTTTCAGGGGTTGTCAAGAGTATGGCTTAGGTAAGATGTTATGGGCCTCGTTTCAGCCAAGCACTCAAATGTGATGAATCAGGGTCATGTACAATTGATTATTCTGGGTATCACATGTTAGTGAACAGGGTTTTCCATTGTTTAAAAATACGACTGTCTACGACAGTATTTTAGACTTTAGAATTCACTTTGTAGTGCGGCACTTAGGAGACCGTGGGCCTGATTCTGCTCTCATTTGCACTGATGTAATTCAGGAGTAACTCCACCCTGAAGTTATTCTGGTATAACACTGAAGCAAGCACGTTTACTTGCTGGCTGTTGAATATTTTTGTCATTGATAAATATGTATTGTTCCTGGCAATGATCACTTAAGAATTGAAACACCTCTGCCTAAAACTGCAGGTTTCCCCTTCTGGAAACATCCTATGGAATTTAATTGGGATGAAACCAATAAGGTTCTATGGAAATTAATTTTAAAAGGTTTTGTAGAAATTACTGCAAAACTCCATAGGTTTTATTACTGAATTATCTCCCTTCCATGGTATTTTTTTAAAAAACTTCTTGTACATCTTATTCTTTAGCAGGAGTATAGTTATTAAATCTATAAAATGATTTAAAAAGCCATCCTATTTCCACATTGTTTTCTATTCGCTACATGGGACATTTATAGGGGCCTGACAGACAATCCTTTGCTAGGTAAAGAGTTCCTGCTTTACCCTGTTCAAAACCGTTGGTAGCAGAAACCTTGCTTCCTTTCTAACTACTCTCTTGGAAAACTATTAAAGTGACACAACAAGACGTCATTATGCTCTGGGCCAGCTGCACGCAGTTACCATTGAAGGCAGAAGCACAGTAGCTTGAATCTGTATAATACTTACGTAACGTTGTCAAGCGTTCCCTCTCTCCTGGCAGAAATTATACGAAATGTAATTTATTTACTTTAAGCAAATACATCTCCCGCTAGAAATCTCTCATACCTTCATATTAGGAAACATACCCTCTGAGGGCATCTGAATGGGATCTTAACTTGGTTCAATTTATTCAAGACTCTCTCTCTCCCTATCCATTTGTGATGCTCAAAAGAGTAACTGGGTGTTGACATTTGTAGGCTATCTCAGTGCTAACCCTCCTGGGAGATTTGACTCTGTTTTCTAGGACTATTTTTGGATGCTTGGATTAGGATCATTGACTCGGCATGTATGACTGAAGTAGATAAGCCTGAAGAAGAGCTCTGTGTACGCTCGAAAGCTTCTCTGTCTCGCCAACAGAAGTTGGTCCAATAAAAGATATTACCTCACCTACCTTGTCTGTGTAATTTAGCTGCACAAAGGGCTCTACGGCACATGTAACTCTGAAACCCGTGAGCTGTTCGCTGCCTGTGAAGATTTCTTTTGGGCACATTGATTGAATTTACCTGGTTTTCTGAAGGGAAGCATCAGGTGCAGGTTTGACACTGTCGCCATCTCTGAATTTTGCAGGGTGCCCACTGGTAATCTGCATCATCTCTGCAGCTTCAGCCATGGACTATTATGGAGAACATGAGAAGTGAGTACAGAAAGATCTACCTCTGTTTAAAATATGAAAACAAGTAAGATATCAGGGGAGGGCAGGACTAATGCTAAATATCTTCCCACAGGGCCTGATTCTGGGCTCCAACAACTCCTATTGACTTCAGTGGGAATTGAGGGTGTCGAGCACTATTTATCGCTTATGCATTGCACATTAGGTCTATATATTGAGGCTATTTGCACATCTGCCAGGGATGGGCTCAACTTTGAAAGTTCAGATCCATAATCAGAGCTGAGTGTGAACTTCCTCAGAGTTTGGGGATGAGGTGGTGGAAGAGATTCTTAGATCTAGAGTTCCGGTTTGGATCCATCTCTTTGGGCACTACTGTAATACAACCAATAATAGTAATAAATACACATGCGTATGTAAGGGTATTTATATATGTTCACTTTTGTTTTGAGCATATTTATTTTACTAATAAAACTGAATTGCTCAAGGATTCTTTGTTTGGACTGAAACAGCTAACCAGCTCTCCTGCTCTTAGTCTTTATTGTTGATGTACTTTTCCCCATTTAAAATGTGTTAGGAAACAGCCACCCACAAATAGTTCTCTATGAGATTGCTCAACATTATAGAGTCCTGTTCCATAAAGAGATACGGCCTCCGGCAATAGTGATGGTGGATGTTCATGCTAGGTAATCTTTATTGTTTTTAACATGTATGTTACATCTGAACTCCAGTTTTGACTAAACACACTGATCAGAGAGCAACAAAACTAACCAAAATACTTGGTGTAAGCAATGTAGTTGTAGCCTATGACTGCAGAGGTGTTAATGGGCCACTCTAGCTTGAATAGTCCCTTACAATATGTGCTAACTACTTATGTTAAACAGTCTGGTCCATCTTGCATTTTGGTGTGACATTGGGGGTACCCTTCCCAGACCTGAAGAGGAGCCCTGTGTAAGCTCCCAAACTTGTCTCTCTGACCAGCAGAAGTTGGTCCAATAAAATATACAACCTCACCCACCCTGTCTCTCAAAATACTTGTTGTCAAGTCAGCTGGGAGGTCGCTCTTTGTTTCGATCTAATGTGCAGGGACAGGAGGAGTAGTGAGGCAGGATTGGAGGACTGAAGACGCCCTGGAGGACATAAAAGCTCTCTATAAATATATCTTATTGGGGAGCAGGATTTTGAGAAGGAAGAGCAATCTACCTCCAGGAATTGCAGGGCTTGGGGGGAGGGTTACTACCTCTGGCTTTTAGGGAAAGATATGGATCTAATTCAGTGAGGAAGTATTGGGGCCATTGCTGGAGATAATGATGCATCTTTTAAAAGGTGTAGTAAATGCTGCTTCTGAACCCTCTCCACTTCTAAATCACACCCGCTCAGCATAGCACTCTGCCCCCTCTACTGCTGGCTGAGCCACAGATAGAGCTTGATTAGCCAGGTACAGCCTTGGCTAACAGAGGTGGGCCTTTTATCTCAGGCAGTTGAGGCTCATGGGTTTAGAATAAAAGATTACAGGTTCAATCCCCATGGCTGACAACCTACCCAAGGGCCCGATATTACACACCCAGCAGTCCCTAGGCAGTATGACTTTCTCTATGTGGACACAAATGTTTCCATCCATCAGTGTTATACATGCTCTGAGAACCCCTCTGGCTGTGCTTTGTCAGAAGGATCCAATAATGTAGAGGCTGGGAATGTCTGTAGTAAGAGAAAAGATGATTGACTGATTAAACAAATTAGTAAAACAGATTTAGAGATGGTTTGGGGATTAAAATTCTGAACATGGAGTATGGGGCATTGTAAGCAGAAAAAGCAAACTGACCTGAGAGAATACCATAGGGCCTGATCCTTTCGATGGGTAAAGTTTCAGAGCGGTAGCCGTGTTAGTCTGTAGCAGCAAAAAAACAAACAAACAAAACGAGGAGTACTTGTTTGTGGCACCTTAGAGACTAACTATTTGGACTATTTATGCCCAAATAAATTTGTTATTCTCTAAGGTGCCACAAGTACTCCTCGGTTTTTTTGATGGGTAAGGTAATTCATGTGTTTAAGTCATTACAGGATGATACAGGTTTTTGTTAAATGAATGGATTACTCCTTTGTTCTGTTTTTGTCCATTCCAAACTGATGATGTAAGAACTAAGCTGAAAGTTGTCATCCCCTTTCCCAATCCCTTCCTCATCCCCCAGCAGCCTGAAGAACAAGAGAGGAAGTCTTCACTTTTGTTCTTGCTGCAAAGACAACGGGAATCCTCTCTTCTGATAAACACCATATTACACGGTGCAGTTGCCAGAAAGGACAGCTTAGGTATTCTCCGTCTCCTTCACACCATCTTGAAGCACACTACAGCAGATAATTACAGGCAGACTTCCCTATGCAATATACAAATCCAAGAGAGATCCTGCCGGAGACTCCTTGAATAGGAGGAGTGGGGGGAAGCAAGAAGATGCAATTAGCTCCATCCATGTTTCCTGTTTTAGAATTTCTCAGCCATTCTGTACCATACTTTCTTCTCTTTCTCATTAAGTGCATGGCTAATTCAATGACCTCATGTTTGATCTTCCACCAGTGAGTAGATAGTAACCATTCTGCCTTCTCCCTGCAGTTGCTGGCTTTCACTGAAGAACGGTGCAATCTGGGCTTTTGCAGCCCCAGCATTGTTTGTAATTGTGGTATGTATACTCCCTTGCTGCTGCCAGCCTCTCATTGCACATGCGTTTCAGTTCCACAGTACGGTTTTACTTGAAGGCACAGGCCTAAATTCCATCCTCAGTAACACTGGGCAGCCCCACTGAAGTCGATGGTATGGCATGGTGCCTGTCTGAGCTATTTTCTTTCTGTTCACTCAAATGCCCTCATTTTACTTTGATTGACATGTTACTATTTGTTTAGGTGAGCAGATTCCTACACGGCTCATTTCACTAGTTCCCAGTGCATGTCTTCATGCTGATAGGCCTTATGCTGCAACAGCCACCAGCCACTGAAATTCTAATGGGAAAAATTACATGAAAACTACCAGTAAAGCCTGCTGTAGTCTAAATGTACCATTGTACCTATGCCCCTCCAATCAAATGCTATGGTCTAGATTCACAAAGGGACTTAGGTGCCTAACTGCCACTTTAGGTGCCTGAATCCTAGAACCAGACACTGGTATTCACAAAACCACTCCTCAGCTGCCGCTGAACCCTGGAGATGCCTAAATTCACTTCGCACCTAAGTTTTTGCAGCATGTGCATTGCTACACCCTTTTGGTGTCTGGATGCCTAAGCCCCAGTGAGACTCACAAACCAGGGGAAGAGAGCTCTTCCTCCACTAACTCCCCTGCGGGGCCCAAGCCAGGAGGTACGCTCTGGTCATGCTTACCGCATTGGTCCCCTCATCTGAGCTCACCAAAATGGCTGGGGATGGGGAAAGAGGAGGAGCAGCAGGAGGCATGCACCCGGGAATTGAACCGGGCTCTCCCATCTCTCAGAGGACTGCTATAACTCCTGCGTTATGGGATAGTCCGATGTGGGGGCTCCATCAGCCTCTCCCATTGAAGCTGTGCCACCATGAAAACGACTCCATAGCCTGGTGGTCAGAGCACTCACCCAGGATCCAGTCCCCTTGCACCAATGACTCTTATCCAAAATGGAACAGAGCCTGGGGGAGCCTCACATCAGAATATCGCATAGCCCAGCAGTTAGGGCTCTCACCTGAGAGGTGGCAAATCCCTTCTCCCTGCCAGGCAGAGCGGGGACTTGAAGGAGGTTCCCACATCCCAAGTGCTTTTCTAACCACTGGGCTAAAAGTTTGGAGGGAGGTCTACTGCCACCTTGCAAGAAATTCCTTAGGTACCTCCTGACTCCAGGAGAGGTTTCACAGCTGAGACTCCCAAGCAGAGGAAGGTGTGTCCCTCCAGCCCAGTCTTAGGCACCAAACTCCCTGATAGCAGTGAGGCTTAGGACATGCCCCCTCTTCTTGGCATCTTCCATGGGCTAGCTTAGGCAGCTACCTCCCACAGTGTGCTGGCTTTTGTGAAACCCAGACTTAGGTACTTGTCTCCTTCCGTTCATTGCACAGGAAGCCTGAGAGCTGAATTCAGGATATGTGAAGCCCAGTCATTTTCTGAGTGCCGCACTTAGAAAAATTAGGCATGTCTGCAGATCGGCCTGATCCTAGAACATGGACTCTGACCCCATTCAAACTTTGAGGCTGGTCAGATTTGGATCCAAACTTCTCAGCTTAAGTTCATCTCTCTAAGATGAATCCAAAGCTCCTCCTCCTTTGTGGAGACTTGGGTCCAAATTCAAACTTCATGGCTCATTTCTATGTATGAAGTTCCATAGCCAGATCCTCAAAGTTATTTAGGTGCCTAGCTTCAAAACAATGGGATTGTTACCATGTTATTAAATTGTCTTTAGTGTTTATGGGACCAGTAGTAGTATCAGCCTTACTCATATGAATTACTCACATGAATAATGATCTTCAGTGTGAGTAATGGATGCATAGTTAGGCCCTATGTTATTAAAATAGCAATAATATATCTTTTAAATACATGTTACCAACATATTTAAAAAATGAAAAGTTCTGTATTAGTAAAGTCTCTTTTTCCCCCTCTGGTTTATTTATAAACAACATAATATGCAGTATTTGAAATAAACTGCAAATAAGAGCATAGCTATTTTTATCAATTATAGGAAAATCACAGATACTACTATATGCAGCTATTAAAGCAATAAAGTTTATTAATTTAAAACCAGAAACTATTTTGTTACTATAGTAACACTCAAATCAAACTATGGTGGCTGCCATTAAAATCTTTATAACCTTGCCTTTGCATGTACATTACATAATTGCAGTATTCAGTGTTCCATATTTGTAGTATTGAGAATACCTAGGTAATAATGCAAATACCATGGTAACAGTAACTACTTGCAAGAGAATTTATTGGAATTTTAATGGGAACCACTGTACACAAAGCATCTCAGCTAATAGCTATAAATTAGCACTAGAATACAGTCTTGTGATAATCAACGATCAGAAATTACATCTACAGGCCCTGCAGAAATGCCTAAGAAACATATAGTAATATGAGAGAGAGAGATTTAGTGGTTTACTGAACTGGTGGTAAAAAGTTCTATATAGCATTATTATTCACAACTGCTTCTTCAGCCACTAAGCAAGCATCAGAAACAAGTCTTAGTTCAAATCTAGCCCCGGTTATATAGTGACTAACACTCTAGAGGTGCATGGATCTATGTTTCTCTCCTGAGCCATCCAGTGTTTTAAAATACATATTCAAATAATCAAAGTAAATATTTATGATCAATAAACAAAACAAAATCTTTGCCCAAATAGTTGCCTGCTGGAGGAAACAGTAACATTGTAAATGTAAAAGTTAATTAAAAACATTCAAAGCAGAGGATATTAATGAGCATGGTTGAGCCATCATTTATTATGAATGCTATCGCTGTCAAGTGTAAGAGCAATTGAAATCCTCCTTGGCCAATGTTGACATCCGAGGAGAGAGAGGCAGGTATAGAAAGAAAATACCTGCAAACCACTTATACAGTGGATGCCTATTATATTTCATGGGCCAGATTCTCTGCCCTGCTCTACTCCCTTTGTGCCACTCTGGCAGTGCAAAGGGATCAGAGACTGGACCTGTCCCTCCAGCCAGGGATACCCTAGGTAATGTAGCTAGATCCTAAGCAACCCCCTGTGGTGTAGGGAGAGAGTTATTGGTGTGGCCAGAGCCGCAGCTGTTGGATGGTTCTTTGGGATCACTTACCCCCTGGTGGAGATCAGAGCAGCCCCCACATTGCTCTTAATTCTGAAAGAGTCAATGGTGGGGAAATTTGGGCAAAGTTACTGGAGCAAGCCTCTGCTCTTATGAACAAGTGACCTGGGATCATTAATGACTGTGCAGAACAGACAGCTCTTGGATTTTTAAATGTCTTATCAAAACGATCCCCACACAGAGCAAACTACAGGGCATGGATTTTCTGCACCTCAGAGGGCTGAGTCCCTTCACTAGTACTCAAATCTATTGTTCCTTCCATGCCTGGGTGTTCCAAACGTGGGGTTCTGTGCCCTCAAATCCCATTGCAGTCAGTGGGGTTTGGGGGCACTCAGCACATTGCAGAAATGGGTAACATCACTAGATGAGCTTTCCCACCAGCAGAATTCTGGGGACAGTATCATATAGTCTGCACATGCCCCTTCCCTGTAACCATGTGTTAGAACTATGCAATGATATGAGATTCAGGCTGTTCCTTCCACTTTGGAATGGAACATCAGGCACTACAGTTTAAACACTTGGTGAAGGAATGGCTTGTTAAAGCAGGCCTGTTATGTTCAGATGGCTGCTTTGGGTACATCTCTCGGTTGTAATGATTTTAATCTTTCCAGAGAAGAGTGCAGGTTCATGACTCAGTTACTGATACATGAATGTATTACAATGGTTTAATTATGCCCACACATTAAATTATAGTGAACTGGTGCTTCATCGCTTTGATTATTCGAGGAGTCAGGGTTGTTTTCTGGGATTAAGGAGAGCATTACTCGGCCGAAAACCTCTCTACAGCACCATCCTCTGATACTGTAATCAATGAGGCCTCTCTGACTCCTGTAGTAGGGTTGTGGGATCAGGACAATAATGCAAATGAGAAATAGATAAACATATTAATAAACACATCTACCAATGTGATATATGCCATCATGTGTCAGCAATGCCCCTTTGCCATGTACATTGGCCAAACTGGACAGTCTCTACGTAAAAGAATAAATGGACACAAATCAGACATCAAGAATTATAACATTCAAAAACCAGTCGGAGAACACTTCAATCTCTTTGGTCACTTGATTACAGACCTAAAAGTTGCAATTCTTCAACAAAAAAAACTTCAAAAACAGACTCCAACGAGAGACTGCTGAATTGGAATTAATTTGCAAACTGGCTACAATTAACTTAGGCTTGAATAAAGACTGGGAGTGGATGGGTCATTACACAAAGTAAAACTATTTCCCCATGTTTATCCTCCCCCCTGCCCCTGCTGTTCCTCACATGTTCTTGTCAACTGCTGGAAGTGGCCCACCTTGATTATCACTACAAAAGGTTTCCCCCACTCTCCCCCGGCTCTCCTGCTGGTAATAGCTCACCTTACCTGATCACTCCCGTTACAGTGTGTATGGTAACAGCCATTGTTTCATGTTCTCTATGTATATAAATCTCCCCACTGTATTTTCCACTGAATGCATCCGATGACGTGAGCTGTAGCTCACAAAAGTTTATGCTCAAATAAATTTGTTAGTCTCTAAGGTGCCACAAATCCTCCTTTTCTTTTTATATTGAGTAGAGTAACCACACTTCTGTGTTAAAGGCCTTACTTTGATTTTTAAGTCATGAGTCCAGATTCTGGGCCATCTTTTCAGTGTTGGAGAGGGGCTGAGTGGCATGGAATGCCCGTGGTCCAAGAGCTCTATGCCCCTTTCCTGCATGGACACTAGCGAGGTTGTCTGTGGTGGGGACTTGCAGGAGAGAGCAGGATGGAAATTGGAATCATGTTTTGCTAAAGGGGGAAATGGGAACAAGGAAATTGGAATCATGTTTTGCTAAAGAGGGAAATGGGAACAGGGAATGGGAGTAAGGAAATTGGAATCATGTTTGGCTAAGGGCAGGAATGGGAACAGGGACACAGGTGTAAGGCTCTGTGGTGTCAGAGCTGGGAAGGAGGATACTAAGGAAGGAAACTAGAATCATGCTTGCTGGAAGTTCATCCCAATAAACATCTAATTGTTTGCACCTTTGGACTTCGGGTATTGTTGCTCTCTGTTCATGCGAGAAGGACCAGGGAAGTAAGTGGGTGAAGGAATAAGCCGCCTAACAACTGGCAATGCCAAACTACACCTGTCCCCCACAAACTGTGCCTTCTGTGCACACTAAGGAGGCACAGCACAAAAATCATGCCCCCATTATTTTCCTGGAGGAGCAGCAGAATGGGGGCATCGACTTTACCATAATGGGCTAGAATAGCAAAAGGAAAGTTCCAGTGAGATGCCCCCAAATGCTCCTGCACCTAGAGAACCTCCCACCCATTGCATTTGCAAATGAGCATTGACACAAGCCAAGAGGAGAACTGCACATACACCATATTCACCACATCACGGCATTTTACAAGCATTTAAGGGCCTACAAAGGGCTTGATTCACTCATGGGAAACTGGCCATTACAGCTACACCCAAAGGGGGATGGCAGTTGGTGGTTCCGCTGCTTCCCTCTGCCAGTGGGGCTGCAGCCAGGCATCTGATGGAGTCTGGCTGCTGGAGAGTGGTCAGGAGATCTCATGAATCGGGACATTTCATGGGCAGTGTAGCTCAGCACCGCTCCCACTCACTCTACGTGCCGTGAAAAGTCATAGGGAGTTAATATGGATGGAAGCGCTTGCTAGGACTCTAGAGACATTTAACAGGCAAGGTGAAAAAGTTCATGTCTCAGTTTTGCAAGGCTGGTATGTTGACATGGCAGAAATTGCCTGATACCAACAGCTTAATGATGAGATTAATGGCATAGCTAAAGAATCCCAAGTGATAGGTGGAAAATTTCTCTGTCATGTTAAAGGAAAGCACGGATGTGCACGTGACAGCGTAGATGGGTATGGCAGAGTTGGTCGAAGAGTCCTGGGCTTGTTTTCATAACATGTTCATTTTTTTCGTGCGTGATGTAATTAAAACTGACCTAAGCCTAGGTGTAGACATTACCATGTTGATAGGAGAATTATTCTCTTGACCTACCTTCTGCCTCTTGGAGAGTTGGATTTACTAGAGCCCTTCTGTGGCTTTAGTAAGTGTCTACAGTACAATGCTGCAGTTGTGCCGCTGTAGTGTTTCAAGTGTAGAGAAACCCATAAATGGTGAAGGACTGAAATAATCCAATAGTCAAATTGTTTCCTCATTGACTCAGCACTTGCTGTCTTGCTGTGTAGGACATGTGAGGCAATCAGCATAATCAAGCCCTCCTATACTGATGCCCAAAGACAGCATTAAATACAAAGGGGAAGATGGTGAAGAACTTACTGCCAGGGGTGAATTTTGACATCAGCGGCACTGTTCGTCTGAGTAATTGCTCAGTTAGAATTAGAGCTAAACTACTTGGCCCTAACTTTTTATTTGTTAGACAGTATTCTTGGCAGGACAAGTTATATTCTTATGTGGATTCAAATATTTGAAGAAAGAAAGAGCGAGCCAAATGGAGGGAGAATAAATGAACTGGGGTAGTGTTCTTACAATAATTTGCAAAATATTCCAAATCCAGCTCAGCCCAAAAGAGCAGCAAATAGTGCCAACTGAATATTCTACTTGAGAAATGGATTAATACCCTAGGGAATAACAGCAAGGCTAACTTGTGTTTTCAATGTGTGTGTATTTGTATTTAGTCATCCTGTTATTTAGCAGCAAAAGCTCTTTAAGTAGCAAACTAGCCATTAGCTGCCTGAAATGTTGTTTTGCTAGGAAAGTACAGCTCAAAAGGCAGTATTTAAAAGCCTGACGGCTCCCAACCACAGGGTTCCCATGTAGGGGGCCTCAGCAGAGGAAAATGGCATATAGGCAATCATTCCATGGGGGGAGCAGGCTTTTCAGCCCCCTCCCGCATGGAATGGGTGCCTCTCTCCACAAGATCGGTGCAGCTCCTATGCCTCTGCCTGCCATGCTGCTAGAGCTGCTTCCACCAGGAGCTGCCCCCTTAAAAGGGAGTTACGGAGTGATGGGAGTTATGTCTGTGGAAAAAGTTAAAGCCTCTGGTAGTTTCCCCATAAGGGCAACAAATCGACCCACCACCTCTCACACTCTGACCACGTGTGGATTCGCAGCCCCCAAAAGTGCTCGCTTTAGGATTTAAGGCAAGGGACATGAGGGGATGGTGCCATGAAGAGCTGTAGGGCACCCTTCTAATCCCTAGATCTTAGGCCTTTAGGAACATGAAGAAACCCCCCATGCAGTATCCTGAAAATATCAAACTTTGCTATTCGCTCTTTCTGCTGATTTGAAAAGCAAATTAATCTTAGTCAGACTGTGCTCAAGGAAACATCTCTCCAAAAGAATCTGTATATTTGGAGCAAGGTAGTAAAGACTTCTGGCAGACGGCTTTGTTCATTATCAGGCATCTGTAACCCTTGGTGTGTTTTCATAGATATGATAGAGTTAAGGCAATTCTAGTGAAAAACCAAACTCCTGTGCTTCCTGGGTGATGGGTAGTAGCAAAGACATTGAACAGACCAAGAAGGTAGCAATCATGCTGAGGAAAATTTTGGACAGTAGTTTGCTGGTCCTTTATGTTGCTTTGACATAAATCATTACTTTCCTAGGCTGATCCCATCCCCTGTTACAATTCTCTTCAACACCAATTTTGTAGATGAGTGTGCACATCTGAGTAAAACGTCATCACAACAAAGAATTCTGTACCATGGTGACATGGGCTAATTGCTTTTTCATTAGTGGCCCAGACATTCCTTTGGGAATTGGGGCTCTTGTCTCACTGTGCAATCCATGCCTATGAATGGTACTACTTTGTAAATACTAAACACTAAAGGCAACTTGCTGACACACTCACGCTAAATAGTACCTAGTACCCAATTCTGTAATAACAGCTAGCTCTTACACAGCACTTTCCACAATAGGTCTCAAAGCAATTTACAAAGGAGGTCAATCTCATTATCCCCATTTTACTGATGGGAAAACAAAGGCACAGGAAGGTGAAGTGACTTGCCCAGGATCACAGGCAGAGCTGAGACTAGAACCCAAGACTCCCAAGTCCCAGTACAGTGTCCTACACTGAAATGCCTCCCTCCACTGACTTCAAGGTACTCTTTATTATGAGTAAGGGAGCACCTAGGGGGCAGATCACTCTGCGGGCCCGATGTTCTGCTCTTGTTCTCATTACATAGTGCCTTGCTCTGCAAGTAGCCTCACTGATTTAAGTCAGTCTGCTTGAGGAGTAAGTGGGGGACAGAACTTGGCCCCTAATGCTTAGAGGCCCTGAAGCAAGAAGGCACTTAAGCATATGCTTAATTTTAAGCAGGCAAATAGTTTCACTGAAGTCAAGCACATGCTAAGGTGCTTTGCTGGATGGGGGCACAACTCTCAGGAGTTGAGCTTCCTTAATTTTATCCACATCAGTGCCTGAGCCCTCACATTTTTTCTCGTTTAAAATAAAGCTCCTCATTCCTTTTTTTTCTACACAAAAACATGCAGCATTTTTGAAAAAATTAAACTGATGATAAGAAATCAAATGTGAAAGACTAAAGCTAGGAAAGACGACAAATAAGGGTCTGATTAGACCTTTCCATCAGTGCTTGCTTTACTGTATATCTCCTCCATTCCCAACCCTTCTGCCATGCCCTGACCGGTGAGGCAGAACTTCCCGGTGTGAATTCTTTAAGCTGCACTTGTGAAAATCCAAAGTAACTCCCTTTAAATCAACATAATGACCCCACAATTGGTCTGGGGTCGCTGAGAGCAAAATTAGGCCCCTTCTTCTTCCAACTTTGAACATCCATCTGCTTTAACTGATTAGCAGCAGATGGAAATGCATAACATTCACTACAGATTTCCCATGTGATTTAGCGATGGACCTCTGCCACAATAACTTGAGATGTTAGTGTTGCTATTAATGATGTCGTGATGACAAGAAAATTAACTCATGTCCCCAGGAAATACATTAAAGCTAAGGATGGGTGAATCTGTTCAGTTAACCCCCTGACATTTTGCTTGAAACTCATGTGGAACCTAAAAGAGTGTGTGTTTTAAAGAAGCTTGGTCAATGGATTTAATTAACTTAATGTATTGGAAACTTTTTTTGAATGTGTCTGCACCTTCCAGGGTCTGACCTAGAGTGGATGCAAAAGTCCCAAAATGCCAGGCATAAAGCTTTGTTCATGGAGTTTCTGGACTGCACAAGAGAAGCAACAAAAATCTAATGAGATTTGGAGGGAATCTGGATGAAACATAAATAAATTCAGACTAAAATTTTGGCTAAATAAAGGAAAGAGCCTGCTCCTGCCAAATTTCCAGCCCAGCTTTGTTGTAGACTTGTATTTCAGATGAACAACCTTTGGATTGTTACTCATCTCTAACTGGAACCTAAGCCCCATTGTAGTCAATGGCAAAACTCCCACTGACTTATTTTAGAGGCAGGATCCTGCAGTCAAGCCACCCCTTAGATACCTGTGGAAGATTTGACAAAGGCTTGCAGCATCAGGTCCTGCAACAGCAGACATTCCACTGGTTTCAGAGTAACAGCCGTGTTAGTCTGTATTCGCAAAAAAGAAAAGGAGTACTTGTGGCACCTTAGAGACTAACCAATTTATTTGAGCATGAGCTTTCGTGAGCTCATGTAGCTCACGAAAGCTCATGCTCAAATAAATTGGTTAGTCTCTAAGGTGCCACAAGTACTCCTTTTCTTTAGACATTCCACTGAAATTCCAGTTGTGGGGCCAAGCCTTGCTTGCCTGTTGGGGACCCTCTTCCCTTAAACAGAACTACTTTTTCATAGATTCATAGATATTTAGGTCAGAAGGGACCATTATGATCATCTAGTCTGACCTCCTGCACAATGCAGGCCACAGAATTTCACCCACCACTCCTACAAAAAAAACCCCTCACACCTATATCTGTGCTATTGAAGTCCTCAAATCGTAGTTTAAAGACTTCAAGGAGCAGAGAATCCTCCAGCAAGTGACCCGTGCCCCATGCTACACAGGAAGGCAAAAAACCTCCAGGGCCTTTTCCAATCTGCCCTGGAGGAAAATTCCTTCCCAACCCCAAATATGGCGATCAGCTAAACCCTGAGCATATGGGCAAGATTCATCAGCCAGATACTACAGAAAATTCTTTCCTGGATAACTCGGATCTCACCCCATTGGGCCTATTTACCATGAATATTTAATTACCAAAACCATGTTATCCCATCATACCATCTCCTCCATAAACTTATCGAGTTTAATCTTAAAACCAGATAGATCTTTTGTCCCCACTGCTTCCCTTGGAAGGCTATTCCAAAATTTCACTCCTCTGATGGTTAAAAACCTTCGTCTAATTTCTAGTCTAAATTTCCTAGTGGCCAGTTTATATCCATTTGTTCTTGTGTCCACTTGCATGAATAAGGACTGCAGGATGTGGCCCATATACTTCAACTTTTCAGAAACTGGTTCTGGGAAAAAAGTCTCATAAGAGAGAAAAGTGATGCTGAAAGGACTTAGAAACAGCCTTGGTTGCCTTTGTAACTGTGGTCCCAACCCTGCAGTCTTCACTCAGGTGAAATGTTCTTCAGCCTTATCCAAAGCTCATTGAAGTCTATGAGAGATTTGCCATGGACTTTGGCTCACCTGCCACTCCCACTCACTTTGCTTAGACTAGCAGCTGCTCATCACCTCCTAGGATTTATTCCATTGACTTTAATGGGAGTTTTGCCCGAATATAAGCCCTGTAAATCAGGAGATCTGGCTATTGTTATTAACTGTGTTTTTAAAAAAGCAGTACAAGCAAGTTCATGAGTAATTATAAGCAGAATAACTGCAAGTCTGAAGTCAATTCTGGTCTTTCAGAAAAATAAGAAATAGGAGCAGCATTCAATTCCCTTATCTAAACGTATATTCCTCTAGCTTCAACATTCTAATATGTGAGGCTTCTGTATGTGTGTCTCTCATATTTGGTTGTAAATCTGCAGCAATTTTAAGGTTGTGTTATTTTGTAAGTTAAAATACAATGGTGGTTCATCAACCCAACATTCTCCTATTCATATTGTTGACAAGGTATTAATGCCAGATGTCAAAAAAATCATCGGTGGAACAATTCAGTGGCTGAATTTCAGTTTCATATTATAATTGGAGTGCAATTGCTTCCATACTTTGCTTGCTAGCACATTAATAAAGTAAGAAGTTCATATCTAATCCGTTTATTCAGGCTAGATGTGAACACTAATTTCCCAAATAGCTTATCTGCCCTAAAACTACTTCTTAACGTTCTTGCACAAAACTCATTTCTTGATTTAACCCAGTGCTTTTAGAGAGCTTTCGTCCTCTGAGTATTGTAAGAAAATCCAAACTGTAGTGCAATTAGCCTTTGGGAATACAAGACATTTCAGCAGATGCAGGGTACAAGGCACTAAAGTATGGAGCTCTGGAAATTTAAGAATTTCTTTGCTGATTTTATGATGGGTCTTCATTTTTTTTGTAATAAGATCATAGTGTTCTCTTGCTATGTGATAGCAATCTCACTGACATACAGCAAAGGGGACATGGTGATAGCGACTTCACAGGAGGAGAAGATCAAAGAATTTATAAACAACTAGCATTTCAGAAGTCCCAAAATATCAGTGAAGTTCAGGCTTCAAATAGTTTTTCATTTATATATAATTCTGAAACTGAAATTCAGCTACAAATGCTAAACATCCTGTGTTTTAGAAAACAGGTTTTGTTTGCATTTGCTTTGAAAGTGCAGTCTACTGGACTTACTCACACAAGTGGTTTTGATAACTGGATCATATGGTCCATATTCAGTGTGGGCTCAATTCTGCAAGGTGTGGAGCATTTTCTGATTGATCCCACAACTTCCACTGAAGCTAATATGAGTTGAGGACGCTCTGCTCCTCTCAAGGAACAGTCAACACCACTGGGGGAACAGACCCTTTTCACTCAGCCCGTACCAAAGCAAACCTTGCATTGGCTACAATGGGAATTTTTCCTGAGTAAAATCTCAATAAAGACCTTAGCCATTGGCTTATTGCCTTCAGTTGGACTCTCACATGAATACAATCAGTACGATTTGACCCTGTGTTTGTGTACAAATATATGAAATAGAGATAGGGGGACCAAAACAATGAAATCTTTAACACATGCTTAAAATATCATCCACGATTAAAAGTAAGGATATGCAATGCAAAGGGTTTCGGAACAGATTGAAACAGCTTACATTAAATGGTAACTAGAACTGCTTCAGTGAATGGTGTACCTGTCAGATCAAAAGTAAGCTGCTCATGACTGCCCGTTACAGCCTGGTAAATAAAATAAAATTGTATTTCCAAATGATGGGGAAGGAGACAGGGAATGTCCAAATTCCTACTGAATAATATTCAGATTATCCAACTTCATAGAGACCAGTGAATGAAAATGGTGCCAGCTTTCACAAGGAATTATTCAAATGGCTCTAGATCCAGTCCAGAGTGGGATTCTTGATTTCCTACTACCTGTTGTCCAGCAGTAATGATGGGCCAGATCCTCAGCTGCTGTGAATAATCATAGCTATGACTGGCCACAAGAGCTGAGGATCTGCACCTACGTGCCTAAAGTCCACAAGAAACAGGGCTTGGGGGCAATGAAGGAAAAGATCTTGAGAAGCCTCAGTGGCCATTAAACTTCAAAAATCTTAAATATTTTCTCATTCTAAAAATTATTAAAGCACATATGTACAAATAACTACTTCTGCTCATTCTGAGGTGAAAAATAATTAGTAGCAGCCACTACAGTCTGCATCCCCCTCCTCCTCCTCCTGTTCAGACCTATTCTATTCTTCTTCCTTCATGGTACTTACTCTATGGTAAACAACACACACTGTAGTTAGGGCTGCCCCGGCAGTAATCGGACCCCCAAGGCTCCGCCCTGCCTCTTCCCCCAAGGTCCCATCCCTGCTTCATCACTTGCCCCAGGCCCCGCCACACCCCTCCTCTTCCCCACAGCCCTGCCCCTGCACGCCACAAGCCTTGTGAGCAACTTGGCCCTGGAGGTGGTGATGGCTGCTGCTGCTGCACTGCCTCCTTCCTTCTCCTTAGGGTTGCCACAGATTAAAAAAAACGGAGCTTGGGGCTTGTCAAATGGCCCCCGGACACTGGTGAAAACTGGACAGGCGGCAACACTAACTGTAGTTGGTGTCTGACTTTAGACTAGAAGGGGAAACTGTACTTTCTCTGCCTCTCAGCTCCCTCTTTCTCTCGCTCTCAAAAAGCTAAGGTGTTTTGACAGCAAGAGTGTCCCTCCAATAGTAAAGCTTCCTTCTCCTTTTCTTCACCTATGACTCTAGACGGGATGACAAACAAGCCTTTGTTCTGTCTTTCCATGTCAATCTTTTCAAGATTCCCTGGGAATTCTTTTCACTCCATGGATGTTTTTCTGCTGGGCCTGTCATCAAATGCAGCATGCCTTTGTGTAAAGCAGAGTTCAGGCTTAACATTTTTCCTTAATTCTGTTTCGAAATGATCTCATGCCAACATTGCAAGCAAATTTTGGTAAGTGGCAAGAATTCAGCACTGAAAGGTCTAAAAGAAGGTGCTTTCTAAAACACAGACGCACACACATTGCAGTTTCCATGGCCAGTTTGTCAGGTGCTGGTAGGAACCTAAGATATTCACATATAGAATAGGGTTTTTTGGCCTTGCAGTTGTGGTCAAATCCATACTTCTGATGATGGGATGCAAAGTTTCTAACTAATGGTCAGTTCTCATTCAGCACATCTAACCCAAATCTCAATGTGCAGATAGTGGACATCCATTATAAAAACAAACAAAGTCCCCAATAAGATGCTTTAAACAAGAAAAGTGGGTCCAGATCTTAGCCCCCCACTTCTGCTGCTTTGTGCAGAACAGCCAGAGAACCAGTGGGTTTAGGTTTCTTAGAATTTCCCCTGCACAGGGGAATTTGTGGGTGGCACAGAACTGCTAAAATGGCATCTAGGGGGAAAAGAGTACAAGCTACCAGAACTATCCTTGGGATCACTGTCAGCCTAGCCTAAGTAAGAACAGACCAAAATTATAGCCCTATGGTTGGAAAGTTAATATAAAAGGCAAAAGTTACCCTTTTCTGCTGGATTTGTAGAATACATACTCAGGGCACTCTGCATCCCTGACCAGGACGGCTCTAGGTAAAGCAAAGACGTGTTTGGGGCAGCACAATTCCAGGGGCAGCATTCCGGCTCCCCCCTGCCCCCCCCCTTCTTGGACAGTTGCGCTCTCTGAGCTTGGGGCAGCAAAAAACCTAGAGCCGGCCCTGCCTCTGACATATTCCATGCTCATTTCCCTGACTAAGCTCTGTTTTTTCTTATTTAGGTCAATATTGGCATTCTCATTGCCGTCACCAGAGTCATCTCGAGAATCAGCGCAGACAACTATAAGGTGCACGGAGATGCCAATGCAGTCAAGTAAGTCATTCTGTTCACATTGCTTTGCAATAAGGGACTCACCTAGAACGAGGTTAGGTCACAGATGGCTATATCATGTGCTCATCTCTGTACATTGGTAGGATGACTCAATAGGAAAAAAAAAAAAACAGTCACAGTCAGCAAATTAACCCCCCATTTTTAATGCAGGAACTGTGCTATGGAAGGGGGAAGCGAAGCTGGAGTTAACCCCTTGTTTGCCAGGAGCTAGGTAGTTCCCCTACCATCCCATCACAATCCCCTTCACATACCGACTCATGATTGTGTCTTCTATTAACACTTTGGTTTCTTTCCCCTTAGAGAATAAGTACATTCAAAAGTACATTGCACAGAATGCAACAGTCATTTAATTAGTTTACACTGGAACATTTCAATACTCCCTGGCTTTCTGAGGATAATCCCTGATTTTGACCCTAACTCAGCAAAATATTTAAGCATGTGTTTACCTCTAAGTCCATCCCTATTGAAAAGCACCTAGGCCCATGCTTAACTTTAATTTTGAGCTTAAGTCCTAACGCTCTTATATATCAAAGCAGTTTACACACTATGGTAGTGGCCTTTTTGATGGCCTAGCCAAAACACTGCCTTATTAAAGTGCCATCCCATCGCCAGAAGCTTGGAAGTGACACTTTAACTTAGATACATCTCTGATATCTGAACACATGGGGCTAAATTCTAACCTCAGTCCAAACCCATGGGGTTGCAGAATTTAGCCCACTGAATTTAAGTGAAACACAGTATTGTACAGTCCAGAGAGACATTCTTGTATCTCCTAAACATGCTTTCCTCCAAATATAAAGAGGACAGATTTAATGTGTCTATTACTGAGTCACTCTAAAATGTGTTGACAATTTGCTTTTTATGTTTCTGAGCCATGATGCACAGTACACTTAGGATTTGGTGAGGCTGTCCTGAAATTGTGACATGAAGAGTCATTTTAAGATTGAATTACTCACCTAATTTTTAAAGCACCAGCAACTTTCCAATATTGGTGGCACTGATCTAATTAAAGTGAACTTAGTTATTGTATATCTTCTGGAGTGAAGGGAAAAACAGTAAATATGTCTACACAAAAATCTATAAGATAATTATTCTGCAATTAATTCAGAACACTGGAAATTAAAAGGACTGGTGATTCGAGCCTGGGTGAGTCCCTGTACCTTCAGAAACATGAAGGAATTACAGTACCTAAGGAGACAAATGGCCATCTCTGCCAATAACTATTTTTATTTTCCATTAGAGCTATGAAAATAAAGAAACAGTGTCCATAAGTTAATACAAGCTATATAGATACCATTGAGTACCTAGATACTTTGGTGGCTGGTAAATATATATTGAGAGAGAGAGAGAGATTATGAATCAATACATACCATAGGAAGATGTATAAATCAACACATACCATTGGTATCTTTATGACACTTGTGAGCAGTGCAGGTGGGAGCATAGTGAAGTGCAAATGAGTAGCGCTTAAGGTCCTTTGTTTAAATAACACTAGGGACAGAGTTAGAATGCCTGACATACAGACTGAAAATGTGATTTTTTTTCTTCGTCCTGCTCTAGGCCATTTAGGGGTGTGGCCATCCACGAATCCGTGCATCCAACCTAAGTCTGCCTCTGACATTATCCTTACAGTTAATAGTATGCTGATGACATAGATAATTATTTCTTATTAATTTTTCAGTGTCCCAAACTGTGCTAGGCACCTGGCAGCACAGACAAAGATGCAGTCCTTTCTCATAGCAGCTTCCAAGCTTATTTATTATCATGTGTGCCAGTGGCCTCCAGAAACCCCAGTCATACACCAGGACCCCATGGTCCCAGGCACTGTAAAAACCGAACAAAAAAGCCCCCAGAGAACTTGCAATCTACTTTCAGACCTGATATAATGAGGAGGATTTAAAAAAAAAGAACAAAACAATAAGGAGGTGTGGCAGGAGATGCAAAGCAGTAGGATTATGAAGTTATTCAGTTATGGACTGTATATCATGGTAGCACAACTCTTCGGTTAAGTATAGGTAAAATCGATATTACAGAGACTGGGTGGGCAAGGTAATATCTGTTATTTGTCCAGCTTCTGTTGGTGAGAGACAAGTAGGTCCAATAAAATATATTACCTGATGATTACCTGTTCTGTTCATTCCCTCTCTGCCCCCTGGCTTCGGCCACTGTTGGAAGACAGGATACAGGGCTAGATGGACCTTTGGTCTGACCCAGTATGGCTGTTCTTATGTTACCTCACCCACCTAGTCTCTCTAATATCTTGGGACCAACATGGCTACAATCATGCTGCAGACAGTAATGTAAAATAGATATGTCATTGTTGGCTAATTTCCTGTGGGTGTTATTGCAGAAGTGGGTCTTCCGGAGAGATTTGAATGAGAAGATAAGTGGCTTTCAGGACCAGGTCCTGGAGTCCCTAATTCAGCAAAGCACTTAATCACATGCTTAACTTTCAGTTAAGGCACAAGTTTGTGTGTTATTGCTTTGCTGAATCAGGGCTTCCATGCTTAGAAGATGTCATGGAAAAGGGCACTGATGTGGGTTGTTGGAGAAATGAGGCGTTGAACCTGATGCTATTAGCAAAATCCAATTTCTTGCCTTTGCAGTTAGTATTCCTTGCATGCTTAGGGGAGTTTATACATTTTTGTGTTAAAGGAGAGACGATCCCTTTCATGTTAAAGTTTTCCCAGGAAGAAAAAAGCTAATCCCACCAAACCGAACAGGATTCTCTGGTGTTCTCACAGCTGCATGGGAGACTTTTTTCAGTATAAGATAAGAACCAAATACCAGAAAATCCTGGATGTTGATTAGCTGATTTATTATGTGAGCATGTTGGAGTGAGTGAGCATAGCAAGCTGAGACAATGACACAGAGCAAAGGGAAATAAAAATAAGGCAATAACCTCTGTAGTTTCCGTCAAGCTACTGTCACCAAGGACTACAAGGTAGCATTTGAGTCGACAAGTTAAATCAGTGGGGGAGAAATCACTGAAGGCTGCAAAATACTTCATGTAATGGCATCCTTAAAGAAAGGGCCTGTCAGGCATCCATCTGGATCGTACACTTCATTTGACATTAGCTGTGGTGGAAAGCGGATGATGTTAGAAAGAATTCATCAGGTGTATTTTTAGAAAATCCAGCTTGATTGCAATGGGACAAGGTGGGTTTTGCAAGACAAGGAAGCACTGAAAACAAGTTGAAATTTTTGCTGCAGTTATGTATTGTCTCGGGGGATAAGGGGATTTTGCAGGCACATAAAGTGCTCAGGGTATCAGAAACCATCAGACAAAGGTGAAAGGATAAGAATTACAGTACAGGGGAAATTGTGGTACCAGGGAAGGTCTGCCCAGTGCGGCAAATTGCCCTAGCTAAGGGGCAGAAAAAGAGGGAAGGATTTAACTTGTGTCTTTTCAAGATGGGAAGAAATTAAAGACAGGGAAGCCCAAGGGTGAATGCTGAGTTTTTGTCTGAAAGAATTTGGATGATGATATTTAAATAGAAAGATTTCTAAGTTGGCAGGTGATAATGAACTGGATGGCACAGCGCAATGAATGAAAAACAAATAAGAGGTGGCAGAAGGAATATAGCAGGGCTGCCAAATGCTTGCTCGCTTCTCCTTGGTAAGAAAATAGGGTCAACATTTACAAGTGTGGATGTGTAAAATATATCTATCGGCACCTAAATAAGTGGCCTGACTTGCAGACATTCTCAGTACCTACAACTCCCATTGACATCAGCATGAACGTAGGTCCTTAAATTTCGACATCCGAGTCTGAAAATTCTAGCCTGCAATTCTTAAGCCCACCTTCTTCCAGGTTTTGCTGCCAGAGGAAAACTTTAACCAGATTGAGGGGAGCTGATGTGCTATGTGAAAAGAAAGCCAATTAAAGGGATGCTATATTGTGGTCCAAAGAAAAAAATATCAAGTGATGGAGCCTCATGACAAAATGTAAAAGTTAACAAAGACTAACTGCACTAGAAGCACATTTTAGATGGTACATGGAACATAAAATAAAAGAAGAGATATATTTCTAGTTAATACAGGGCCTAATCTTCCAAGGTACCAAACACACTGGTTACAAGGTCTTGAGTGTTTTACACTTCCATTGAGTGCATTAGGACTGGAAGGCACTTAGTGCCTTGAAATATCAAGGTAGAGATTATCTGAAGTACTTGATAGACTAAGAATGCAATCATGATCACGATGATACCAGTCAGAAAGGATAATATATTGGTAGAGATGCGTTGGTTTGTCCATGGTGTATTTAGGTTCCCTAAAGATGAGGTTACTTGGCAATGCAAGTGGATATTACCAATGGGAGCCTGTTTCTCTTGGCAACAGACAGTAACAAACTGATGTAATTATTTATAGTAATTGATCATGATTTTCCATATGGCAGTGATCTGAGTCAGCATGCTGATTGGATTATGACTACAGAACAGCATATGCCAGCTCTTTGCTGTAAGTGCAACATGCATTGAAACCATATACAAGTTGGGCAGTTTGCTAGCTCTTCCTGCCTATGAAATACCCCAGTATAGTTCTTGTTCAGAAAGCTGGCATTTGCTTTTGGCAAACTGAATTTCCTCAAAAATTCAACTTTATGGGAAAAAGTCCTGAATTTCAAAACGAAAACAGTAGTACAAAAAGGGAGAAGGAAGTTGCTTTCTGTAATATTCAGAGTCTAGCTGTAAAGTGAATCAACTCCATGTCTTGTCCAATATTTAAATTCCTCTCGCAGCATGGTGCAATATGGGTGAAGTGACCTTCTCAGTTCCAGTTGTTGCATGTCCCACTGAAGGGAGCAGACATATCCTTAGCTAATCAGTTTACTCTAGTTTCAAAGACACAAGGCAGGTGCACATTAACCAACCCCTATGAACTAAATAAAAAAACAAAACCCAAATTAAAAAACTATTGGCTGAAGTTCAAGAAGAAACATCAAAGAGAAAAACTCATGTGTCTTTGGGATGCAAATGTGCAGGAATCATAGTAAAATTACCCATTTGAAGGTCCAATGCTTAAGACATTTTTTTGGAGCAAAAGGGGGGTTAAATTCAAGATTTCTGGAAATCTGATTCGAGTAGCAGTCCAGATATTAAATGTTCAGTAGGTAGGTTCTTTTTTTGGTCACAGTCTGGGCTTGTATCAAATCATCTATTCCTGCATGTGAAAATACTCAGAACTGGTCACTTTTATGGACATCTAAGGGGTGGCTGAATTCTAGCACAGAAATACAAACTAGTAATTAGGGCTGAGTGAAGAATTTCCCACAATTGTTTATTATCTGAATTTATTCAGTTGTTTCATGAATTATTTAATGATGTATGGTTTATTTACAGTTTCAGTAGTAGCTATCAGGAAAGGTGAGCTATTACCAGCAGGAGAGCTGGGGGGGAGGGGGGAGGGTTTGACCTTTTGTAGTGATTATAGCCCCCCCGCTCTCCTGCTGGTAATAGCTCACCTTAAGTGATCACACTCGTTACAGTGTGTATGGTAACACCCATTGTTTCATGTTCTCTGTGTATATAAATCTCCCCACTGTATTTTCCACGGAATGTACCCGATGAAGTGAGCTGTAGCTCACAAAAGCTTATGCTCAAATAAATTTGGTAGTCTCTAAGGTGCCACAAGTACTCCTTTTCTTTTTGGTTTATTTACAAATATTCAGAATATGAACTCTGTTGCTTAGTTGTGGTTGGTCAAACAAATCACACAAGCACTTCCAGCACAAATAATTTTGTGTATGAATTCAGATGTTGTGTTCCATGAATAATCTTGTTATACCTTTGTGATTTGCTCCCTGTGAACGTTTTTGCCACTGAAACGTAATCACCGTTCATAAGGAGCGAACACAGAATGGGCACAAGCATAGCTGAAGGGAATGCATTAAAATATCTAAAGGAATATTGATAGACTATTTTTTGCATTTTCCACCTAGCTCAAATAGGGTGAATTTTGGGAAAGTACTTAAGCATGTGCCTAACTTTAAGCACATGAATAGTTCCACTGAGTTCAATTAAATAGATGAGTTCAATGGGAGTACTCATGTGCTTAAGTACCTTCCTGAATCAGGGTCCTACTGAACAATTAAAATAAAAACCTCTTGTCTTTATTTATTCATGCAGTATGCAACTTCTTAAATGCAGGGTTCACACAGAGACACTGAGTTTTATTGCCTTTTTGTTTTATACATGTATCCACTTTATAATACATGATGTTAGAGCTGACTGAAGATTTGTAGACAATAGTTTTCTGCTAGAAAATGCTGATTTGAGAAAATTGAAATGTTTAATGCGAAGTATCAGTTTTGTCGAAATTTTGGTGGGAAATTATCAAAATGTTTGATTCCAATGAGGGTGAAAGATTTAATTTCAACATTATCACTTTTACTTTTATATTCTATTCTACCTGAAATTATTGTCAAATCAAAGCATTTTGACATTATTGAAAGGTCAAAAGAAATATTTCAAAAATATTTCATTTTGCAAAAAGTCCAGAGATTTAGAATTTTTGGCCAATTCAGGTGAAAACCAAATTTTTCAAAATACTGAATTTTGACGAGCCCTACATGGAGTAGTTGATCTTGGATGCAAATGTAAGAGTTCAAGGTCTCAGCTGGGGGAAGTTTGGGGTGAAATACTGGATGCTGAAAGAGAGATTTCCCCTAACGAAAACTTCAGTTTTTGGTGGGTTTACTGTAGAGATTGACTCCAACGTTCCCATAGCCTGCTGGGCACAGGACATGATTTTACAAAGCATTTAAGCACGTGCTTAAGTGTTCTGCTGAATTGGGGCCTTAGTGGAGTGGACATACTTCAGTTAAGATCCCACTTGCTTAACTGAACACCATATAAGCACCTTGAATCTGTTATAAAGCCCATCATAGTCAATGGAAAAACTCCCACTGACATCAGTGGGGCTGTGGATCCACTTTTCAGCACCTCATGGATGGAGATTGGGTGAGGGAGAGTTGCCTTCCTATGCTTGGGTGAGGAAAGATGTCCAGTTTGACTGTATTGTCATAAATAAACTTGATCAGAGAAAAGCCTCCTTTATCACATGTAATCATTTTCATCATATAAGTGGGGTGGGGCTTCTGAATATATTTGGGTTAAAAGAATGTGCAGTTTTTCAAAAAGACTTAATTACAATACTTTCAGGAGACATAGTGGACACACAAAAGTAAATACGAAATACAAAACGCCTTTCTCCATCTCTACTTCCACAGAAGTGGTTTTAGGCTTGAAACAAAGCTACTGGGCGTAGCTATATCATTGGGCTTCCCAGCATGCTCAATTTTACACCACATTTGTCCCACAGATAGAGTTTCATTAGCTTGCTCTCAAATAAACAGCCAAATCAAACTCTTGCTGACTGCTTCCCCACTGTCTTCTCAGAAATGGCCCAATGAGTTGGAACAATCAGTATCATTTATATAAAATGTAGACTTCATAAGCTAGTGAACCAGAAATGATAGCTATCACAATCAGCCAGGGAGAAAGCAATTACAATATAATTAGAAAATTTCCTTAGCGTTTTACT
The DNA here is from genome assembly GCF_965140235.1 of Caretta caretta. Classification (NCBI taxonomy): domain Eukaryota; kingdom Metazoa; phylum Chordata; order Testudines; family Cheloniidae; genus Caretta; species Caretta caretta. The sequence continues at coordinate 21,069,344 of NC_134220.1, read as the reverse complement.
TTGTTTCACTATACACATTCTCTTTGTCCTGCGAAGCTCAATGTTCACTCAATAAAATGATCAAAACAGTCCCTTAGATCTCTAGAGAGGGAATAAGTTTTTTCCCCCATTTTGTTAAATTAATGATTGAAATCAGGAATACATGAAAAAATGGTTTGTTTTCCCATGATGGCTTGCAGTATAGACCCAATTCCGCTCCCATTGAAGCGAATACGGATTTTGCCATCAACTTCACTGAGAACAACTCATATGTTCCCTTTCCCAGAAAACTGTATGACAGATTTAGGATACATGTATCCATTTGGACATGTTTGACACAGGAGTTACATGTGTGCTATTATGTGTTGTGATTCACATAACCTTGAACCAAATTTTTGAAGGAATTTCTAACTCCTACATGAGGTGCTATTGCATTAGCAACCATGCAGAATTTTTTTTTTTTTAAATTAAAGAGACTCTTACTAAATTCTACAAAGCTAAACAGGCATAAAGTCACAGAAAATAAAAGCCAAGATATCTAATGTTGTTAAATCCTCCAGATAAAAAGAAAAAAAGAGGTCACTGGCTTAATTAAGTGCTTTGTTTTTTCTACTTACCTAAACAATAATAAAAAAAAAGGAAGCCTTGCGTTTTCTAATTTAGAATAGCTGCTCTATTATCTATTTACATTAGCTAAAGATTTACAGCTAAATCATTCACATGCTTTTCATTTCCTTGAACTATGCATTCTTATTTTCTGATAGGAGATACCCACACGTACCGTCTGCACACAGACACCCTCATTGATGGCACAGCTATTTGCGAGGGTTTTGCCAAACACACTGAGTTGCTCTTGTTCAAAGGCCTCCCAAATGTTTCTAAGAGCGCTTTTGTTGGTACATAGATATGTTTCCGTTTACTGTGGACAGGGCAGCGGATAGTGGAGTCTTTTAGTGGTCTGCACGCCAACAAAGGGAGGCAAGCACACTCTGCCATTTACCATTTGCTAAATTATTTGCACGTTCTTGTACACAACAGAATCCATTTCAGAGACATTTCCCTTAGAAGAAAAACAAGAAATGGATCCCCTCTGCTCATTCAAGTCCTATGTTTCTGTGTTTTGGATCAAGGCTGGAGTTCCTGGTGGGATGCGATGCCGTGGGAACCAGTTAATATAACCCCTTTGCTGGAGTGGGAACACGTCCCATCTACCTCTCCCCTGCCCTAAATGTAGTGCTGGTAGAAAGTGCCATATTGTTATCTGAGGAAATCTCCTGTGCACCACTGAATCAGATTACCACAGCTGTCATATTGATTTGGTGTCACTACTGAGACTTCCAGCACAGCTTCCAATGGCGCCAGCTGAGGCATGTAGACCTTCATCCATTAGGAACTGTGCTGAAATCCACTAACTCAGTGGTGCCCAACCTTATTACACAGGAGGGCCACATAAACATAAGCACAACCTCGTGTGGGCCAAACATATTAAGATTTAAAGTCACCTGTAACAATTCATATTTTAAGTTCTGCTTGTTTCGTATATGTTTAGATAGGTTGTTTTTATGTACAGTATCGTCTATTTACACACTTGCGTAAACTAAAATGATATAAACATGAAAAAACGCTAAAGAATCAGCTGTTAGCATATTGTGTTGAAGCAGGTCATGGGCCTTATGAAATGCTCTGGTGGGCTGAGTATGGCCCATGGGTTGGGCATCCCTGCACTAACTCATTGAGATCCCAGTTTTCAGGCCTAGACCACTGAAGAATCACAGAGGTCACAGGAAAAACATACATTTACATGGCTTTTAAATGTAATTTAACCTACTTTTTGGTTGTTTCAAAGAATAAGCAGACAAAGGGCTTGACCCAGTGCCCATGGAAGGTGGTGGGAGACCTTCCTTTGACTCAGATGGGAGCTGGATCAAGCACCCAATAAGCAATGCTGACTAAAGGTGCAAAAAACTCTTAGAAGGTAGAGAAACCAGTAGGCATTAGAAACATAGAGCATCCAGCATTTGCTGCAAAAACTGTTCAGCCACGCTGAAAACATATTCAAAGAGGTGCATGACACCTGGAAACGGCAGTTTGTTTTTTATTTCACCATGTACAAGGGCTCAATGTGTTAGGAATATGGAAGCGGGTACTATGCAACAGGATACATGACTGTGTATGCACACAAAGCTATTCCTCTCCCATGTCAGTTTTTAATTATGTTCTACATTTTAACTTTTGGCGTAGCAGCCACCTTTGCATTTGCTTTGGGTTTTCCCTGCATCTGTCAGTATTCATTGCTAAAGTGTTTCTTGCATGATCGGCTTTGGTATGCTTCACACAGAAAGTTTTCCTATCTATATAGATAGATAGCGATTAGTAAAGTTATCTTCTAACAGATGTAAGTAAAAGTGGGCTCTGCTCCAGCAGCTCACAATGCTGCACACATCCATAGGGTTTGTCCGTGGACTCGAACATTCCAAAGCACTTTGCAAAGCCATAAATTATATCCCAGAAGCATACTGATTGCATTAAGGCAAATTGCACATCCATTTTGTGAATGGTACATTGCCTGTCATGTTCTTCATGCCGGCCTCCAGCAGTGCACTCTGCTTATAAAGATTCCCCATCTTTCTTTCAGCACAGACACCTTTTGTCTCAGATCAGCGTAGAGGATGCCAAGTCACCTGATTATTTTTGCCAGCTTTGTTTTTTTCTCTAAGCAGGCATCAATCAATGAGGTACTGCTCTGTATATTTGTCTCCTTTTTTTTGTAAATGCTCCCACAAATAAGATGAAACGGGAGCTGGAAAACTTCTTTAAAGATTATCTTAATTCATCCTTTGCCCAATATCCACTGGTCAATCACAGCACCTCTTGGAAGCGGTGGATTGACCAATAGCAGCGTCTCTAGCGTCTGCATTGGCCAGAAGGTGCTGAGATACCACACTGTGATTGAATCCTGCCCCTCCGTGACAGCCATCTGTGAAATGCCTCTTCTGTAAGAAGATTAGCAATGAGTCTGGGTCCAAACTTTCTCATAGGGTTCAAGCTGTTTAAAAATGATCTGTGCCTCACTGGGCAATGAAAACTACAGATGCAACACTTAGTGCATTTAAAAAAAAAATTATCTGAGTTCCCGCTTATATTTGTTCCTTTAAAAATGAAAAGCAGCTTTTCCTGTTTGCTGAAGGAAATCTATCCACTAGAAAGAGCGCTCTGGCAAGTCAAATCTGCTTAAAGCAGCTATTTTTCTTGACAATTTCTAATGGCATGGAATCACATTCCCCACATATGGCTTCAAAGGGCATGAGGAATGTATCTCATTGAAGCTCTCTGAAGGGAGAGTAAGGGGGAGGACTATAAAGAAAATACATTGATGAGAGTATTAAGATGTTAATTAGTGACCTGAAGTCCTACTACTGATGATAATGTCTTAAATCTAATTAAATCTTTGGCTCATTGGATATGACAAAATAAAAATGCTGTTTGGGTCATATTTGATTAAACACATGGGGAAGAATCCAGAGATAAGTAAACATACATGAGTTTAAACATGAGCAATGGAAGAACTACCAGTGCAATGTTAATTTGCAAGGGACAGATTGAATTTATAAGTGTTTCCAGTTTGTCTATTTCCATGAGCCAAAATATTGAGTTATCACCATACTAAGGCTCCAGTTCAGCAAAATGTTTACGTATGTGTTTAAGTCCATCTCTCTTCAGCACTTGAGTTAGGTTTATGTTGAGAGAGCAAAACATTTTCCCATCCTAAATCAGGACCAAGAAAATCAATCTTGACATTTTTTGCAAATAAAATTTTTGAAAAAATTCAATTTGGATCAACTGAAATGTTTCATTTTTGATAATTTTGAAATGTTTTGTTTATATTTTGACTATTTAAAAATATAAGCAGCTTAAATTTCAAAACAAAGTTATTTTGTACTGTAAAGCTGGGATTTTCTACTTTAAAAATGTCAAAATATTTTGAAAATTTCAAATCTTTTTTCTGAAAATATTTTCAAATTGAAAAATTGGTCTAAACTGATCTGTTCCTGCAAAAAGTTTCAATTTCAACGAATCAGCATTTTCCTACGAAGAAAGTGTTTAGTGAAAAAATTTCCCAACCAGCTCTGTTTAGCACAGCACTTAAGAACATGCTTAAGGGATGTACCAAATGAGGATGGATTGCAACTTAAGTGTCACCAATGACTTAGCTGGAATTCAAACTGCTGACTTCCCCATCCTTTGAGTCATCCAGTCCCCTCTATCAGCGTGATAGAGTGATAGTTCTTACTTTAATACAAAAGGCTGGGATTTTCAAAGGAAACCTGTTAGGTGCCCAACTCTCATAAAAATTGAACAGGCGCTGGTGCCTAATACAAGGCCTGGGATTTTAAAAGGAATCATCTAATAAAGTTATTTTAAAATCTGAGTTTTCAGGGCCTGATCATATTGACTTAAATGGGCTTTGGCTCTGGCCCTTTATTTCTAAATCCCATGTGAATTGTACATTTTTGTAGGTAATACAACATAGCAACAAAAATAAGCAAGTACAGTGGATCTAGCTGAAAAATTTTGCTCTGCACAATACAATTTAAGACATACTATAGGAGATCTCCATTGTAATACACTGCGTACCATTCACCACAGAGATGACTGGCAGATATTTCTATTTGGTGTTTCATAGTTAAATGACTCCTATTCATCAGAGCTGAATGTAGATGAATTACAAGGAGGGTCACTGATGGAGAGAGAGTTGTTTTGTATGACTTTAGTACTGACAGACACCTGTACGTACAGAATGTACCAGCATGATTAAATATTCATGAAGCACTGGATTGTCTGAATAGAGAAATGTTGTAATTTTCATCAGGACTGCTTAATGTGTGTCTGCTTTCATATTTTAATGCCTAGAAAGAGCAGATTTTGTTAAAATTTGGTTAATTACATCCCTTTTATGAACCCCACAAATTGCTTTTGGCAAGGAGACAGAAATGGATGAGGACACATGCAAATTTAGAATCAAAGTGGCCAAAAGACTGCAACTAGAAGATTTGTTCTTGCAAGATGCTGAGCATTTATTGCAGGTGCTGAACAAGCTAAACTCCCCCTGAAGTCAGTGGGAGTTAAAGGGGCTCAGAAACCCAAAGGTGCGTGCAGGACCATGCCAGATCAATATCTTATTGAGCTGAATCTGGTGACCTAATCAGTGGGGACAGATAGAGGGCAAAGATAGAGAGGGAGCTTTCACCTAGCACCACTTTATATGGGTACGGCTGAGCCACCTGCCAGCTAGCCCTCACCTTTAATAGCTGGAGAGCACTGCACTACCATTCCTGGGTGGAGTCAGTCCTTTGATACAGACCCAACAATCAATAAGCTGTTGGTAACTCTGATATTACACCCCTGAGGGTAAAACAGACTCTCTGCAATTTGTCAACACAAAGCCTATGCACCACTTAAGACAACATAGAGTTTACGTGGCATTTAAATGGTAAGTGACCCTTGTGCTGGCCCCTTGCTGAAGCTGAATTGCATCCTGGGAGATTTGCTAAAACTCCAGAGGATTCAGCAAAGGAAGGGATCCATATTAAATTCCAGGGTACACATGACAGCTATGAGTGTTAAGGTTTCACCAGAAATCTGAAATTGTAATATTGGAACAAAAACCAACATGTTTTTTGAAAAAGAAAATTAGGAATAATCTTTAATATAATTTAAGTTGGATGGTAAAAATAGTGTGACTTTTTTGGCTTTTCTCTCATGATTTGTTATATTCAGAGCTTGTGTAGTTTCTCCAGATTTAACTGCTAGCATAATGATTTTTTTCCCCTTGGTGGAAGGTGCTCATGCTGGTTTTGCTGGCAAATCTCCCTTCAGTTTCACAGATAGGGAGTATTATTTTTGTTCCAGTTGAAGGAATCAAAGGCTTGGGATGGTCTGATTTATAAATAGTTCACTGCTTGATAAGAATAAATGCATTAGTGCAAATCTGCCCTCTCTACAACATAGCGTACATCCACGCTAGAGCTGGAGTGTAATTTCCAGCTCGGATAGACATACATGCATTAGCTTTGATCGAGCTAGCACACTCAAAAGAGAAGCATAGCCTCGGCAGCATGGGCAGCGGGATGGCTAAGTACTTAAGGTCCTAAGTGGGATTGTACTTGTGGTGGCTAGTCCATCCTGCCCTCTGCACCATTACGGCTTCATTTCCTTTTCATTATGGGCCTGATCTAAAGCCCATTCACTTCTATAGGTTTTGAGTTAGGCTCTGTTGGTTTATAGAGCATCCAGCGGAATATGATCCCAGTATTGACTGGGGACTCTAGGCACCACTGTAATACAAATAACATTTTAGATGTTAAGTATCAGAGGGGTAGCCGTGTTAGTCTGGATCTGTAAAAGCAGCAAAGAGTCCTGTGGCACCTTATAGGCTAACAGACGTATTGGAGCATAAGCTTTCGTGGGTGAATACACACGTCATCAGATGCATGTAGTGTTGAAATCTACAATGCATAGTGAAGGCCTTTGAAGCTCACATTCCTTTTTCACCCTAATTGGATTTAGTTTTCAGTCCTGAAGTATCCTGTTATTTTTTTGTTTATTACCCAAGAACTCTGATTTTGAGCTATGGAAATTTCAATAGGAGAAGGACAATGTTATATGAGGTGTATCTCTATGCATGGCACCACAATTAAACACTCATTGTTCATCGTGAAATGGTGCAACTCACGGTGAATAGCGATAACTTAAAACTTTGCTTGGAGTGTTACATTTACATTCTTGGCCCCATTTATAATCCTAGAACTCTATGTCAGCTTTATGCAGAATAATAAGACAAATATTAAAGTTATTCCATCACATAAAGTAAACACTTATTCAAACAAGCACCTTGTGCAGCACTGTAGACAACTACATAAATCACCCCAGAAGTCTGAAAAAGCTCTTAGCTACACTGTCTGATTTGCATATTTCCCCCGCACTGCTCTCTCAAAATAAGTAAACGAAAAACAGCAGAGAAAAGTTAATATTTTAGCATGAAAGTCCTTTCAAAGTCTTATGCCTTATTTTTGGATAAGTAATACGACTCCATTAACGGTAACTATTTTATGTGGGTTTCAGAAAAGAAACAGCCATGTATACATTGAAAATAAAATTCCCAACTGCTGCAAACTCAAAGAATAAAAGCAGGAACATTTATTTTACTGAAATATTGAATGAAAGCATTTTTCATTAAAGCCCATATTAGATATAATTCAGTTAAAAAAACAATTAATCAGAACATACGGATGCCTGATACGCTGGGATTTTCAAAATGGCATGAGGAAATGACTCTGTGAAGAACCATATTCTTTAACCCTACATTGGTTTTTCAAAGGTGTGTGTCACATCATTATGGTTTCACTCAATATATTTTCTACTTGAAACTTAGGGTCTGTCTACACAGCAAAGAAAATCTACAGCCGGCCTGTGCCAGCTGACTCAGGCTCTTGGGGTTCGGGCTGTGGGGCTGTTTCATTTCTGTGTAGATTTCTGGACTCAGGATGTACCCAGGCTCTAGGACCCTGCAGGGTGGGAGAGTCTCAGAGAGCCCATGATTGGAAGTCTATGCACCAATGAAACAGCCCCGCAGCCTGAGTTGGCTGGCACGAGCCAGTGGCGGGTTTTTCTTTGCTGTATAGACATACTCGTAGTCTCTTTGGAATTTCAGTTCTGGAAAGCAGTGCAGAGAGCCAAAGTTTTCAAAATTGAGCATGAGAACCAGCTTTGCCTGCAGTACTTCTGCATTTTTCCTGCAAGTTGGGAATTAAAAATGCAGTGGCCCCTGAAAATCACAATAACGTTTTTAATGTTTTCTAACATCTTTTGAACCTCATGACAATTCTGTCAGCTTGGACATCAGGTCTGATGAGAGTTGTGCAATAGGGGTTTAGGTTGACTCTTGTTTTGTCTGAACTGGTTCACCAGTCCCTAGGACCAACCTCCAAGAGCTGGAGATTGGTCACTGCTATCTAAACATAGCTTGGTAGGTTATTTTAGCAAATCCAGACGTGTTTTGAGGTCAAGATAGGAGACAATGAACAGATCCAGTCTGACATAAATAGACTTAGCGTGAGATATCCTCCTCAGTTCCACGTAGGGTCTGATCCGGCTCCCATTGAAGTCAATAGAAAGACTCCCATTGCCCTAAAGAGCAGTATGAGAAATCCTGATTTGTAAGCAAACTCCCCTTAAAAACAGAAGGCAAGCTTTTCAAGACTCAAACGTACCACCCTCTTCTTTTTCTTCTTCTTCCGCCTATGGATAGTATCTGACTTTTTTGTTCCCACTCTGGAACTATTTGGTGAATATTCACAGCTTCTCCTAGGGATCAGTGTTGCTTCACATTGATTGCAACAGACTCTGGGACCAGCCTAGAGTGCACTGAAGCTGTTAGCAGCAACAGTCCCTCCAAGTAGTACTGGCAATGGACCAGCCTGGTCCTCTACTGCGTATGCAGCGAAGGTCCCAGGTTGGCCACCTCATCTCAATAAAAATCCTGCTGAAACACGGAACATCCAAACTGAGGTAGCAGAACTAAGCAAAAACCTTGGGAGCTTCCATTTGAGCAGAGATTATAATGACTAGGATTATTTATTCAGAAAAGTAAGAGTGACCGGTAATGAGACACTGATAAATAAATAGGGAATGGAATAGAGAAGGCTGGTAAGGAACTGTTTTTGACCTTTTCTATAGAATAAGAGAATCAGTTGATTCTCTTTAGACTTAAAAGGCAAGAAATTAAAAATGAATGTTTAGGAAAGCTTTTTTTGTTTGTTTTTGCAATATGTAGGAAAACCTGTGGGACTCTCTGCTGCAGGATTTTATTGAAGCAAATAGCTAATAAAAGTTCAAAATCTTCAGACAATTATATGAATAACTTAGCATCTGCAGTTACACCAGCTAAGATAAATAATAAAAGCTATAAATTCCCATTTTTGTAATGTTTTTTAAGAACTGGGGTTAAGAAGAAACCCCCCTCCTTACATGCTACAATATTGCACAGTTAGATGTATTTATTTGGGTATATGTCACCCTCTGAAGCACTGGGTACTACTGATTGTTTTCAGAAACAGGGTACCAAGCTAGAAGAATTGTAGGACTGTTCCAGCAATTTTTTTCCTTATGTAAATTTAAAAAAGAAAGTTCAAGCAAATATATGCCTAATAATTTAGCAGCACTGCAGTTAAAGCTCATATGAGCTATTACATAGAAAATTACTTTCCTTTCTTTGTCAGTTTATATGCCTGACCTTGGTATCTTTGCTATTTACTAGCGCTGTTGTCATGGAAATGCAAAACCAACATTTTTGCTGGTATCATTTCATTAATAAAGATCATTAAGGCTGTTATGGTCAAGAAATCATTTTCAGAGTTCAGCTCCTGTGGCTGAGGTGTTATTTCTGCAGAAATGTCAGGCACAGGCTAAAACGATTTTTACTCCATTGGTCAATCTACAAGCATCATTGACCTCAAGGTAAGAAACAGAAACATTTGCTAAACCTATAGATTTCCAATAAACAGTTTTCTGATGCTTCTCTGTGAGGCTTTTCTCTCTGTCTTTTATTTCAACAACCTTTGCTGTTCTCAGATAATTCCCTAGCTCAGTTGTTAATCAACTGAGTAGCATAAGTAAGAAAGGAACAAGATGCACATTGTCTATGAAGTCTTCTCTGAGCACAATATTACAGATCTTTAATACAGGTCTGTCTACACTGTGATAAAAAACCTGCGGCACCGAGTCTCAGAACGCAGGCCCGCTGACTCAGGCTCATGGGGCTCAGGCTTGTGGGACTAAAAATTGCAGTTGTAGATATTTGGGCTCAGGCTGCGCTCTGAGCTCTAAGACCCTCTCCCCTTGCAGAGTCTCAAAGTCTGGTGTCTACCCCAAGCCTGAACATCTACACTGCAGTTTAGCCCCACACTCTAACCCCTGCAAGCCCAAGTCAGCTGACCTGGACCAGCCATGGCCCTGCCGAGGATCTTTGTGTAGACATACCCTACGAAATTTATACCAGCCTTGCTCTCCTCTGACTTATACCAGTGTAAATCAGTAGTAACTCCACTGAAACCAATACCATCACACCCACGTAAAGCTGGACTGAGTAAAGAATGAGGCCCAGAGGGCCAAGTATACAAGTGATATAAATGAATCTAAGCTGGTGTGATGTGCATTCTTCTAGCCACCTCAATGGGCTTATTTCACCAACATAAACTTCCTTTAGAGCAGGGGTTCTCAAACTGGGGGTTGGGACCCCTTAGGGGGTTGCAAGGTGGTCGTGAGTGGTCAGCCTACATCCCAAACCCCACTTTGCCTCCAGCATTTATAATAGTGTTAAATATATTAAAAAGTGTTTTTAATTTATAAGGGGGGGGTTCGCACTCAGAGGCTTGCTATGTGAAAGGGGGTCACCAGTACAAAAGTTTGAGAACCACTGCTCTAGACCCTGACTCAGAGTCGCAGGCAAACAGCTACTTATTGTGCATTGTACTCTTTCCCCCCTTACGTATCACCTATGGCCTACTGCCTCTAATTAGGTCTGATCGCACGAGAGCCTTAGGGATTATCGACACTACTGCTTACGTCAATGTAACTTACGTAACTCATGGGGGTGAAAAAATCACACACACACACACACACCCCCCGAGCAACGTAAGGCACACTGACTTCAAGCGGTGTCTACACTGCACTATGTTGGTGGGAGACACTCTCCTGCCAACATAGCTTCCATCTCTCGTTGCGGTGTAGTAATTACATTGACGGGAGAGCGCTCTCCCATCACTGTCTCTTCATCAGATGCACTGCAACGAGGCAGCAGTGCCAATGTAGCGCGATAGTGAAGACAAGCCCTAAGTTGGCCGCATGAGGAAGGGGCCAGAAGAGAGGCGCATAACAAGAAAGTCAGTTACCAGGAGAGTGTAAGAATATGCAAATTAAGAAAGGCCCCATCCTGCTTTAACATACATCTTTTCCCAACTCCGCATTGTGTAAGCTACACAAGCATAAAACTCCCTTGCACATGACTGAGGCTATGTCTTCACTTACCGGAGATTGACGCTGCTGTTATCGATACAACGGGTCTGGTACAGACCCGCTAAATCAATGGCAGAGTGCTCTCTGGTCGACTCTGGTACGCCACCAGAAGGAAAAGAGTAAAGTAAATCGATGGGAGTGTCTCCCGTCAATGCAGTGCAGTGGAGACACTGCGGTAAGTCGACTTAAGCTATGTCGACTCCAGTTAAGTTATTTACATAGCTGGAGTAGCGTAACTTAGGTCAACTTACCACAGTAGTGTAGACAAGGCCTAAGTGGCTGTAAAGGGTGTCTAACTTACACCATCTTACATGGTTCCTCTGAATTTGGCTTGGGTTCCCTGTCTTATGGTATTTTTCAGCATGCCCTTTGTGTTGAAACCTGCGTCACTGTTAGGTTTGATGTCAGCTGAATGCTTTCAGATTGCAAATGCCCTGTAAAAGGTAATGGCTTCACAATCACACCCTGTTTGTTAGAAGGAGAAAGGAGAGCACTAAGAGGTCTTTTTATAAAATAAATCTATAATTTGACAAGTCGTCTTTATGAAGTCTGGGTCTGCCATTCTGGTTTACTGCATGGAAACTAGAAAACAAAGATTTGTACTCCTGGTATAACAACTATAAAAAAGATTCAGATGGTTGTAAACAGACCAACTGTAAATAGCACAATGGGCCCAATTTCAGGATATCCTTTCATGATGACTCACAGAGATTTAGCCAATTTACTTTAATTAAAACTAGTAAGAATAGAGCTGCTACAGATCCATTCTTCAAACTGAGACTACACCCAGACAATAGAGAATGGATAGGGAGCTGTGATGAGGCGGAAGCTTCACCTTGAAACCATTTGATATTAGATGGGATAAAGCAAGGAAGAAATATATTGCAGGGAACTTATCCTGCAGAGATGGGGTAAGGAAGATGGCTCAGATAACCTAGAATGTTGTTTCCCTATCTAACTTTATGGTTCTATGATGAAAATTGTGATGAACAAACCAGATTTAAATTAGCTCTCCATTGCCTTGCCTTTACCAAGCAGCTCTCCTAATTGATGTAATGATTCTGGGCCCGATTCTCCAGCCCTTACTACCCTGAGACTGATAGCCCATCCCAAAAGGACATACATCCTATGCAAAATAATCTAAGTACTGTACTTTAATGCAAACAAATCCTCCTGCATATTTTTTGTTGTCTGGGCTGATAGAGAAATGTTGTACCACTCTGGAGTGCTTGCTGTGCAAGGTATAATCAGCCTGTGGAAACATGACTAATGATAATTACACATATTGCCTCCTACAAGATAAAAGCAAGTTGACCTATTGAAACATTGCAGTTTAGTTTTCTAACAATAAATGGAACCCCACTTCCCTGAGAAGAACAAAGTACCCCTAAGGAGAAAAAGGTTAATTTTCTTCTTGTCCTCTTTGCCTTATTTGCTACCTCCCCTGGCAGAAATTCCACTGACCGCTTTCGAACAGGGGCAAAACAATCAAGCTGGGGAAACAAACAAACAATGGGTGCATAGGAAATTAATAAATCTTCAACATTCTGAGAAACAGACCCTGTCCTGTTAAAAATTGCTTTTAGATTTCATGTGCATTTCTGAGCACTTGATTACTCTGACTTCTCGCCACCACCATCACTACCAGCTGCTAGGGGAATTCATACTTCTGTCACCCAATTTCAAGTCTCCTAATAAACTTCTCCATGTTATTTGCAACCACCATTGCACATTATTTGGACTCATGATTAACTAAACATGTTGCTGTGCAATAAAAAAAAACAGCCTGACAAGTCTGTTTTAAAGAACCATACCACTGATGACTGATTTGCTGTAAATGATCATTCCCTAAAAGTGGTATTCCAGTGGTAGCCCAACAGGGTGCTAGACAAACCTTGAGTGCTTTGCATTGCCCATTCTTGCAGTGGTCGGTATGGGGACAGGGAAGATGTATACTCAGTTACCCTGGGGCTGAGTCAGTGACTCAAGTGATTAGCAAATAGAGATGGGGCATGATAGGCAACACTATGCAAACACAAACACAGCTCTTGACTGCTTAAAGCACAAATATATGGCCAGTCTCCAAAAGGCTCAGCTCCCTGTGAGAACAATGGAGACCCTCCCCCCTTTCCACCTCATTCGTAACAATGCAAGCGGTTGGGTGCTGAGCTCTAGAAAGTCTTGTCTAAAGGATACAGAGTGGCGCAAAGACCCAAAACAGGAAACGTCATCAATCCCACCCTCCTGCCATGACAGACCCTATTGTTGGAAGCATAACAACCTCTGTGCTATGAGATTAGGTTCTTCAGTGTTTTCTCCCAGACCTTTCTTCAAAGGCAAAGGTTGGTGAAAAAGGAGAGTCATCCTTAGGCTTGGGTGCTGAGACCCAGGGAGTGATACAGAAGCTCACGAGCAGTAAGAGAGAGATGATGTCAGGAAAGCTGAGAAATGAAGGCGCTGTAGAAGCAATAGAAAAAGAGATGGAAAAGTCCCAGTTCAGAAAATGGATTTGCCCAGAGAGCTAACCCTTGAAAAATCCATCCAGCCAGGACAGTAAATCTGAGTGTTTGATATTCAGTTCCTGGCTTCAGATGGACAGAAGCTGGGGGGGAGGGGGGGGGAAGGAGGGGGAGTATTTTATTGCAACAAACATGACTTTCTGTGAAAAACAAGATTTGTGTTTTGTAGTTGAAGCACTGGGATGGGAGCGAGCAGACCTGGGTTCTATTCTTACCTCTGTCACTGATCTGCTGTGGGAACTTAAACAAGACTTTCTAGAGCTCAGCACCCAACAGCTTGTATTGTTACAAATGAGGTGGAACGGGGGGACGGTCTCCATTGTTCTGATTATATCACATATAATTCCTAATGTCTGTGTCCACACACATACACGTGCGTGCGTGCGGGCACCACCTTATATTGCTGTCTATACACATTCTAGAGCATTTTGGGGAATGCCAAAATGTTTGTCATCAGCAAATCAGCACTGAAGGGCTCCTGAAGATGCACATCACATCACATATCAGCAAAATATAATCCTCTGTAGTTCAGTTCAGACCAAAGAACTAATGGCAGCTTATTTCAAAGAGCAGGAGACTGAGTTCCTGCTCTCCCCAGCCAGACTCCAGTTGCAGGGAAGGAACCTTTTTTAATTTCATGTGTTGGACTGGATGCTAAAAACAGCTTTAGGTTTCTGGACACTGTGTAGGAACAGCCAACACTTCAGCAGAGCATCTGCTTTCCTCTGGATTCCTTGGTGACATGCTGGCTATTGTTCTCAAAGCCTCCCCAAAAAAGAAAAAAACAATTTCAGGAGCAGGTCCAGCAAGGGAAAAATTCTTTGCAGTTAGAAGCTGTAACAATTTGTACTAACAGCACCTTTCAACAGCACAAGCTGTGGGCCTGGGCCCTAGAATGCAGTAAGCAAAGGTTTTACAGTGTTTTACAAACATTATTAATTTAAGTCTCACAACACCCCTGCAAAGAAGGAAATAGCACCTCTCCCTGGGGAAACTGAGGCATAGTGAAGTCGAGGACCTGATTTTCAGAAGCACTGAGCATCTGCTACCAGTGACTTCATATATGGTTATTCTTTGTATTACTGTAGTGTTTAGAAGCCCCAGTCTTTCTTCATGGAGCTTACAGGCTAAATAGACAAAGGTGGGAGGGAAAATAGGTGCTAAAACTTGCCCAAGATCACCCAGCAGATCAGTGACAAAGCCAGAATTGAAAGCCAGGTCTCTTGATTCTGAGGCCAGGACTCTATCCACAAGACCAAGGGTCCGGGGTGAAAATAAGTCGAGTGACTTACCAGTATGCTGGAGCCAGCTCTGACCCCCGGAAAGGGCGGGGCCTAGGGCAGAAGGGGCGGAGTTGAAGGGGTCAGAGCCCGCCCCAGCCCACCCTATAATGTAAGTGCCGCCCCACCACCACCTGGGTAGTAGCAGCAGCAGCCCGGGGCTCTGGGGGCTATTTAAAGGGCCCGGGGCTCCCCTCTTCTACTGCCCCAGTCCTTTAAATAGCTGCTGGAGCTCCGCCGCTTCCCCAGGTAGAAGCAGGGGAGCCGCAGGCCCATAAATAGCCCCCGGAGCCCTAAGGAAGCAGTGGGGCTCCAGCAGCTATTTAAAGGACCGGGGCTGCAGAGGCAGCTGGAGCCCCTGCTACCCCAGGGCTCCGGGGACTATTTAAAGGGCCTGCGGCTCCCCTGCTTCTACTGCCCCGGTCCGTTAAATAGCTGCTGGAGCCCTGGGGAAGGAGCCCTAGCCCTTGAAATAGCGCCCGGAGGCCCCTCCCCACCCTACGGCTCTGGGGGCTATTTAAAGGGCCCGGGGCTCCCCTGCTTCTACCGCCCCAGCCCTTTAAATAGCCCCCAGAGCCCTGCAGCCACTACCCCAGGGCTCCAGCAGCGGGGTTCTGGAGGCAATTTAAAGGGCCTGGGGCTCCAGCCTCTGCTGGGAGCCCCAGGCCCTTTAAGTTGCCCCCTGGGGAAGCCGGGCTGCCCCAGCATGGCTCTTGCCAGTATCCCGTACCGGGGCGTACTGGCTTACTTTCACCTCTGCCAAGGGGTCTTCCAGAGTTCATAGATTAATTTAATTTCTGAAAATCATGCTCCAGTTGACTTGCTCAATGAGTTGGTGGTTGAGCTTGGAGGAGAACCAAGAAATTTTGACTCTGAACTCTCTCTTTTGACCCCTAGTTTACGTTCCTTGAGCTGGTCAAATTATTCATTGTGACTATTTTTGGGTGTGAATTTATCTCATTTTTTATTTTTAGGTCATAAAAGGCTTGGTCCCAAAGATTCCCATTGATGGGAACCAACTCTGGCTCAGGTCCAAATGGTTTGTAAATCTATCCACATTTCTGTGAATGTGTTGTAGCAACACACTGGCTAGGTTGCTCGAACAATTTCCAGCAAATGTTTTTTTCTAATACTGTTCAGCTGGACTATTTGTGGTGGGTAATTTTGCTCCCTGACTAGATGATTGAATAAATAATAGCAAACAACAACATGCTCTTGTTCACTCATGACTCCCACTCTGTGAAGAATAGCCATTCCTCATGCATCAAAGGGGATAAAATCCTGAAGACTGGTGAATACCAAGCATAAAAGGAGGTAAGAACATAGCTGAATTGAATGGCAGTTCTGACTGTGAAGGAAAGTTTGCAAACACTGTTTGTTTCACAGATTTTAATCAGCTCTTAGGTTGGAGTTTGGTGATTACAAGTTGTAGCAAATTGGAAACAGTCCAAGTTCATCTCCTTCCAGTATTAATCTGAACTCTGTTAGATTTTGAGAGACCTGTAAACCGCAAAAAGAGAAAATTCAGTTAAAAGGACTATTCATCAAAGTAACAATGTGACTTGCTATGGAAAAGTGTCTGCTTTTATAGACCATACCTCTTCCTGCTATTTATCTTGGTTTATGGGTCTCAATTTAGTCCCTAATTTAGCAGACAGGATGTCTGAAGTTGTGGAGGTCAGATGCCTTAAACGGATTAGCTCCTCATATATAACTAATAAAACTGATTCGTGAGTTATAGATCCCATTCTTAATAGCAATACAGTTTGCTTCCTGCAAGCAGTAAAGTTACTTCCTAGGGGCTGCTAGTTCAATCATCAGTATTTGATATGGACAGTGTCCTCAGAGCAGTAGGAAAGAGGGAAAAATTAAATAAGGGCAAGAAAAAAGCTATAGTGAGTAGAATTGTTCCAAACCAATTGCAAATATAATAAAACTATAAGGTCCGACCCTGCTCCTTGGCAAAAGTCCCAATTAATTTAACAGTAAGAAGATTGAACGCCTATTTCATATTATGTCGTTGACAGAAATGATATTCCCCAGGACCTGACCCCTACATTTCTTGCACACCTTGCCATCAATGCAGCAAAGATAGATTACACCAGCTCCAGGATCTTCCCCTCATGTTCCTATTAACCAGAATTTGGGACCAGGATTTCAGCTGGTATAAATAAGTGTAGCTTCAGTGACTTCACTGGAGCTACACCAGTTAGCACCAGCTGAAGATCTGGCATTGCCTATGCAAGTATTGGACGTTATGCAAAGTTGAACCATAAATAGGAACCGGAGAGTAAAACGAAGACTTAAGTGGGATGTCTCAGATAAGTAAGGTTACTCTCTTGAGTAAGGGTTATAGAATTGGCCCGTAAGGGGAGCAGGCAAAGGAGACAAGATTTTTGTTTTTTTAGATGGAGATTTAAAGAGATGGAGAGTCACTTAGACAGAAAACCCAGGAAAGGCTGATTGAGGCATCAGGAACTATAAAGAAAGTTGCAGGGTTCATACAGGTAGGCCCAGTGAATAGATTTTGCACAATTGCCAGCAACTACCCTGAAGGAACCCCACTGATTGTAAGGGACCCAGCTGCAGCATGATGGCCGTATGTAGTACAAGTTCGTTGCTGTTGGCTCTTAAAGTCAAAACCATTCTTTTGGCTCTGCATAGGAATTAAATCAGCCCACATCAAAGCATCTATTGCTGAATGATGCTTTGCACAGCTTGTGCCTTCTGTGTAACTTGTAACCCATCCATCCAGATTGTTATCATTTTGACACAGTGAGAAACAAGTCCTAGCAGTAAAACAGGCTGATAGATACACTGTGCACAAACAATAATATTCCAAAGGCTGCGAAACACAGACTGGATATACAAATGTAATCAGAACAAAAATAGCTCTGCAGTTTCCAGAAGTCACCTGGTAACGAAGGAATAAGTGGTACATATTTGTTAGAAGAAAACTGAAAAAGAAAGTAAAAAGGATGAAGAAAAGCAAATTCCCCCTTGGTGCCTGCTTTGTCTGCCTCCCAATCAATTCAGTGCAGGGCTGATCAACACACACACACACACGGAAGCTGGAAGCAAAGACAGTTTAACAGAGCTAGACTGCGAGAGAGCAATAGTGATTGAACTTTTATCAGCTTGTGTGAGAAATAAACCATTATATGGCTTCTAAAATTCTGTGGGCCAGCTCATCATCACCTAGAATGTGACCAAGCAGACGTCTAAGGGTGAGTAAGTCCTCCCTTTATGCTGCCTGCCCACATTTCTACTGCAAGCAGGGGGAGAAAGAGGAGGTTAAGGGCTAGATTCACCAAGGAACCAGCGATGCTTAGCGTGGCCACGGCTAACTTTTCAGCGCCTAGAAAATCACTGGGATTCACATCCTTGGGCTTCCTATCCAATGAATGCGGAACATTCACAAAGGGGTTCACAAAGGCCAGCAGGCTAGGTGGCTGCCCGCCTAAGATAGACAATGGGAGATGTTGAGGAGAAAGGAGTGTCCTAAATTCTGCCCCTCTCCGGGAGTTTGGCTTTTAAATCCAGGCTGCAGGGAGGCGCCTCCCTCTGCTTGGGATTCTCAGCTGCAAACTCTTGTTTGGAATTAGTCATCTACAGCATTTCTTGCAAGAAGCGGTGGGGCGGCACTCTCCCCCTATAACTTGTAGCCCAGTGGTTAGGGTACTCACCTGGGATGTGGGAGACTACGGGTTCAAATCCTCCCTCTGTCTGAGGGGGAGAAGGGATTTGACCAGGGATCCGCCAGTGCTCAGGTGAGCACCCTAAATGCTGGGCTATGAGATATTCTGATGCTCACAGTTTACCTGTGGGATTAGGCCTCACGGGCATGTTAGTCAGAAGAACACCTATCATCCCTTGGTTCATGCATTGCACTGGGGCAAGGCATCCAAACACCTGCTGGAGTGCTCATGTGCAGAGGCAGAAATGGAGGCACCTAAAGAACTTTGCAAAGAGTTAGATGCTGAATGAGCCTAGGCTCCTACTGGGTTCGGTTGCAGTTAAGTGGGGGTACTGTGAATACCAGTGGAGCCTAACCCTAGGATTTAGGTGTCTAAGTCCCTTTGTGAATCTAGCCCGCCATTGTCCTGTATTCCCTCCCTCCCCCTGGCACAAGATTCTATATTTGTACTGGCCAGGGGGAGTAGTGATCTGCTATTGGCATGGGAAAATAAGATAGTTAACCGTTCCCTGGGTTGTGCCTCTGAGCAGCATTCCTTACCTGGACTGCTTCTGGGGACAGCCAGCTACATGGCTACCTCTTTCTCTGCACTAGTGGTAAAAGACAACCTACACCTATATTAATTGCACAGGACATTGCTTATTGTCATCCAGCACAGCTGGGTGACAGAAATCAGGCTTTCCCATTCAGTATCTTGAGGTATCAAACTCAGTATTACATCATCCTCGTTACCAAACTTCATAGACAGCATCAAATCCAAAGGACCATGTTGATGCATTGTTAAAGTTGCTCAATCTGAATATTCAAACACTAGCTAAAGTTCCAAAAGCAACATGTACTTGGCTGTGTTGTATGGTTTAAATTATTAGGGCTAGTCTCCTCAACTATGCATGTAGCCAGAAACTCAGGAATAAAAAATAAGAACATATAAGTGCAATGCATTGGAATTAACATAGCTACGGGACCCATATCTTTTGCAATTTCTGAATTGTTTTGACCTTATTGTTGCTTAATGCAGCTTTTTGCATTTAATTTGCTACGCATTTTTTTTAAAGGTCAAAGAGGCAATGAAATGAAGTTTGGGGAAGTGGGGGCAGAGGAGGAGGGAAGAAAATAAAAAAGGTCAAGGAAAAAATGCTGCCAAGCTTCTAGCTTGGTTAGTGGAAGCTCATAACTCCTTGAACCAGTCATTCACACTTAGGGTGAAATTCACCCGTGCAACAGACTGGCATAAGATCTATGCAGCGCCTAAGCAAAATAGGTCTTAAATTGGATGCAAGTGACACACAGACCTTGTGCTGATCCTGTGCATGGGGTGAATTTCACCCCTAAACAGCACCCAGTCTAAATGGATGTGCACTTACAAAGATGCACATGTACCGAGTGCCTTCCTAATTAGTGTTCCTTCATCTCTTGCCCTCATACATTTTTCTACTGCACACGGTCAGTGTTCAGTCTTCAAAGGCCTATGATCTTTGTTAAATCAAAACCTGTTAAAAACAAAGGGCCAGATTTAGTGTTTAGGTGACTAAAGCCGTAGATAGATGCCTAACAGATAGGGATTTATAAAAGCACCTAACTGAATAAAGTATTTAACTCCCATTGACTGTCAGTGGGAGTTAAACACGTGACCTGCTTTGATGCTTTTGTACATTACACTACATGACTATCTATATCATTAGGCACCTTTATCACTTTGTAAAATCTGGCCCAAACTGATTAGTCCTCAATGAAAACTCTGTCTAGCCCACGTTTCAGTTACAGTTTTCATGTCATTCACTATTACTGAAGCATTGTTCGGATAGTGTGTTTAGAATAGTTTGCAATGGGAAAAGTGTATTTGTTGTGGTCTAACGACTCCAAATATGGCTGAAGGCATTTTGCTCAAACTTAAAATAAAAATTAAAACAAACTCCCCTTTATCCCAAAAGGCAAATTTCATAAAAATTGGATGTGTCTGAGACAGCAGAAGGGTAAGAGTGATGGGTTCATAATGGAAAGTGTTTTTCAATATCGGATTAGATGAGAGACCTAAAATGTCTAAATGCCCAGATTCCGTTTTCCACATGTTTGCTATGGCCCCTCTCCTGCAATGAGTCCTATGCAGGTGGACCCTCATCGAAATCAGTGGGGCTTAGCCCAGTCACAAGGTTTTTGTTTGGTTCCCCTCACCCCAACAAGAGTTCATTGCATTGGGTCCTTGGCATTGTGTCAGTGGGAAATATTTCCTGTGTTACTGTTGAAGTGAAGGACTTTAGCCTTGGGGAAAAAATATCATCCTTGCATTATGAAATAATTCTGCACCATTGATTAAGTTGCTCTCAAGACCGGATTCTTTGAAATGTATATTGTAAGTGAATAATAGACCTCAGGGTTTATTGTATTCCTTCAGTTCCTGGCTTTTGGATTTGGAGGCAGACCCTTTACAGATCAAAATGAATTGTACTGAAATATTTGTGGCTAAGGACACCAAGATTCTCCTCAATACACACATTTTAAGAAATCTAGGCTTTCTTCGGTGACCCATATTTTCCAGCAACCCTTGACCCCATGGCACTCAGTATTTAAAGAGATTTTTCCATTGAGTTATGTGATACGGCAGCCTCATTTTTCTCCTGTTGTTTTCTGTAATCATCATGGAGCCTTGCCCTAACAAAAGATATGCAGATGTAGGCACTGCTCTCCTGCACCTACACCCTAGCCCCACCAAAGGGGAAGTTAATATTGCTTGAGACAACATGATCTCCTGCATGGATTTCCTACTAGCAATCTGCAAGCTCCTCAGTGATGCAATAGTTGAGAGGGTGGGCTGATCCTTGGCTCCACCCTTCCCTCACTCAATATGCCCCCATCCTGACCTACTGATCCCCAACTTCACCACAGCCCCAGTTCAGTAAGGAATTTAACTTTAAGCATGTGCTTAAATCCCATTGGCCTCAATAGGAGTTAAGCATGTGCTTACATTTAAACACGTTTATGGGCAATGCTCACGAGGAATTGGATTACTCACTTGCTCTGGGGACTTGGGGCCATGTGCCTTTGTTAGGACTTAGACAGCTCTGGGAAGGAGTCTTTTTTCTCCACTTCCACTCTCCCCACCCCGGTTCCACCTGCTTTGCTTCCTTCTGCCAATGGAAGGCAGCATCTGGTCCTTGGTATCTTTCAGGATTTCAGTAATTTGAGGCATAGGGCATGCAAATCTCCTACATCCTTCCACCTTGCATAATAGAACTGCACAGGTACCAGTTAATAGGCTAATAGGCTTTGTGCCCATGGAGAAAACTAGGAGGTTTTGCCCCAATGACTTCCATGAAAGTTCTGAGTGAGCAAACCCTTGCTGTGGGAGGAGGTATTGTTTCATGGTCTCTGTGTGTATATAATGTCTTCTGCAGTTTCCACGGTATGCATCCGATGAAGTGAGCTGTAGCTCACGAAAGCTCATGCTCAAATAAATTGGTTAGTCTCTAAGGTGCCACAAGTACTCCTTTTCTTTTTGCGAATACAGACTAACACGGCTGTTACTCTGAAAAAAGAACAATATTGATGAAGTTCTTTCTTTGTGCTGTGAACATAAATAGGTCCTACTTCATTTTTTTTCCAGTGATCAAAAAAGGCTGACACAGCTACTCATTTATACAGCAATAAAGTTGAGCAACCATCCGATGGCAGTGTCTGTCAGAAGACTTTTTTTTTTTTTTTTGCACAATCACTCGTATGCCAAGAAATAATTGTTAAAAATCTCCCCTTGGATGTGTTAAAAACTTACTGTTTGCCTGGCAGTTCTGTTAAATTTCCTGTCATTTTATCTTTCAGGTTGACAGCTAAGGCAGTTGCTGTATTGTTACCTATCTTGGGAAGTTCATGGATCTTTGGAGTTCTAGCTGTCAATGACCATGCCGTAGTATTTCAGTACATGTTTGCAATATTCAATTCCTTGCAAGTACGTATATAATGCAGGCTCTGAGGGTTCAGACAACAGCTGTAGAGCACCACAAGCTTGCAACTGACAGATCTTTAGCAATGTTTTCATTTGTGTATATTTTTCTGATCTTCCATACCCCTTTATCTCATAAGCCTGTACAATCAATGATATTTCTCCAGTCTCTGCATAGACAGTGAAAATACTGAGCAATTGATTAAGGCTTCTAACAGCCACCAGATAAACAGGTACTGAACACTGCCCTTGACAGAGTTTATTCAAAGTTCATTTTCAAGAGTGAGGCATCAAGGACTAGATTTAACAGTGGATGCACCGCTGACATTTCTCAGGTTTGTAAAGTCAACTTAAGATTCTGTGATCCAGAAGGAGCCAAATAAGACAATCCTAAGTGGCTAGGTAGATCTCATCAGGTCGAGCAACAGGGTATGTGTGTTGCATTTGACAAAAGTTAGTAGAAAAGAGGCCCACTGATGCAGCATACAGCACTTGTGATAGGACGACAAGATAGAAGGGTCCTGATCCACTGAAAGCATCCCTAGCCAGGAAAGGACTTAAGAATCTGCCTAACTATAAGCAGGTGCTTGAGTACAGACATACAGTTACAGGCGTGTTTAAGTTCTTTCCTGGATCAGAGAGGTAAAAGCAGCACTTGTGAATTTTTTGCCATCTCACAAAGTAGTTCCACAGATAATCAAACCAACACTACATCAGAGGGTCCCAGCTAGAGCTGGTTGGAAAAGGGCTTTGATTGCCAACGACCAAAACATTTTTGATTTTTAAACTTTTGGATTTGGAGGCAGATACTTTCTGTGAAAATTTTGTTGAAAACCCAAGTTCCTTAAAAATAAAGTAAAAGTTTAGATGGAAAAATTTTGACCAGTCCTATCAATAGCCTAATGTTGTCACTGATTAAGTTAGGGAAGAATTTGACCCATTCGTGCTCAATTGTAAATCTCAGACTGTTGCACACATGCTTAGTACAATACTTCAAGTAACCTGTAATATTATTCTTCCCTTTTTTGTTTTATTTTAGGGATTTTTCATCTTCCTGTTTCACTGTCTTCTGAATTCAGAGGTATGTTCTTCCCTTCTCCCCCAATAAACATCCAGTAAGAGCTCCTTCTGTAGTAAAACCAAGAGCCAAATGATGCTAAAATATTGTTAGGATGGTATAAAGTTTGTAAATCAGCTTTGGTATTTTAGGAAACCCTTATTTAATGCTGTTGCTTTAAGTACTGCCCTTTATTCCTCAGTCACAGTTGCTTAGCAATGTGATTTTTTTTTATGTAGTCACTGTTATTACAATTTATGACATCTTCAGGAAAGTAGGAACTCAGTAAAAAACTCTAGTGCTCTGGGTGTAAAATAAACAGTGAATGAACCCATTATGGGCACTTTCTTTGTCACTGATATTTGTAAGTTTCTGTGTGAGAAACATGAAACTATCAGTGATTTTATGGTTCAGAGGACTCCTGGCCACACATGACCCCACTTTGTAGCAATGTATGTCATTTAGTGCATTTAACCTAAAGAAGCAGAGTTTCCTGATATGTGATAACAGATCAGAATTCAAGTCTAAGGGGAAAGATACTGCTTGGGCATGGATGGAGACTAGCATTCTATGGGCAACATTTCTGAAGTGAGAATTTTTGGGTTTCAGAGCCAGAAGGGAAAATAAATATTAATCTCAGCAAAACAAACTTTTAGAATCCCTTTATTAATGAGAAACCAGAATAGAACATTTCACACTTTTCTTGGCAGGATGCTAGGTCCTTTACAGTGGACTAAAGGGGGATCTTTTCATGTAAGGATTGTGTCATTGGATTGACTCCTTTAGAGCCAAAGCTTTAGCCAGATAAGTAGGCCTTGCACAGGAAATCTCTACATGGACTGGAGCTGCCAGAATGCTCCCCTCTCCCAGGGCACTGGGCACAAAAGCCCAGCAATATGCCATTGTTACTGTAAATCAAAGGCGGTGATGGAAGTCGCTGTCAGCACCATGTGGTTGTTTTAATCAGTGGATCAGCATATACACATATACCTCCTACTGACCACTCTTCTGCTTGTCCCATGCCTCTTCCCTCCATGCCGCACATAAACACTGGAACCATTCCATTCTGCAGCGTTAAGGGCCTTCTCTGCCAGCGCAGGAGCAGGCAGGACATGGTGTTTGCAATAATCAGGTATTTGCTGACCACCATCATCATGACCATTGTTGAATGGTCTCTGCCCCAGTGACTTCATAGTGCTGGGTACTGAATTCTCTAGCTGCACTGGGATCAGAAGGAGACACCAATATGTAAAGCTAGGAGGGCTGGTAAAAGTTAAGAAGGAAAAATATTTAAATATCCTATTGTTCCCTGTGCTCAGAGAGCCTCCTTCTCTCCATGACCCATCTGACTCCCAGACAAAACAATCCAATGGCCAGATATAAATATCTGGCCATTGGATTGTTTTGCTGACACCTACTAAGGAAGGGAATTCATAAAGTCCTCTGAGTGCTCTTAGAGGCACTAGGTACTGTACTTCAGAGTCTGAATCCCTGGCAAACAGCAGAAATGAGCAATTGCCTTTTGGAGAATATTTCTTACTAGCTCCACTGTACAGTCTCTGTGAGGTGTCTCTATTTAAAATACACCTTCCAAAAAAAAATTTTTTTAAATGCCTTACTCCTCAAAACTTTGTGTAACAGGGAATCCCAGACATAGGAAAGCAAAACCGCTAGCAATATTTCAAATCAGTAGGGTAAAGCAGAGATATCGGATTTTACAAGCAATACATAAGACCTGTATGAAGAAATACTGTGAAAAATGGCAGTACTTTTGATTGCCTGAGGACCTTGGCAATGCCAGAACTACAGAGCAGACTACATCCCTCCCCCCCCCCCCCAGTTATTTTTTGTTTTGTTTTTCAAAGTAAAAAGGAGAACAACAACAAAAGTAGAGGGAGAATATAAACAACAATTATCGCATGCAATCATAGTGGGAGAAATATAAAAAGGTGCATATACAGCACCACAGGAACTACAAATATACAGACCACCTTACCCTAATTTTAATTGTACCTGTCAGCAAAATAAGAATATGTTCACTTGTTTTAAAAATCCCCAACAATTGGCTCCCTTCTGCTTTCAGAATGGCAAAACTGCCACTCACTTCAAAGGGTGCCAGATCAATACAGTGATAATTAATTCTCTCCAGATTTACTAAATCTCACAGATTGACATGCCACTGAGCTAGTTAGTTAATTTTCCTGGTTTTTCTCCACTAGCAATTTAGCAATTAGCATTTTGTAAATCATGCTAGATTCTAACATCTAGGGGCAGTATGGCTTACTGACTAGAGCCATTCCTGGCTCTGGTTCTATTCCTGGCTCTGCCACTACCCTGCTGGGTGGCCTTGGGCAAGTCACTTCCCTGTTCTGTGCCTCCATTTCCCCATCTCTAAAATGGGGATACTAATATTGCCCCCATATTAGCATTTAAGGATCACATTTAGTTGCTTCATCACTGCCTTCTAAAATGGAAGCACAATAAACTCACATACACCCATCACCACATTTCTGGGTGGCGTGGTTTTACTTTATTCAACTAGAGAGGAGTTGAATTTCATTGGAAAGCATCATGTAGTTCATAAATATAAGGGTACATATAAAGCTGTAGCTAGGGTGGTGAGTATTTTGTTCCCTGCCACAAATGTGATCACTCAAGTGCCAAATTAAAGGCAATGCTTTTAGAGAACGACAAGGCAGAGCTAGGGCTTAATGACATGGACAGTCCCATTGACTTCAGGGGGACTGTTTGAATGAGAAAGGTGAGCTGGAGTGGCGTGGGGATATGATCCCTGTATTGTCACTATGAGGACATACTTCTTTAGAACTCCAGTGGAGTGGTGGGTATTTGGAGGATCACGGTGGGTGAGTTTTTCATTGACTTCAGTGGGCCAAGATTTCACCCTGTGTGTGCAAAGTGAACATTATTGTTAAAGTGTGAAATTCACCTCTGTCTGGACTGGCCAGCACCTTTAAGTCCCACTCAGGCTCTCCAGATAAGTGGTGCCTAGGCCTCATGCTGGAATTTTAGCTATGCCGCAGCCCTGCTCTGAAAAGTGACTAGATAAGATGGCACCTTTTGCTCAACAGATCCCTCTGCATTTCAGTGACAAAAATAGGTACTTCTTCCCATTTTTACTTCCATGGAGCTGACACAGCACTGGGGGAGCAGGCTGCATTCGAATCTGGCTCACAACCATCAACAGAATTATTTACTAAGCTCCCAGTGCTGGACCAAAGCCTCTCTGCACAGACACCTGTGCAGCCATAATGTAGAAGGTGATGGAATTGCACTCGTGTTACTTGATTATTAGAATCTGCAGGGCTGGCAGTTTGGAAAAAACAACAGCCTGGATCATCTCCCGCCAGGGAAAAAGTTGTCAGGATGGCTTCTGGAGGAGGAATTCCGCATGCCAGATCCCCTCATCCCATCAGAGAGGGATGGGTGTGCGTGTGCATTGTCAGAGTTTGCATCTAGTGAAAAAAGCCCACAGGGCCCACCACAAAGTTGGTGACTCACATAGAACCTAGGGGCTCCCCGGAAGGCCAGGATAAACTGCACAAGCCCCTTCGGTCTCTGGGGGTGCGCCTAGAGGCCAGAGCCATTGCTGGTTCCTGGCAGAGCAGTTATTTTGGGACTGCATGGAGTCTGGGGAACTGCCCCCCTGAGTGCACAGATTAGCTGACACAATCGGAGCTTATATTTTTACTTATTAAATGTGCAAATCTGATCATGGACCTATTGGACCTAAAATGGAACCCCATGATATTATTATTATTATTATTACACAGTAGAACGGCAAATATTCCACAGTAACATATGCGTATGAACCCTCGTCCATTTATAATGGAAAGACAATACTTTGTACCTGAGAAATAAATAAAACCAGATTAGGATCATCATTTCCTGACTGCCTTCTAATGCCTCTTTCCAAAGGTTAGAGCCGCCTTTAAGCACAAAACCAAGGTGTGGTCCCTCACCAGCAGTTCAATTCGAAACATCAATGTGAAACCCTTCAACTCCGATATCGTAAGTACTCCCATCAATGCCATTTTTATCCTATTGTACTGGCTGGAAGGTTGTAGAGCAAAGCTGTGAGACTAACTGATTTTTTGGTTCACTGGCAGTTCTAAAAAATCAGAAGAATTGTGTGATTTGGTCAAGATGAAGTTAAAAAAATATATTTTGGGGGAAGAGTGGGGGATTTTCAGCAAAGTGAAAATGTTGGGAAAACTTCATTTTGTGTGAAGGAAACGTTTTTGTTCAGCCTGAAACTATGTTTCATTTTGAACATAAGCAAAGGAGTTGAAGGGCTGCATTCACAAAACCAGGGAGCAGGAGGTATAGGATTCAACAAGAGATAGAGAGAGGCCCAATCCAGAATAGCCAATAGCCTGGTGGTTAGGACACACACCTGGGAGGGGAATGATGGGGGGTTGCAGTCCCTGCTCCTGAGCTGGGATTCAAACCTGAGTCTCTCACACCACCAGTGAGTGCCCGGAGCACGAGGCTAAAAGTTATGGGGGAGAGAAGGATGGTGACACCACCTTCTCCTTCACAGCTTTGTGTAGCCCAAAAAATTGAAATGTTTCATGTTTTCAAAATATTAAAACTATTTGTTTAGACGTTTCCAAACTTTTCTTTTGTTTTGACTGAAACATTTTGCCCAAATTGACACAAATTGTGGCAAAATATTTCATTGGATCCGGATTTGCTTTTTTTTTTTGGTGGAAAAAAAAGTTTCAGCTGAAAAATGTTGCCCAGCTCTGGAGTGATCTTGTGCAAAGAAAGATGACATGACGGGGGCACAGGAGTTAATTAGCACTTGTCTCTACTGTGTGTTCTACAGCCAGTTGCGATGGGCAAGGGTTGTGTGGTGACTATAGGAGATACTCTGAAAGCAGAGGACTAAATTCTGTTCTCTGATAAGTCAGTGCGTAAAATTTCTAAAAACATCAGACATGGGGCCTGATCCAAAGCCTACTGAAGTCAATGAGAGTCTTTCCATTGACTTCCACGACCTTTGAACCAGGCCCTTGAAGAATGTTCTCGTTATTAACTTCAGCTGATGACCATTGTTTTTGGTTAGGGTTAGAGCTGGTTGAAAGTCAGAATTTTTGTTTCATGGGAAATTTCGTTATATCAAAATTTTTGAAATTTTCAACCAAATGGAAATGTTGCAATCATGTTGGTTTCAGCCATCAGCTGGCAAGACTTCCAGGATCCGTGATTCCAGGGCAGCCCTGCCATGCAGACTCCCCCGAGGCCAGGGACTCCCTAGCTTCCAGGCTCCTGGGCCAGCTTGCTCTTCAATGCTCACAGTAGTTGGCTCCCCGACTGCTCAACTCTGACAACCTTGGAAGCCATCTGCCCCAAGATTTGGACAGGCCAAGGAACTGGCTGGCCCAAGATTTTGGAAGCTCGGAGGCCAGTCTGCCTGGTGGGTATGCCCTGGAACCACAGACCCTGAAGTCTGTTCCAGGACCTTCCAGACTCCCAGTTTTGTGGCAGGGAACCTGGAAGCCCTGTGCGCCCCATCTAGAGCCTGGCTGTCGGGCTTCTGTGCCAGCTGATTCCCCAGGCTGCCTGACTCGCAGGGCAACTGGCTCCCCAGCCTGCAGGGGTCAGTCAGTCCAGGGAGCCAACTGGCCTAAGAATCTGGAAGCCCTGGCATCCCCAACCCTGGGGACGGTCACCATCGCAAGGCTGGCCTGGAGCTGCAAATCCTGGAAGATCTGGAGTTCCGACTCCAAGGCAGTCCTTCAGATGTGTGGGCAAGGTAGCAGGGAGAGATGTGAAACCTGCCTGACAGGCCGGGTTCTGCCGGTGTTCCTTCATGAGACTTGTCAAAAGTGACAGGTTGGCGTGAAACATTTTGCTTTTGACGAACTGGCATTTTCTGATGCAAAATTGTTCCAGCAGACAATTTCCAACCAGCTCCAGACAGAATACCTTTACATTTGAGTCCCACGAATGAACATTTATATAAACAAATTAGTGTGTATATATGCATTCCCCTCTCTCTCCCCGACTCGAGGACAGCTTAAGATGTCTTGAGACAAAATAAATTTATTTTATGAGAAAACTGGCTATTAGAAATGATAGCTTCTGAAATGATTGGCAATGATCACTGAATAATACCTGACAATACATGTTAAATGGCTCCTTTATGGCTTGTGCTCTCAAGAGTCTAAGGTAATGTGGAGTCTAGATTGATGCTTTCAGGCTTTCATGTCCTCCATTCAATGGTGATTTACCAAAAGAAGTAAATCCAGTTTCAATACTATTTTGTCTTCCAGATGACTGGGAATAGGCCAGGTACAACTCCTACGAAGATGAACACCTGGGACAAGAGTACCAATTCAGCCAATCAGATTGATTTATCAGCAGTCTGATATTAGACCCAGATTCTCTCTGAAAAATCAAGCCATACCTTCAGGATCTCCAGTACAGTGCCCCCCCACCCAGTATTTTCTCACCATTAATGCCAGTAGGAACTGCTCTTCTAATCAATGCCTAATAAATTGGAATTTGCCATATTGCTTTGCCGAGTATGTACAAGTCTGTCTTCATCTGCCTCCCTTCCAGGGTGTAATGCAATCGACCATCAGCAATAGCTGCAGAGTAACTAGCACTACTGTACACTGGATGGTTTTGTCAGTGACGATGACAACACTAGGGATGGGACGGTTATTGCGATCTAAATCTAAAGGTCACGTATTTCAGGAAAAATGCATTTTTATGCTCTGAAAATGAAATGCTTCCAATTGTGATGTTGTAACAGGGCTATTCTTGTTTAGCTGTGCACTCTCTGTTTACATGTAATATCTTAAGTAATCCAATTATCCCAGAGAAACTTATTAACACCACATACTGCCAACAGGCATTTTATGGGAACACTGTAAAGAAGCCAGACCTTGAGGGGAAAAAAAGAAAAATTCCAGCCATTCAGCCCACTCTGTAGACTTGGGACCAGTGAAGCAGATATACACTAGGTCTACATACACACAAATCACGTGTGCACACACACAGACTGCTAACTTTTTAGATATTCCTTTTTCCAGATCTGCAATAGATATAAATGGCTCTGACTGCCCTGCTCCAATCCGCAATGTTAGTTTCATTTAAAGGGTGATTTCTGTCTGCTGACTAACCGTAATAGAAGCTAGTTGTCTCAGTCTTTCAGACAGATCAACAATGGTCCATCACACGCATTTCACAAATGGAATTGACCTGTAGCTTCTGGAAATCAAAACCCACACTGTGACTTATCTTTCTCCTTTTAGTGGTCAGAATGAGACACTGAATTCCAACAAAATACTGTGAAGGTAGCAAGACTGAAGATCGGTCTGTGTATTGGTATCTACAGACAGCTTTTAAACAGACCTCAAGACAGTCTTTTGTGGTTTAGACTCTACTCAGCATTCAGCAGCTTTTGCTTCTAATACAATTATGTGGTATCTTCATGGGGGGGAAAAAGACTCATTTTTCACTGGAGCAATGTCTTCCTGGTTCTTGTAGATTGTGTCAGTGGGTAATTCACTGAAGGTAGTTTGGACACACTGAGGCAGACCCTCAGCTGCACTATTATTGTGCCCACCCAGCGGGGTTGGTGGGGGAGAACAAGGTGGGTTTTGCCATGAATATGCCCCTATTATCTTGAGGCTGCCCAGGGGCTAATTTGGCCTCAAAAACATGCATCTTGCTCTATTTGCTCAGCAACAATGGTCCCAAAGGGAACACTCCACCAGCTCAGTCTGCTCAGACAAAAACGCCATTGCAGCCACGTCTTTTCTCCTCGCCATATTTCTAACACCCCCTCCCCATGCTGCCCCCATCTCACCCGGGGATTCCCCTTCAGTAGGCAAACCCCTAGGTAGTTGGTGCTTGCTTTCCCAATGCTTTGTGTCACCAGCTGTAAGGGGGCTGAGGATTTGAACCAGTATTTTCAAAGTATCTTTCCCTACTTAATTTAATGTTTATACCTTCCAAAGTTAAGGCCAAGGCTGATCCACTGAAGTCAGTGACAGTCTCCCATTGAAGTTAGTGGGAGTTTTATCATTGGTTTTAGGGGACCAGGATTTGTTCCCTAACTAACTAAAAAGTTAATCAAATTCTGCAGTTATTGCATTAACTTAAACAAATTTACTCCAGATTTACACAGGCAAAACAGAGCAGAATTTGGCCCACTGTGTCTATCATAAATACTTGTAAATACAACCATTTATTAATTCTAATCCTGTGAGCAGAATACTTCTATTTTGTTGACAGCTAAATGTAAAAGCAGGGAAAGAAGAAAGCTAAATATTTAAGTGGCTCTCTCTCTCTATTGGCTTTTGTGCATAGGCTTGCTCTTAGCTCTTTGAGCATTGGAATAATTATCACAACTGTGTAAATATAGCAGACCCTTCTGGAAAGAGAATGTCTGTTCCAAAAGATACAATAGAAAGAGCGACTGGAATATATGGAAGCAGGTTCTTGTAACAGAACTGTACTGTGATAACAGGGTTCAGAGTGTCTGTGTTGTGTGCTGATAAAATATTTAAACATATTTTTGATACCGGAGGACATTTTAAAAAAAAAACCTGTGACCATGGATATAGATTTTAACCCTATTAGGCGATTTCTATTCTAATCATTATGTTGTAGTAAAAGCGATGTTGTGAATGAGTCATAGAAAATACAGGGGTTTTAAGAAAAACCTGGATTTTAAAATATTTATAATTCCCACTGTGCCATTTCTCACTTTGAACGTTACTCCTACGCTAAATTTACAGCAGTCACCTAAGTTACTGTCAGTAACAATGATTATCATAGATCCATTTGAAAATAACATTTGACATACAGTACAACAGCATCTACTATAAAGGGTTAAGTCTATTTTTTTTACCCAGGTACAACATATAACATGGTCCCCAAAATACATCAGCAGACTCAATGAATCATGAACATGATTTTTTAAACATTTTGGACTATGACATAGATGTATTATATAAGGAGTGAACATTCATTAACCCATATGTATTGAGACCTATTGTAGATACTGCAATGTTTTCCAGTACATAACCTGTGTCCCATGCTTTATCTGTGCATTTTGAACATAAAGTAGTATATCTTGGTTATGTCACGTGAGTTTAGGAGTTAGAACACTGTATTATTAGTAATGGCAATGGAGTTTCTTTTGTTTGCCTCTTTAGTTTCTGATAAAGTAGTAAAAAACCCACAAGCATACTGTAAATGTCCATCCCCACCTAAGTCTGTTCATCTTGTTTGATTCTATGTATTTTTCATAGTTTTACTGAATGCAGAAAATATACTGAAATAGAAATGCTTGAAATGAATCTTATCCTCAGTCTTTTAAAGCATGAAAATCATGCAGTTTATTTATGGGCTTGCATATGGCAACTTTTGTAGTATTTCTTCAGGACAGCATCATTTTCTCAATGGTATGAAATCTTAATTGAATGAGATGTGAGTTTTAAAGTAGATTATGTAGCAAGAATGACTTTGCAAGTAAGTAATAATTAAATGTTTTTTTCCAAAATAAAACAAAACATTTAATTTTCTAACAAGATTTTGTGTTTGTTCCATTTATTCACATGGGATAAAGAACATTGGAAATATACAGTTTCTTAGGGAAGTACAAACACTGTGCCTTAGCATATCAATCCTTACTCATGTGAGAAATCCCCCTGAAGTACTCACAACATGTGGCCTAGTACAGTATCACCAGGATACTGTGTAGGCAACATTTTTGTTTTAAACTTTATATCCACAGAATATACTGGGGAATGTCATTCCCGCACCTTAAGAAGGAGCGTGTTTGCCGAGGCTGCAGTTGAAGGATTACTTTTTGTAACGTGGTCATTCCAATAGCCGAGCCAGGACTGATTCCTAGCGGGCCAATTGGCCTTCACATTGCAGGTTATGTTTGGATGACCTGATACCACTGAGATGATGGATAGTGATTGCTGTAATTGCCCTCATTCAGACAATGGGTGTGACAAATAGCATTCTGGTTTGTCATAGTAGGGTAGAGCGTCATCGTCCGTGGTAAAATCCGGAAAGGAGGAGATTTCTAGATGCATGAAGCTGCTCGGTGAGTTGGGACAGTGACCGCTCAGATGGTGGAGTGCCAGTGGCTCTGCACATCCAGCCAGCGATCTCTGAGAAATGTAGGAACATGCCCTGCACATACCTGGCTGGATACAACGAGCTCATGGCCCTTCTCTTATGCTAAAGCTCCCTGATCTCTTGTAAGCCCATTCTACCCCCATGCCATTGTCTCCCCCACAGAGACTGGAAACACCTAGCCTCTCCACTAGAGAGAGAGAGAAGGAGACAGAGAGGGTGTGTGTGAGTGTGTAAAATGCTACAGAACAGGAGAAGACTGATGCAAGGAGCACCAATTAACATTCCATGGCAATTTGCAGTCTTACTCCGGGGAGCCATCCCTGTTTTCCCACCACTTCCCATTCCATTTCCTTAGCTCCTTCCCCTCCTCTAGGCCCTGCAGTGAGAGAGAGAGCGTGCACCTGTTAACCACTGAGGGAGACACATTCTCCCTAACTTTTTACTTTGCTGTGTACATCCCCCCGAGGTGGCGGTCAGACTAATGAATGCACCATAGCACGCGAGCATGGAGGAGCAGGGCCCAGTAGATCAGCAAGGAGCCGTTAAATTTCCCACTACAGGAGGTCACAGAAGCAGCAAAAATGTACAGGTTTCAGAGTAACAGCCGTGTTAGTCTGTATTCGCAAAAAGAAAAGGAGTACTTGTGGCACCTTAGAGACTAACCAATTTATTTGCGCATAAGCTTTTGTGAGCTACAGAAGTGAGCTGTAGCTCACGAAAGCTCATGCTCAAATAAATTGGTTAGTCTCTAAGGTGCCACAAGTACTCCTTTTCTTTTTGCAAAAATGTACAGAAACCTATAGAATCAGCAGAGTAATGCCTGATGGGAAGGATTCAATGATTCCAAGGCCAGAAGGAACCGCTGTGATCATCCAGTCTAATCTCCTCTATAACACAAGCCATAGAACTCCTCCAAAATAATTTCTTAAGCATATATTTTTTTTTAAAAAAAAATCCAAACTTGATTTTAAAAATTACCAGTGATGGAGAATCCACCAAGACCCCTGGTATATTGTTCCAGTGGTTAATTACTCTCACCATTAAAAATGTACACCATATTTCCAGTCTGAACTTGTCTAGCTTCTAGCCAGTGGATTGTGTTATACCTTTCTCTGCCAGAGTGAAAAGCCCATCAGTAACTATTTGTTCCCCATGTAGATACTTACAGACCGTATTCAAGGATTCCCCTAATTGCTGCAGAATTCTCAACACGCAACCCCTGTGCTCAGGCTGTGAGCTATGCAGTGAAATTAAGGTGACCAGATGTTTCGATTTTATAGGGACAGTCCTGATACTCAGGGCTTTGTCTTATATTGGCCCCTATTGCCCCTCACCTCCTGTCCTGATTTTTTACACTTGCTATCTTGTCACTCTAGGTGAAATTCACCTGTGCAGAAGTGCAGCACAAGGTTTAGGTCTCACTTGAGCCCTCAGAAGTAGGACTTCAGTGGCACATGGGCCTCTTGCTGACCCTCTATACATGACAGAGTTTCATCCTGGAATGAGGATTCAGGCCATAACAAAGTATATCACAAAAGCTACAAGCTTTTGCCACCCCTTACTACTTTCACATTTTGGATCCAGTTTCTTTTTCCTCCTCCTTATTTTAAACAACAGATAATATAAACGTAGACCAGAAATACAATATCTCCATGATCAAACTCATACAGCTGCAAGAAGCTTAATCATCACACAAGTGCAAAAGCAGAGATGTCAAATGGTTTCAAGGTTAGAGAGAGATCTAGCATAATTAATACACCACACTAACTCAATTCCCACTGGGGGCTGTGTGGGTGTGTGTGTGTGTGTGTGAGAGAGAGAGAGAGAGAGCGCATAATTAGAGTGATTATATTCCAGGAAGTTAAAATGGAAGTTTGGGCTTTAGATGACAAGGATTCTACTGTAGGGACTGAAATACTCTCTGTATATGCTACAAAACCTTACTTCTTTTGCCTAAAGCAAAGCAGCAGGGAATATACTCTAGGTATCTTTTCCTTCTATCTTGTGAAATAAAGAGATTTTCTTTTACCTTTATCATCCCCAACAGAGTAATAAATGATATTATATTGTGTCTGATTTACAGCATGTTTGCCTTTGAAGTATTTTCATTACATCTTAGGTTATGCTTGTATGACCTGATACCATTTACGTCATGGATAGTTATTGCTGTAATTGCCCTTGTTCAGACAATTTTCTTCCTCAATAATTCCTTATGTTCTTTGAATTGGGAGACTATCTTTCATCTTGTGAGGGTTGGTTGCAATGCTAAATATGCTACAGACATCAGCATTTTCCCAGAGCTCGAATGCGTTAAATAAATTCTGAGTTGAAAGGATGGTTCTTGCTTACTGTTCAGCATGTAAATAACCAAGCAGCTTCCTTGATTGGATGACAATTCTCAGATAATTAGCCAATAAGAACCAGAAGAGAAAGGAACAGATTATCTAATTTACCCAGATTTTTGAAAAAAGGGTAATTTATCTTCCCCCACTATTCTCCGGTGCTTGTTGTGTGAAAATTGGATCGACTGGGAGTTTCACTTTCCCATTTGAGCATTCCCCTAGATGGGTATTTGCCTAACACCAAGCAAGCAGAATGATGCGTATAGCAGGCAAGGCACTAAAATCCGAAGCCAAGATTTCACTAGTGATTCTGAGCGCCCTACTTGATACTTGATATAAAGGGGCCAGATTTTCAGAGGGTGGGTAGTCAGCACCTTCTCAAAATCATGCCCTTTCAAGGTGTCTCAAGCTGGCCAACCGAAAACAGAGGCACCCAAAATCACTAGCCCTCTTTGAACATGTTGGTCTAATTTATTAGGACCTTGACATTTTAGAAAAAGGATTAGGACAACAATAGTATTGCTGCTTTCTGCAATTTTGTTTTTAAGACTCGCCCCCGACGACTTGACCAAGTGTAGGGAAGGCTTATCACTGAGCCCCAACCATTCATGCTCTATCCTCTAAAAACCAGTTATCGGGGGAATAGAGGACAATAGATTATTGGGAAAAAGACTCCAAAGCCCTGCTGTCACTGACTTAGAGCTCCAGGTTTTAATCTCTGGAGACAACAGAGTTGATGGCTGTTACAGTAACCTTCCTCACAGGAGGCTTAAGTAGTATTTGTCAAGGTTTCAGGGACGCTTAGAGGAATGAGAGATTATAAAAAAAACACCCAACTTTGTGCCTATGCTATATTTTGCGCACAATAAACTAAACATCGTGCATTAAGACTTGCAGATGACTAATAGAGAGCACTCTGCCTACATGCGATTTTATACATCTTTGAGGCAAATAAATAAATAAATCAGAGAGGCAAATATAAAACGCAGCATTTAGGGACACCCTGGAATGTGTCTTTCTTAGGGATCATTAGGTCCATGCATGAATTAATGTCCTGTGTTCGTTGATATGTACTTTTCCACTCTTGACAGTTCTCATAGGGAGATTATGCTTCAGTGATGAAATGCAATCAAAACAAGTTATTAATACAAATTTAAAATATTGATTTAATTATTTTTAAAAAACCCAACAAACCCACCCATAACACTTTCTGCTTTTTAATGCCTTTCATTTATGTGACTTGTATGCTACAGGCCACAAAATGCAGCAACCATTGCCACTTCATTTGGAACCTAACCTCTGGGACAGTGCGTGAAATTCGCCTATACACCACTTAAATCCTCAAGGTTAAATGCAAGGTGGAACAGATTATTTAGCATATTCTAAGTGACCATTCAAGGTAGAGTTGCCCTTTAACATCTCTGCAACAGACACACCAAACCCGCAAAAAACCCCACAGAAATTGGGCTTGTTTTTGGCTTAATTGGCTTGTGTGTTGCTTGTTGGCTAGTTTTTGGATTGTAGCTTTCTGCTTGTTTGGCTTGTAGCTTCTTTTTTTTGATCGGCTCCCGGAAAGCAGGGACAAAGGTGGAGGGGTGAGAATCAGGGGTGCACGGCAGGCCCACCACAGTCCCAGACTGCATGCCGGGGGATCTAATCACAGAGTGTTGGGGTTCTTAGGGATTGGCTTGTTTTGGCCTTGTTTTGAAATGGGATTAGCTTGATTTCTGGTTTATTGTGAAAGTCGGGGTGCTTATTTACCACGTGAAAGTTGGCAACTGTGCTCTGCAGTCATAGGACATAAAAAGTGGGGTAGTGGGTTCCAGACCTTGAATGGTCCATTAGAATATATACTAACTACTTATGCTAAACAATCTTTTCCACCTTGGATTTAGCTGCGATGTGGGAGTACCTTTCCCAGATCTGGAGAAGAGCTGTGTGTGGCTCAAAAGCTTGTCTCTCTCACCAACAGAAGTTGGCCTAATCAAAGATATTACCTCACCCACCTTGTCTCTCTCTAATATCCTGGGACCAACATGGCTACAACTATACTGCATACAACTTTTGGTATAGACTGTTTAGTACGGAATACATATGCCAGATTGACATCCTGTAGAGCTTCTGCAGAAATAGAACTAAATTTCTGATCATAGCTTCCAGCTGAGATGAGGAGCAATTTGCATCTGCAACAACTGTAAGATGAACACAATGACCTCAAAACTGATATAAACATCCCATTCCTGTGAAAACACAGAGAGAGGGGTCAAATTATCTCATTTGTGCAGTTTGTCTTCAAAAGGGTCAGATTTGGCCCGTGTGTTTTTGCAACCAGTTCTGTGCATAGAAGGGGGTCACTGTTGTCAATAACAGAGATCATTTGTCTAAATCTTTCAAGTCTGACTTTGAGAAATAATTCCCTCTTGTAACATCAGACTGTTCCTTTTTTGTCTGTCATCATTGCTGGGTTGGAGGTGGAAAGTGTACTATGCGTGGGTGTATCTAAAAAAACCAAACATGCAGAAGATTGCTCAACAATATGTTCTTCCAACACCAACAAGTAAATGCTACATTTAATATGCAGATGATCACTCAGCATCAGCCTTAAAAGCCAAATAATAAACACCACCCATAATTATTTTGTAAGATCACTGTATATAAAACAATGCCATACACACAACAGACTAAATGTTTAAATCGGAAAGCTGATTAACATCCAGCAAAATCAATTAGGTTAGTGCTGGCAAGTGTATACGCAACTTGACTAAGCCTTTGCCATTATTCATGAATTCCAGCTTGAAATAGAAGCTTTCGTAATGTTTTTGATTAGCTTATCTATGTCAGGCAAAATAGCCCACAGAGAAGTTTCTTGATCTAAAAGATTTGCATTGCATAAATAAAATAGTTTCTGTTCACTTCTAAGTAGTAACACATGGCAATCACATAATGAACTAAATATTACTAGTTTGAAGATCTGCATCTATAGATGAGTGGATAGATAATGAGGTGATTGAGACTCTCTAAATACACAGGGATGGGAAGATAGATGGATGTTTATTTTATAATGTTCAATGGACCATTGAGTGTGTCTAAGGGCTGGATCCAAAGCCCACTGAAACGAAGAGAATGACGTCCACTGACTTCAGTGGGCTTTGGGTCAAGGTTTAAGGTAGCAGCACTTATGACTTTTTAAAATTGCACAGATCTCTTGGTACGGGTCAGGCTGTGGATGGAATTTCCAAACATACATGCCCACTGTGCGTTCCTTTTGATACGTTTTTGTGCATTCCGTTCAGACTGCTCAAAAACCGGCAGCTGCTCCAACATACGCAACGCAGATAGGGGCGAGAAGTATGACCATTATTCATGATGATGAGCTCTATACCACTAATCCGTGGGCATAGACAACTGTGAGGCTGGGGAGGAGCTCTAGTTCCTCCTAAAATTTAAGGATAACGTTAAGAAAGGAAATCCTGTGTTTGGAACAGAAGCTCGTTTATCTCATTTTATTAAAAGTGGGAAAATTTAGTTATGGTACAAAACTACTCATTAAAGTGATGTCCAAAAGCTCTCATGTTAGCACATTTACACTAGCTCCCCCGGAATAAAAGAAAAAGGTTTCTTTGCCTCCATCTATCCAGGTGACTTCAAGTGCTGTACCTGAATGCAAGTGTTTCTTATTGTGAGTCCAGGTTGCACAATGGGTGCTTATTGTATCCAACTGTCCCCTACCCCCTCAGTTTGTATATCCTTATCATGAGTGATTCTCCCCTGCTCCCCCTCCCCCAAACCACTAAATACATGCAGCCCAGCAATACATGACCAGTGTGTATTGCTTACATTTTGTAGTGGGGATCAAGGCATATCATGGTGTGACACATCTGTATAGCAGGCATGTATCTACTTTGTTGACTGCCATAATATACATGCGAAGAACCTCTGCAATCCCTTTCCCTATTTTCTCTAAGCAACCTCCTCTCCATTGTGAGCTCTCTTTGGTAGCAGTTAAGGAAAATGAAGAATGATATCAATATATCTGTCACTGCTGAGAAAAAAACCAAACTATGTTTACGGAGCAGTGTAATCCAGTCATTGATTCTGGGACCAGGGATCCTCCAGGGAGCGCCACAAATCCACACAATGTTCTAGATTTTTTCACTTGGATCTGTGATTTAGCTGGAAAAATGTATAAAACAGCTCCCCATTGGTCTGAGGTGGCTCAGGAGTACAAGTCATTTCTTCCAAAGTCAGTGATATTTTACACTCCCTAAATTGCTGGATTCAGACACTGAAATAGGAATGGTATTTATTGTACAAAAACGAACAACAAAATAAGGGACAAAACCTGCCCCATACTCAACTATCACAAGACCAACGCTTATTTGGAGCAGAATAGCCACTTAGAAGGAAGCAGTGGGGTCTGAGCTAAGAGTCAGGAGTTAGCTCTCTCTCACCTGCTGTATGAACTTGGGCAAGTCACTTCACTTCTCTGGGCCTCTGTTTTCCCTCCCACCCGCCATCTGTCTTGTCTATTAAGACTCTGACATAAGCTCTTTGGGACAGGGACTCTCTCTCACTCTGTACAGTCTGTACAGCGCTCAGCACACTAAGTGCCGCTGCAGTACAAATCATAGTAACAATGAACACTGAGCAATCTAGGTCTGCTGAGGAGGCTACCATCAGCCTCTTGAAGGCATGACGTATTCCAAAGTAATGAGAGACGGTTCCAGTGTGAAAGACCCACCTGACTACACACAAAGGACACGATCCAGCTAATGCTTAATCACATGAGCAACGTTAAATGCATGAGTAAATCCTATTTAAGTCCGAGATGGTTGAAGTCAAAAGGAACTGCTTGTGTGCTTGAAGTCAGGCAGTTTGTTGGATTGAGCCACAAGGGCTGTTCCATGCACCAAATAACGTGAAAGAGAGAAAAACATTTCTTCTTCAATCTTTGTTGTTACTTTAGGTATTTCCAGACAAATATGCTTTTTATGGGGACATCATGCCCCTTTGGTTTCTGTGCGGTGTACATAAAACAGTGCTTTCTGCAAGAACAAAACAGTCCCTCTTGGATGTACAACAACTTATTGTGAAAAGAAACAGAAGAGAATTTTCTATCTGGGTATCAAAACTCTTAATGTAATAGAGCTGCTCTTCAGGTAATATACCTGGTGAATGGAGCTGTTTCTCTATGAACACTTCGGACAAACTGCCTAGAATTGGGTTTCCAAACAAATATGAAATTTGGCCCACACTTTCAAAAATTGGGACTTTCCAGTTTTGAGCAAATTTGGGCTGATGTACAACTGGCTTATCAAAAGCCATGTGAAATTTGTGTGTGTGTGGAATCTGCATTTTATGTCAAGAAAAATCATTTTGATGGAGAATTCCTCTACGCTGTTGATTCTAGAAAAGGGAGCAGCCACAATTCATTACAGCCCTGACTGATATCCCCCTATTCTCCACCCTGATGACAGCCCCCTGCATGTTCTGCCCTCTCCCGTGGGACAGGAATTCATGACAAGCAAAAGGAGCTAGCTGTATAAAGGTTAATGCTGCTGATCCTAGTGGATGTTTAATGTCCACCCTTGGGAAGAACTTCAGAGAGAGTTTGTTATGGGGAAGAGAACTGGAGGCCTGGTGCACATTGCTGTACATCTTGCTGGTGAGGGGTTTTGGTAGGGGCTCAAAAAGATCGGGCTGGTGTTCCCACTCCCTTGCTGCTCTGCAGCCCCCACCGATGGTTTAAAGGCCAGCCCTAGGAGGAGATCAGGCTGCTCTATGAGGGCTAGCACTGGTCTTCTCATAAAAGGCTAGAATTTGTGATGTGAAATTTCAACTTGTTTGGAGTTTGGGCTTGGCTTGGACTAAGCAGGGTGCTTATTCAAAGCTTGGCCAAGACACCTGAGTCTGCCAAATTGAGCTGGAAGTCTTCTGGGAAGAGTCTCTTCCACCAGATTTATGCTGTTTCTCATTTGTTGTTGGGATGCAAGAACAGCTAGGTGAGTTTTGGCCCTTCCAATTTCAGTTCGAGCCAGCACCTATAAGGCCCCTGGGCATAGCGAGATGAACAATAATGAAAACAAATGACTGACATTTAACACCCTTCAGTGCGCTTCAGTCCAATAATGGGTTTGGGCGAGAGGAAGACACAGGCAGGCAGACAGAGAGAGAATTAATAATTTTTCTGCCAGTAGGTAGTCTGCAAAAACTCCAGCATTCATTATAGTTATCTAGTCTCACTCATTTCAGCATAACTGGGAAGTCTTTGTGCAATAATTCTGCTGCATTTCATATACCCGCTACAGATGGTTCTTTTACTCCAATATTAATTTTACGGATTGATGGAGGCAGTTTAAGACAGTGGAAAGGCTATGCTCACAATGCTTCTACCTTCTGCTTTTTTGTTCCTACAGATGGTGTTTTTATACAGTAAAATCAATTACAAGGTAAATGTTGACCAACCAGGCTCTGTTCATGGTAATCACATTTATTTACAGTTCTTGTCCCCCTGTTCATTCTTTCAGGTATGAACCTCTTGTTATTTTATGTAACTTGCTCCCAGACACTTCTTCCTCCCCCACCCCCACCTTACAAATCAATTAGTTAGCCATTGTGGGAGTGAGTGTTAATAGCAGTTAGACTCCCCCTCTCCCTCTTTCACATTTACATCCATTGTTCTGCCACACAAGGGAAACAGATGTTGGGCCCCTGTGATAAAAATCTGAGGATGTCTATGAAGCAGATTAAGTGGTTTATTAGTAAAATGATTCATTTACTAATATAATCCTTGTAATTTAACTGGCCTTGAGTTTCCTCAAAATGTTGTCCTGATGAACCAAGCAGACACCAGACTCTAAGGTGTAGATCCTCAGCTGGCATAAACTATCATAAGTTCATTGGCTTCAGTTTATGCCCTTTGAGGATCAGCCCCTATGTAATTTGTATATTGATTAACAAATTGTATGTCCCTTATTTATTTATTTACTTACTCACAATAAATAACTGTGGGGCATAAAGAGAAGTAATGTATCTACCAACCCTAGATAAACTGATTAAGAACAAAGGGCCAAATCGTGATTCGGGGATTACACCATATCACTATCTTTTGTCCCCCAACAGAAGAAGGCAAAAGTCTATTCATTTAGGTCCCCTTTCTCCATACTGTGCTTGCTTGCCAAGTGCTGATTACTCCAGTTATTCAGGACCCAAACACTAAATGGCAGTCAATGCTTTGTGTGACACACCTTGGTGTGACATTGGATAGGTCATTAACGTACCATAACCATTTGAAGAAGATGGCAGCAAAACTCAGCACTAGAAACAACCTGCTCAGAAAATTGGCCAGTTCAACCTGGGGCGTGAGTGCCCAGTTGCTTAGAACACATCAGCCCTTGCCCTCTACTATTCAACAGCAGAGTACTGTGCTCCTGCCTGGTGTCACTTGTCTCATTCAAGGCTGGTCAATGTACAGCTGAACAAAGCTACCTGCATTGTTACTGGGACGGTACGTGCAATTCTGTTCCCAGGGCTACCAAAACTTAGTAACATAGCACTGCCCCATCTTCACTGTGAGAGGGCCTCTATCATGGTGCTGGCTAAGATCTGTGAGAACAGCGACCTGCATTTGTACACAGACCTCTTCAACCACCCGCCAGCTCGCCTGTCTTCTAGGCGCCCTGTATGGTCATTTATGCCACCACAGGACATGACGGTGTATCTGCTTGGCGCAACGAGTGCTCAGCGACAACAGCTGTTAATCACTCTCTCGTCACTGACCCAATCATCTGGCCACCAGGTTTTGCTCTGCCATGGTACCTGTGGTCATCTCTGAACCGGTTTTGCACAAGACAGGGCAACTGCGTGGCCAATCTCTTTAAATGGGGTTTTTCTAATGACCGGCGATGCCCCTGCAGTCAATTCAGACTATGTCACATTTCCTTGACAAGTGCTCACTGACTTATTTTGATGGTAGGCAACTGACTCACCTCCTGGCTGATGATGATGCCATCAAATGGCTGAGTAAATTGTGCCTATGCTGAGGTAGCTCATATTCAGTTGTGCAGTTTTGTATGAAATATGTTACAGATAGTTTGGACTCAGATAATATCAGTATCCAGGAAATGTATTTCTCCTGTACAGATGGATCTAGGACATATCCTTGCATTCAGTTGATTTGAACTGACACCCCCTTCAAAGGTTAAAAGTGCTGAAATGTCATAAACAAGGCACTCAAGCCTAGATTCACAAAAGTACTCAGCATCACAACACCTAAAACTTTAGTTGCATAGAAAAATCACAGGAAT
The DNA here is from genome assembly GCF_965140235.1 of Caretta caretta. Lineage (NCBI taxonomy): Eukaryota > Metazoa > Chordata > Testudines > Cheloniidae > Caretta > Caretta caretta. The sequence goes on along the minus strand of NC_134220.1, from coordinate 21,025,023 downwards.
GCACTGCAATTCACAAAGCCTGAGTTGGGTGCCTGGCTCTCTACACAGTGAATGCGGAGAGAGAGGCATCAGATTGCAATTTACAAAAGCCAGCATGATAGATGGGAAGCTGCTTAAACTAGCCAATAGGAGATGCCACTGAGAGGGGAGTGTTCCTTGTGATGGCTGGATGGTTTGTAAGATGAGAGTTTTGAGAATTTATCTACAACTAAAAGCTATTCTTTGTAAGACTTCTTATCAGAGATTATTATTAATCTTCTCATGTGTAAATGACACAAATCGAGACCAGGGCTTCATTGTGCTAGGCTAACAAAATGATCCCATCTCCAAAGAGCCCAACATCTAAATACACAAGACCAAAAAATGGTGGGAGAAAGAAATGTTAATATCCCCATTTTATAGATGGAGAACTGAGGCCCAGAGAGATTAAGCTATGCGTCCAAGGTCACACAGGAAATCAGAGAGACAGCTGAGAATTGAATGAAGGCCACCTGTATCCCAATCCAATGCCAAAGGTATTGTTTATAACAGAGGTTTTTCTGAAGGGGGCAAGATATAGTCTTTCAGTAATCTAGTAATGGAATACATTAATATGAATTAGAGTTACTGGCTAGTAAATTCTCTTTATAAAATGGCCAGGAATGAGAAGGACGGTGGGGGAATTGACTTGTTAACTAAGGTTCCAACTTGTGTGATTACAAGAGAGCAATCATGAGGATTAGAACTGCTGAGTTTTATTTTTCCCCTTCCAGCACTAAAAGTCACTATTAAACTTCTCCATCCAGGATTTAGCTGGTAATTAACTGAGCCTTGTCTACACTGGCAATTTATAGCACTGCAACTTTCTCGCTCAGGGGTGTGGAAAAAAACACACCCCTGAGCACAGCAATTTTCAGTGCTGTAAAGCGCCCGTGTGCACAGCGCCCCAGCGCTGGATGCTACACCCCTGGTGGAGGTGGGTTTGTTTGTTTTTTATAAGAGTGCTGGGAGAGCTGTCTCCCAGCACCGCACTGCAACCACACAAGGCACGTGCTTTAGCATTGCTAGTGTAGACTAGCCCTGAATGTTTGTGACTGAAATTAAATTATCCAGGGCAGGGGTTAGTTGAAATCCAGAGTTCAGTTTCACTGTAGGTTTATGTTAACATATGTATAGTGAGAGAGAGAGAGAGTGTGTATCACAGTGGTGTGGGAAAAGATCTTCCGAACCTGTTCTCTTCCCATCCATTTTTCCCTCTGGGTGTCTGTTGGACGCCCCATCCTCTGTGCCACACGCTGCAATGATCTTCCTGGTGGAGAGCACTTAGAAGAAGGCCTTTTCAGAACCCCTTAGTGTTACTCCTTCTGTAGAATGACACTACCATCTCTTGGTTTGGGGGGCACTTTTGGAGTGAAACAATGGACCTAGGAATCAGACCCAGGGGCCTCGTGGTCCTGTTTCACAACAAGATTTTGAGCCTGATCCAAAGGCCATTGAAGTCAATGGAAATTTCTCGCATTGACTTCAGTGAGCTTTGGATCAAGCCATACCTCACGTTCCCTTCACTGGAATAACTTGCTTCACTAATACAGTGGGACATAACACTGACTAGAGGGCCCCCATGTTAAAGGGCCCAAAACTATCACTCTGAAAAGCAAAGGAGAATAAAATATTTTTCATTCCTGCTTCTTCTATTGCAGTATGAATTTATTTCCAATACCTCACTGAATGCCTAAACACTTTGTGGAAAAAGAGCCACCATGCATCCAACAGGAAAACCCTACCAGCCATTATATTATCCAGTGTTCTTGGGGGGTGGGAGGAGACACTGTTTGGGTTTATGATCCAAATACAGATAGGAGCTGGCAACAAAGCAAGTAGAATAAAAAATGTTCTCTCTTATAAAGCGCGGGGGGGGACTTTGTCAGTCATCTTGCTCAAAGCAGCCCAGTCCTCTGTCAGAAAAGGGGACGCTTATAATCGTAAGGAAAATGAGAGAAAAATAAGGGATGAAAAATAGTTGAAAAAAAAAGAGATGGGTTGTTCCTTCCCTGTGTAAGGCACCAATTCAGGAAAGCATCAACAGAGCACTTTCAGCATATGCTTAATTTTAAGCATATGGTTAAGCCCCATTGAAGTCAATGAACTTTAGTGATGCAAGTTCAGGACCTTCTTCTCCAAATATATGACACTGTTTGAGGCCCAAATTCAGCAAGGCACTTAAACATGTGCCTGATTTCAAGCACATGAGTAATCTCATGGAGATGCTTAAAGTTAGGTATTTGTCTAATCGGGACCATAATAAGGTTAAGGGTGAGCTGCTTTGGATAATGAAAATTGACCTGAACCTCCACCTCAAACTCACACTTGGAGCTTTGATTACACTGAAAAAGCTATGGTAACGTTTGATTTTTATGACATGCTAGGGCTGGAACCAACCCCCACTGACATGAATGGAAAGACTCTTTGCCTTCACTGGGTCAGTTAGGCTCTCAGTGCATCCAGCCAATTATAGCTGTCTCCTGCACATGTACATCAGAGGAACAAAAAGATTTCCTATTCCTTCTCCAGTTAGTGAAATTCCATGAGAGTGGTTATAACGAAGCCTAAATGTTCAATGTAGCTTTCACCAATTCCCTATTCCCTGGGATACTCAGTCTGACTTTAAAGTAGCATTCTCTGATATATATCCAAACATTTTCCTAATCTTATTCTATTACTCCTAGCTATAACACCACAGACTTTTCCCTTCCTGGTGTCTACATCTTTCAGATATCTGTAGCTGGTTATCATGTCCCTCTACTTTATAGTTAGGAGGAGGAATTAAGGGCTTATGTCCTGTTGGACATAACTGAATCATATAATATTGCTCTCAGATTCTGTTCAAATGAGTGATTTGTGATCACCCTCTCTTGGCCTCCCATCCAGCCAGAAAGTGTTAGGGAAGATTTAATCAAGAAAGAGTAACAAATTTGATAGAAACTAACCAAACAAACAAGATAATCATTTGACTCCTGCCTGTTATGCTCTCTGTTAAAAGAACCTGGATATTTTTAATTAATGTCTACTTTTTATATTAAGTTAATACAGCTTCCATTGTCAGTTTGATATGAACTCTTGATTCCAATCCATCCATAAGTCTGCTCTGTTACTCTTTAGATTTATTATATTTATATCTATCTTTCACACACACAAAATATACATATATATCTTTTCAATTACATTTAAGCTTGTGGCTTTAAAACCTGAGCTATATTAGGTCCTGAAAGATCAGTGTGTGTTATCTGAAAATCCACCCTGGTGCAAATCACAAATCCAGAAGTGCGGTGATGCCAGCACAGGATGCTTATGTAAGCTGCCAGGATTTAGAATGTGCAGTTTTTTCATACCAGCCAATCTTACTTGGCAAAAACTTGGATCTGGTGTTTGTTTGCTAAATAAGAACTGTAGGATTTGATTAACTGAATCTGACCTTGATCCATCCAGAGTAGTGTCCTGCCTCTTGCTACAGCCAATACCTGATGCTTAGAGATGGGTGACATATTCCCCACTTCCATAATCATCTGTATGGAAGGGTCCGCTACACAGTAACAAGTGCATGGGGATAAGAGCCTCTAAGAGCTTTCCTTCATGGAGTTTCTTCCTGATTGTTTTATTGGAGGTGGACAAGGTTTGTTCTGCCTATGAGGGGTCAGCCCCCAGATCCCCTGGCTCTAAGGTGATCCTGCAGAAGCCCTATGTCTCCACACTGCCTCCCAGCTCCCTGAAGCTGTCCCCATCCTTACCAGCACAGCTCAATAGGAGCCATTCTGACTGGGTCTATCCTGCTAGTAGCTTACCCAGGTACCCCCACTGCATGGGAAGATGCAGAGGGCAGGTCTGCATCAAAGCGGATACAGACTCAGCTAGTATTAAGTTTACCAAGGATTCTCTGCCAATTTCCAGAGGGACAATGTATGCAGTGTACCAATCCCACCCTTCACACAAGTCCTTCAGCTCAGAGGCAACATGTAACTGTGGATGGGAGGGTAACAACTGAAAGATTTTGGGGGTGCGTCACCGCCCCATGACTTTTCTCTGCCTCCATGCCCTGAAACTCGATATGTATGTAGACAACATACATTAGCAACTACCTCCTCCTCCTGCTCTCTGTCCTGCGGCTACCCTGCCCCTTGCAGGCAACCTCTCTGCCTGAACTATTCTCAATCAATTTAGCAAGAGTTCAAAACAAGATCAACAAAAGGGGCAACACAGCTGGGATGCACAGTCCTCCATGGACCATCGGGTGGGATGGTGCTTGGGGCTGGATCATCTCCGTTAACAAGAAGTCGGAGAATTATCAGTCACTTTTTTTTGGAGGGGTGAATACGACAACCCCAAATCGCCTTCACCTTGATAGACACATTGGAGGGTGCTACTGTTTCAATGCACCCTCAGCAGTAGCAGCAAGCACTGAAGCACCCAGCATCAGGATCTGTCCCCCCCCTTCCCTCTCTGTCCCCCGGGGCTCTTGTGCTGGATGGGACTCCCCCCGAGCTGCCGGGAGCTGAGCACCGCATTGCAGCTCCCGACCTTTTCCCAATCTCAAAGATCCCCCCCCCCGCCCCAACTCACCTCAGTGGGCAGTCTGCAAACCAGGCAGTGGGAAGCGCTTGGACTTCAGCGGCAGGGAAGGAGAAGCAGCCCCGTGTAGCAGGGAGGGGAACTCAGCCCGCAGCCAGCCTCCCTGCTGCGATCTCAGAATCCTCCCTCCCCACGCTGCATAGTAAATGCCAGCACCGCCAGGGGGAGCCTCTGCCTCCTCGCTGCTAGGCATCCCGGCTAGAGGTGGCCTGAGAAATCTGGGGGGGGGGGCGGCATGTGACCCCCGCTAGGGCAACCACCTGTCCCGGATTGGGTGGGACAGCCCCGAAATGCAGAGTTCAAGTACCAGTCCCGTGCTAAATGGCTCCGGGAGAGCATTTGTCCCAGATTTCCTGCAGTGTTGTTTCAGGCCTGCCCAAGGTTCAGGGGTGGCACCAGCCTCTTCCCAGTGGTGGTGGTGGTGGTGCGGGGGGGACACAGAAGGCTGAGGTGGGCCTTCACCCCCTGTCATAAATATAAAGGGAAGGGTAAACCACTTTAAAATCCCTCCTGGCCAGAGGAAAAATCCTCTCACCTGTAAAGGGTTAAGAAGCTAAAGGTAACCTCGCTGGCACCTGACCAAAATGAGCAATGAGGAGACAAGATACTTTCAAAAGCTGGGAGGAGGGAGAGAAACAAAGGGTCTGTGTCTGTCAGTATGCTGCTTTTGCTGGGGATAGACCAGGAATGGAGTCTTAGAACTTTTAGTAAGTAATCTAGCTAGGTATGTGTTAGATTATGATTTCTTTAAATGGCTGAGAAAAGAATAGTGCTGAATAGAATGACGATTTCTGTCTGTGTCTCTTTTTTGTAACTTAAGGTTTTGCCTAGAGGGATTCTCTATGTTTTGAATCTAATTACCCTGTAAGGTATCTACCATCCTGATTTTACAGGGTTGATTCCTTTACTTCTATTTACTTCTATTTCTATTAAAAGTCTTCTTGTAAGAAAACTGAATGCTTTTTCATTGTTCTCAGATCCAAGGGTTTGGGTCTGAGAACAATAGGGTGGTCACCTATGCAAATTGGTGAGGATTTTTACCAAACCTTGTCCAGGAAGTGGGGTGCAGGGGTTGGGAGGATTTTGGGGGGAAAGACGTGTCCAAACTACGTTTCCCAATAAACCCAGTTAGAGTTTGGTGGTGGCAGTGGATATTCCAAGGACAAAGGATAAAATTAATTTGTACCTTGGGGAAGTTTTAACCTAAGTTGGTAAACGTAAGCTTAGGAGGTTTTCATGCAGGTCCCCACATCTGTACCCTAGAGTTCAGAGTGGGGGAGGAACCTTGACACCCCCCTTGCCATGGGGCCCTGTCCCCTGGCTTGTCCTCTTTTCCGCAAGACCCTGCCCCCTGACCAGAGTGGTGTGCCCTGGGGGGGTGAGGACATGGGCTGGGGGCTGCTCTTGGTCCCCCATGCCTTCTGCCCATGGCAGGTAGAGGGTTCGGGTCTCCCCACAGAAACCTGGGGTCCCTGGGCAGCTCTTACCGTGGCCCTGCTCTGGCTTCCAGCCTGGCCATGGGGCGGGGCCTCAGAGGACGAGGAGGCGGAGCATCAGGGGAAGAGGAGAAGTGGGAGAGGGGCTCCTGCACGTGTCCCACTTTTGCCTTTTGGCAAGGTGGTCACCCTAGACCCTGCATGCCCCCCGCCACATGTCACCTCTGCCTCAGCTCCATCCTTCCCAATACACAGATCCCTGACCCTACAGAGAAGCGCTATTGGCATGGTCCAGACACAGCAGGTTAACAGCCTTCAGAGGTAACTGATCCCTTTTCGTACCCCTGGCTGAGCATCTAGTGGTGTTTTTCTCCCCATGCCTGTGGTTTGGTGCAATGTGGGGCACTGAGGCTGCCCATTTACGGCTGGTTTAGCTGTTGCCAGAAATGAAGCAGAGGACCTAGGACACTTAATGTGTCCATGCTTCAGGGAGAGCAGGCAGCTCTACCATCCGTGAGACTGACCCACGCTTCACTTGCTAATTATACCAGTGCTGTCTTAGTAACAATCCTCCCTTCCTGGGCAATAGGATAACCATTTTTGTACTAGCTCAATGCTTCAGCAAAAGTGCCAGCTGGACCAAATTGTGCTGAATGACAGCAATGCTTTTGAAATGCCAAATGTTATTCACAAGAGTCTGGCAGAGAGGTTATAAAGCTAATTTCACATCTAGTGGGTACACAGGCTGGAAGGAAACAGGCCATTATCCCAGAGGTGAAAAGCTGGTGGTTTGTCTGAAAATCCATCTTGTTGCACATCATAAAAACAGACATGCAAATGATACCGGTACTAAACTATCTCACTGCTTATGTAAGCTGAAAAACCTGGATATTTTACGGTACCACCCAAACTTGCTGTCTGGCCCAAAACCTCAGATTGAATATTTGCTGTCTAAATAGAAAGCATAGGATTTGCTGTACTGGTCAGTTAACCATTCAGAAAGGAATATTCAGTATGCGGGCAAAGAATAATTGGGCTGTTGTCAAATGCCAGTTAACACAAATTCCCTCTTGCTCTATTTGTTTCCAGGAAACAGAACTTTAAAAGATGGAGCCTTGTTTTTTTTCCTGCTCATAACTGCAGCAGTAGCATGTGCCTGGTGTGACCAGTGAAGATCATTATTGAAAGTGAATAACGTTGAACCAACAACATTGTTGAGCAATCAAAATGCTAGCGTCGAGTAGCAGAAGTTACCACATTGTTAATCTCCTTTTAAAAAGGTAAAGCCCTGATTCTGTTCTCACTTAGCCAGTGTAACCCTTCTGATTTCAAAGGGGTCATCCTTGGTTTACACCAATTTGAGAGCACAATCAGGTACTAAAGATCTAGAAGAGTGGGAAGCTCAGATCCAGGGGCAAGCTCGGCCCAGATCCAGGAAACTCACAATCTTAGGCCATGTCTACACTAGCAAGATTATGATGGCACAGCTGTATCCACACAGCTGCGCTGCTGTAAGATCGCTCCTGTTACCACTCTATGCCGATGGGAGAGAGCTCTCCTGTCAGCATAATACAACCACCTCCACGAGTGGCTATGTCGGCGGCAGAAGCTCTCCCACCGCCATAGCGCTGTGCACAATACCAATTATGTCAGAGAAATTGATGCCACTTCGGGAGTGTTATTTTCACACCCCTGAACGACATAAGTTTTGCCAATGTAAGTGGTAGACGTGGCCTAATATGTTCTCTTTAGGCCTCAGCTGAGCACTCACAAATTCATTGTTGGAAATCAGTCAGTGTCACCTGTGTGTTTGTATTGTTAAGATTGTTACAACTTCTATACCTATCTGTTTAGTTATCTAGTGTTTAGACATTATGAAAAGATTGTAAATTGCTGCATGCATTAATTTCACTTATAGCATGTGATAAAGAGATTATAACAGGCATGGGCAAACTTTTTGGCCCGAGGACCACATCGGGGTTGCACACCTGTATGGAAGGCCGGTAGGGAAGGCTGTGCTTCCCCAAACAGCCTGGCCCCCAGCCCCCTATCCACCCCTCCCACTTCCCACCCCCCTCAGAATCCCCGACCCATCCAACCCCCCTGCTCCTTGACCTCTGACTGCCCCCTCCCAGGACCCCTCACCTCCTATCCAACCTCCCCCACCCGTTCCCTGTCCCCTAACTGCCATGACCCCTATCCACACCCCGGGACCCTGCCCCCTATCCAACTCCCCCTGCCCCATCCAACCGCCCCCTGTTCCCTGACTGCCCCTGGGGACCTCCTACCCCTTATTCAACCCTCCCGCTCCCCGCCCCCTTACCATGCCGGAGCCAGCCACACCACCGTGCTGCCCAACAGGAGCAGCGGGCCAGAGAGCTGCCTGCATGGCAGCAGGGAAGGGGCTCCCCAGCCAGGAGCTCAAGGGACGGGCAGGACAGTCCCGTAGGCCAGATGTGATCCGCGGGCCATAGTTTGCCCACCTCTGTATTATAAGGTAGTATTTAGGTTTTTGCTTTATAACTGTAAAAAATAAGTTTACTCTGAAACTGTAAACCCCATCATGAGGGATCCTCTCCGGTCCATCAAGAAGCACTATCAAAACTAAATGGGCCATTGTGGAACATCATAATACAAAAACTTTGTTAATTGCTCCCTCATACCTCAAGAAAATGTTTAATCGCTTTTTCTGTTTGGACTCTCACAGGGCTGGAGCTATAAAACAGAAGCAGAGATTCCCCAGGGTCAACCTGGATTAACCCTAAAAGACATTCAGAGCTGACAGATAACTGTCACCTTTTAAAACCATCAACTGCAACTCATCTGTGTATATGTGTTTGCTTGCTTTAACCTAGTAATAATTCATTTCTTTTCTTCGTTAATAAATCCTTGGGTAGTTTACAATAGTATTGAATATAGGCATGGTTTTTGGTGTGAGATATAAGGTATAAATTAACCTGGGGTAAGTGACTGGTCTCTTGGGTCTGGAAGCAATCTGAATATTTTGTGATCTTTGGTGTAGCGCAATGGTTCTCAACTCGTAGCCCAAGTGTGTGCTTTAAAAAAAAAGAAAAAAAAATCTGGGTCCCCGCTGCCTGGCCCTGTGCATGGTGTGTTCCAGGTCCTGGCTGCCTGGCCCTGCTCTATGGAGGGGTCTCTGGGTGGGGGGCACTGGGATTCTCAGCCTATGGCCCACAATGATAAATAGGCTGAGAACCATTGCTGTATAGCAACCAACTATCACTAAGTCCAGCTTGCCTGGGGAGCAAGATCGACAGTAGCCTTGGACATTCCAGTTTGTGAGCACAATTGGGTACTAAAGGTCTATAAGAGTGGCAAGGTCAGCCCAGATCCAGGGAACTCAAAATCTTAGGCCATGCCTAGACTAGCAAACTTACAGTGGCACAGCCCTACCAATACAGCTGCATGCAGTTACATGGTAAGACGTTATAGCGCTTTCCAAGTTCACACTTGTTACTGGGGTGGTGAAATCTAATGATCAACACACAACCAGCTTGGGATCTGTGCCCTACTTCCTGACAGTCTGTCCTGAGGTTGGCACTTATGGTCATGAACCACTCCAGGCAGCATGACTCCCATAGTGAGGTCCAGGGTTCCCTTGAAGAGTGTCCGAGGACTTAAAGATAGAAACAGGGACAGATTAAATAAGAACAGCCCAAACTTGAATAAACTCTGATCCAAAATTTTACTGATATTAATGTATTTGAAGGGGATTGTGAAAATTCAGAATAATGCACTTCCAGGTTGCTGGAGAAAACAGGAGAAGATACAAAATTGGAGCTGTGTGGAGAAAGGTAATTCTGTTTCATAGAGGATTTCACTGGTTTTGAAATTTGGCTTCAATTAAGATTTGGAACCAAAACCAAAATCTGTGAAATTCTTCATGGAAGCAAATAGAGCCCTGTCTCTGGGGAAGTCTGCAACGAGGGCTTCCCCAGACCTGCAGACCCTGGAAGCTGCTAAGAAGCTACAAGCCTGGGAGCTGGAGCTCCCAGGGCTTTTGGGCTCCTTGTCCTCCTGCCTAATGAACTGGAAACTTGGAAGCCCTGAGAGTACTGGCTGAGCTGGGATTCTCAGACTTTGGCAGCTGTGGCTTGTAGGCCTTCCAACTAGTGGGTTGACAGGGAGCTGGAAATCTGGAACTCTCACTCCCCCTCAGCCTGTCAGGCAGGTGGTTGAAGAACTGGACAGGTTGCCTGGCAGGAAACCAGGCAAGTTTTGAAACCTGCCTGTGTTCTCTCAGAACTTCCTGGAAATTGAGCCATCTCCATAAAATGTTTCAATTATGACTGAACAACATTCCGCCAGAGAATTTCTGAGCAGCCACAGTGAAAATGCGATGAGAAAGACAATTCCCATAGCCTGACTGGCAGCATGAAGCACTTGAAATCTCATGGCATCTGTCATAAATATAAAGGGAAGGGTAACTACCTTTCTGTATACAGTGCTATAAAATCCCTCCTGGCCAGAGGCAAAACCCTTTCATCTGTAAAGGGTTAAGAAGCTAAGGTAACCTCACTGGCACCTGACCCAAAATGACTAATGAGGGGATAAGGTACTTTCAAATCTGGAGGTGGGGGGGAACAAAGGGTTCTGTCTGTTTGTGTGATGCTTTTGCTGGGAACAGATCAGAAATGCAAGCCTTCCAACTCCTGTTAAATTAGTAAGTAAGTAATCTAGCTAGAAAATGTGTTAGATTTTCTTTTGTTTCATGGCTGGTAAAATAAGCTGTGCTGGAGGGAATGTATATTCCTGTTTTTGAGCCTTTTTGTAACTTAAGGTTTTGCCTAGGGGGATTCTCTGTTTTGAATATGATTACTCTGTAAGGTATTTACCATCCTGATTTTACAGAGGTGATTCTTTTACCTTTTCTTTAATTAAAATTCTTCTTCTAAGAACCTGATTGATTTTTCATTGTTCTTAAGATCCAAGGGTTGGGGGTCTGTGTTCACCTTTACCAATTGGTGAGGATTATTATCAAGCCTTCCCCAGGAATGGGGGTGTACTGCTTGAGGGGGATATTTCAGGAGAAGACGTCTTCAAGTGGTCTCTTTCCCTATTCTTTGGTTAAAACGCTTGGTGGTAACAGCATACTGTTCAAGGACAAGGCAAAGTTTGTACCTTGGGGAAGCTTTTAACCTAAGCTGGTAAGAACAAGCTTAGGGGGTCTTTCATGCAGGTCCCCACATCTGTACCCAAGAGTTCAGAGTGGGGAAGGAACCTTGACAGCATCTGTGGTCCAGTTTTGCACATTCAAGAGGTCCAGACTCTTTGAATGCACATCTCATCTTTGGGTGCTTAAACAAACCTGAGGGCCATTTCCTGTGTTCCTTGCTTTTCCCAAACATCCATTTTGCAGGCTTGGGTTCCTGAACCCTGAATTGTTTAAGTAATAATAATTTGCTACAAACAACATATTCAATGAATATGGACTCCCCCGTTTTTCTGTTCCATTAACACCACGATCCAAAGCCTACTGAAGTAGATGGAAAGACTCACATTGACTTTCAATAGGCTTTGGATCATGCCCTAATTGTTGACAGAGCATGCCATTCTATTACTAGGATGATGCCATATAAACACCTAAAAACAGACTGAAATTTTCACTAATGACTTTCATTAATAATTCTTTTTCTGCAAATTGTTGCAAATATTCACAATTTGCAGTTTATGAGTTACATAAGTCATGGGGTATTTTCTATTCCTTGATTTTGATGACATATGTAATGACAGCACACACAGTGAATACTACAAATGAATACAAGCTGTGTCAGTTTCTTATGGTACATAACTCACATGATATTGCTTCTATTCCCTGATTGGATGATTTATATGACTAAATAGCAAAGCCTATTTCAAAATTTGCTCTTAGAGCTAAATAACTTTTCTTGAGCATTTGTGCTATTTAGGTCAAATACTTGAGTGCTCATACAAAGCAAACACAAAAGGGTCAAGGATACTGTTGAACCAAAAATTACTGCTAAATTCAAATAAATAAACTTAGTCAATTTTCTTGCATCATTCACCTTAGCACTATGCTTATATTTCACTCATTGCTATTATGGACTGCAGAACGAGCCATTTGGGCTTACATAAGACATCCATTAAAAGTCTGTTGCTTTTTACTTAAGAAAAAAAACATGCAAGAGCCCTTACAGAGAGAAGCAGTTTCCAAATGGAAATGTTAGGGGGAGGAGGGAAAGCATCAATAGAAAGCAAGCACAGGACGTTAAATCTTTAGAATATTGCTATACAGGATATGAAAGAATCTCTCTTTCTAGCTCAATATTAAAGGAGTACTTGTGGCACCTTAGAGACTAACCAATTTATTTGAGCATAAGCTTTCGTGAGCTACAGCTCACAAATAAATTGGTTAGTCTCTAAGGTGCCACAAGTACTCCTTTTCTTTTTGCGAATACAGACTAACACGGCTGCTACTCTGAAACCTAGCTCAATATTGTGCTTTAAAAACATTTCACCTCTCTTGATGCATATCCTGTTCTAGCACTGTGCCATGCTGTTCCTTTCCAGTCTCTAATGAATGCATTAGCGACATTACTGAGCAATCTGGAAGTTCAGAGGTGAAAGAAGAATCTTCTGTTGTGCTCAGGTATTTATTCTCCATAGTGCCACTTCTTTTCAGACCACATTTTATCATGAAGAATTCTCCTTCAGGACAAGGTCTTCTCATCTCAAAAGGGAATTACACAGCAGCCCAGCAGCCTTAAATCAGTTACTTTACACAGATAGATCTGTCCTGGGAACCATTCAAAATGAAATGCTTCCATTTGGGGGCCTGAATGATTTGGGTAAAAGGCAGCATTAAAGTCAGCATTAAGGAAGTCAATACTGGCTCCATATTCTCCTCAGACTCCTACTAGGCCAAAACAATTCAGAGAAAATGCAGTCTGTGCAATCATGCAGACACAGCAGAATATTTACTGAGTATAGGGCACTGGACTGGGAATCAGGACATCTGACTTCTAGGTCAGCTCTGCCACTGAACTGCTGTATGATCTGGAGCAAGTCACTTCACCTCATTCTGCCTCTGTTTCTCCTACCACCTTATCTGTCTGGATTGTCTATATTGAATTTGTAAGCACTTTGAACCAGTGTTCCCTATGCATTTTCTTTTACAGCACAATGTGTTTACAGCATAACACATTTTCTTTTACAGCACAACCAACCAATTTTAGTTGGTGATTCTAGACACTACCATAATACCAGTAATAATCACTCCCACAGAGACCACTGAAACCACATAATGCTATTCTACCCTTCTAGATCTCCTTCCAGAGGAGGATCTCAAAGCACTTTAAATTTATTAATTTGCCACTGACTTCAACAGAAGCAGTGTAAGGCCCTCAATGACATCCATCCACTAGGTAATTCACATAAATAAGAGGCAGATTTCCCCCCTCCCCCATGTCTTGCAGAACAGACAAGTATAAATTATTGGCTCAGTATCAAGTGTTACTAATGAAGGGATGTTATCCCTCTCTGCCTCATATTGTGGTAGTAACAAGATCTTCTCTTTCAGCTATTTGTGTTTCCTTAATCAGATCACGTCAAACAGTGTCAGTCTATTTTATTTCCAGGATGAACAGGAAGGAATAGACCTTGGTTACATTATCCAAGTAATAAACACATGAATTGGCCATTCTGGATACCTGCTCGGTGCACGATAACTATGAGGCACAAAGCCAAGTGCTTTAACTGCCTGAGAGAAGTGTGGGTGGCTGGTATCTGTGAAAACCTGAAGGACTCAATTGCTTTAACAAAATCTCTCTTCCATCTTCACTATGCTCCTGTCTTGTAAAAAGCACATCATACTAGAACCTCTCCTCCCTACCCCCACCATTCCCACAGTGGGAAGTCTCATCCACCAGCTACATTTCTTCTTTGACAAAATTCAGAGGTGTATGTGTGTGTGTGTGTGGGGGGGGAATAGAAATTGAATTAACCAGTCACATTTAGCTGTGCTAATCATTATTGTTTGATTCTTCACCTTACACACCCCAATTTGTTTTATCCGTCTCTAGTCACACGTAATGATCTTTATTTTGTGTGTGAACAATAGGACCCAGATACAGGAATAGCACCAAAAGGCCCAGATTCTTATTCAGTGAGTGTAGGTGCTATTATAATATAAATGAATTAAAATACTACTAATAATTTCCGAGTAATTACAAAGGTGCAGTTAGGGTTCATTTCTAGATATGATGCTTCCATTTCCCAAACCAGTTCACCACTCTTTAGCAGTGATCCTTTTCAACTTCCTTACAAAATACCACCCTTTCACTTGGTCCAGAATATAGAGAACCTGGGTAGATGTCAATCACAGTATGGATAGAGAATGGTTTTGGATTCACTTCTGCAGCAAGTGAAAGGGAAATATTTGGGCAGGGTGGCAAACCATCTCCATGCACTATAGACTACTAGGCAGTAACAGTACATATTGCTTAAATCTTCAGGAATGAATGGAAAACTGCCTATGGGGTACTTTTGTGGCCCTCATCACCATAGTACCTGAGCACCTCACAATCATTAAATCGAGTTTATCTTCACAACAACCCTCTGAAGCAGGGAAGTACTACACCCATTTTACAGATGGGGAACGGAGATATGGCGTCAATTAAACAATTTACCCAAGATCTTAGGTTTAGTGTGTCACAGAGCTGGGAATTAAACCCAGGTATCCCAAGCCCGCGTCCAGTAGCTTAACCCCAACACAGTACTCCCACTCCACCCTCGTCCAGTTCTAACATACATAATACAGCACATGCCTGATTGCCAAGACATGCACAAAGAGCTCAGCAGCAGAAACAGGGACAAGAATGTATTCAAACAAAGGCAGTTTTAATCTTGGGGAACCTTGTAGGCAACAAAGAAATTTTAGAAATAAATGAAGGCACCAAATACTTGCAAAAATTGCTCTTTGGTCAGAAATGGCAGCTAATATATTGCCTTTCCTTGCCTGGGTGCATTTGCAAATCTCTCATTTGAAACATAGGCAGCACTGAACTATTTTGAAGGAAAACTGTAGCACTCGTGTAACATATTGGAGACCTAGAAAGGATAATGTGGCTGGGTTAATAATTTATATTAATGCAGTTCTTTACTCTGAGAACACTCCAAGGAATTAAGAGTCACTTTTAGTGAAGTTTCTTATACTGTTATAGAACCTAAACAACAGATTTTTGTATACTTACTTTTTTTATTAAAGGGAAACAGAATTGTTGACAGTTCATATAATTTTCTTAGATAAGAAGCAAGAGTGGTGACAGACTGTAAAGAAAGGATTGTATTTATATAGCTTGATCAGGGGAACCTGAATTAAAATCCCCAGTAAAATATCCTGAGAATGTTTTGTATGTTTATGTGAACGGTGTGAATTCCTACTTCACGAAAAGGCCTGATTCTCAGTTACAATTAAATCCCTTTTACATCACTCTGTCCAAATAAAGGGGCTTTAAATTAGGCAGATATGGCCCCGAGAATACCACACGTTGAGATGGCCTCCCCAGCTTATGAACAGCTGGTCTAAGGGCTCTGTTCCCAGCCTCCACCACAGGATGCATCAGAGACATGGCTGGAATGCACTCCAATATGGCTATTTTCTTCCAGGCTCCAAAGGGAGCCATAGCATGCAAAGTAGAAGTTAAAGCAGCCCTGCGGTTTCTCTAAGTTAGAGTGGGGGCCTGGCAAGTCCCTCCACAGCTTCAGAACACGGGGGAGCACAAAGGGGACTTAAAAGTCATATTAACCCCTCCTCTCAGTCGCTGATGCTTCTTCCTACCCCTAAAAAGCTCCTGAACAAATGCAGAACTCTCCAGTCAGCAAAACAATAATAGAACAATTGATTTATTACCACCCAAGTGAAAGAGCAGACAGAACTTGCAGGCCAAAATGTTAGCATGTGCAACAAGTCGTCTTCCAGGTGAGCATGAGTAATCGAGATTATTGTGGATAACACCCCTATCTATTGCACAGTGTTCTGTTGTAATTTAGAAAGGTAGCTAAGGATGTGTCTACCTCACGATATGTCTACTCTGGAACTAGAGGTGTAATTTCCAGCTCAGGTAGAAATACCCATGCTAGCTCCTATTGAGCACTAAAAACAGACGCATAACCAGGATGGTACAAGCAGTGGGATGGACTAGCCACCTGAGTACATACATAGGGTTTCAGACAGGATCAGACTTGGGGTGGCTTCCTCTCCTGCTGCTTGTTCTGCTGAAGTTACACTGATATTTTGGGCGTGCTAGCTCGATGAGAGTGAGGATGGGTACACCTACCTGAGATGGAAATTACACCTCTAGCTATAGTGTAGACATACTCTTAGAAAAACATCACACATAGTGAGCCATGGTGGCATTAGATGGTCCCAAAAACATTGGAGATGTGGAGCATACAAGGCAAGGCATTCCTTTCTGTGCCTAAACGGTCCTCCCTGCACTTTCATCTCAAACTGCTGTCAAACAAAGCAGGGAGAAATTCACCATTTGCAGGATGATATACAGAACCTGATAACCATCTCAGATTCCTGTGATGGATTAGAGACCATTAAATAAATACCGTGATCACTTCTGTAGTTTACACTCAGACTTGAAATCAATAGGAGTTAGGTGCCTAACCTGCGTAGGTGCTTTTGAAAATCCCACTGCCAATATTAATCTTTAGATTTCTAAAGATCTTTAAAAATCTGGCTCAAGGTCTAAATCACATTTGAAAAAGGGACTTAAGCTCCTTTGAAAATGTTACTCCTAATCTCTGTTCCCACTCTGTAAAATGGGGATCGTAATGATACTTACTTTATACTCGCTATGTCTCTCACTTCTGAGGTTGTATTTATTTGAGCTGTAACATTCTTGAAAGGTATTATGCACTGAAGCCACAGCTAGGTGCCTGCAGATTTAACTCCAGTCTGGTAGAGATTTTTGTGTGGGAATTTATTTTGTATTCTCTTAGAGCTGTGTTTTATTTAAGTCCCTAAAGGAAGGGAAACTGAACTGCACTGCATTCAGGGCAGTTCATTTATTTCCAGAGCTCTTTGTATATCCTTTGAAAAAGGAAAATAAATCTTGTTCCAGGAGAAGAGAAAAGGGTTTTGTGATAGTTTCATTGTCTATTGGTCTGTGTAACCAAAACCAACCACCATTACCTATTATCTTGTGCAAGAAACAGTCCCTTTTCTCTCTTGAGCTGAACTGTCAATCCCTCTATGACAACAGAAATAGCATGATTCAGACTTGTTGGCCCATCCATTTGCTGTGGCAGAGCTGTGAGTCAGTCAAAGGGCAAGTTGCTGCATGATCCTTGGTGGTTTACTTTGAAGTCAAAAGCAAAGAAGGTGCATTTGTATGAAAGACTTAAAAAAAATCATTTAGATTCAGAAAGCCACTTAACTTACTCACTTAACTGGAAACCTGACTGTTCCAAAACATTGTGTGTGTTGGAGACAGGGGAGAGAACACCCACCCTTAGATGAAAGAGAGCTCCATTCCATTTCACAG
Source organism: Caretta caretta (assembly GCF_965140235.1). Lineage (NCBI taxonomy): Eukaryota > Metazoa > Chordata > Testudines > Cheloniidae > Caretta > Caretta caretta. Next base: position 21,007,448 of record NC_134220.1, on the reverse strand, counting down.
CTCCTGTGGTCAGGATGACCTTACAGTAACCAGACTCCAGACGGAGATACATAGTGTTGAGCAACAGCATCTGTGTTCTTAGCCTGCTCATATTTAGTAGAATAAGTCTACTTTCAGACGAGGAGTCTTAAGCAGAGTTAAAGAAAATAATACAGAAGGGACTTGAAGGCAGTTTTCTTATTTGTTTGTTTTTAAAGAAAGCTTACAGTTCTAGATAATGTATTTTATACTAGTCTTATAATGTAACATATCAGAAAAATTACTTTGACTTTATGGTAATATGTAGTGTTACAACAACACAGTCAAAACAACTTTAGTTATTGGTAGGGAATCAATCCTGGCCATACAGGAACAAAGACACAGGTCTTTCCCTCTTGAACAAAAAAGGATATAAACTATATTCTATCTAGTTGGGGCTGGGAAGAAACTGTCCCAGTGGACGGATTATTCCGTAACTAACTATTGTAGGATTACATTCATCTTCCTTTGGAGCACCTGCTACTGCATGCTATTTGACACAGCGCCACTTACGCTATTACCAATGGGGATTTTATTCTGTATAGAATAGTGAATTTTAAAGACAGGACCAAATAATAATTTAGGATCTTAACATTCATACTCTGTGGAAGAGCCAAAACTAAAAAAGAACTTTGTTAAATTTTCAGGTGTTTTTCTACCCTGAAAATTTTTTAGCAACATTTTGCAACAAAACGTCATTTTGAAATGAAAAGTCAAAACATTGGATACAAAAGCCAAAATTAAACATTTTTACTTGTTGGGAATTTTTCTCCCCATATTTTTGGTGAACTATGCACCGAATTTGATCCAAATTTGCAAATAGTTTTGGCTGACCTGTAAACTGCATTTTTTGGATGAATCAACTATTTGTCTGAAAGTTTTGCCCAGCTCTAGATACGAACACGTTCAAGGCTCAGACTGATCTTATTCCATTGTCAGGCGCCTGCTACTGAAAACACTCCTCTTGCTCCCAGAGCCTGAATCTTGGCTTGTCTGGTTTCAGCATCCCTGTGCAATAAAGCTGTCTTTCTGGGTCGTGGATGGTTAGGTCTTCTCTGAGGTAACTGTAATCTCTTAAGGGCCTTATATAAAATGAAAATGACTTTGAATTGAATCCAGAAATGGGTAAGTAGCTAGTGCAGTTCACATATTCCTGCAGGATGCTCACATTGTCCGTTGTTGCTCGACAGCAAAAGGCAGCTAAGTGCTGTTGTAGTTTTCATGTTTCACATACATTTAATCTCAGACAGAGTGAAGCTCAGTGGCCTAAACTGGAGGCAATGAAGGCATGTATCATAGTGGCAAGGACACAGTGAGAGGAAAGGTCTGACTGAAGCGGGTCGAGAAAATTCCTTGCCAATGTTGAGATCTGTGTCTCTGGGCACATTTTAGCCCTCCTCCCCATGGGAATTTTTCACACCTAAAAAAGTGGTTATAATACAAACTGGTTTGCAACCTCAGCAGCAGTCACTACCACCCACGGTTACACTGTCCAGACTCTCCAGCCATCAGCTCGTCCTGATACTTCTTCCCAGCTGGATGGGCTTTCTGCCACCCAGGACCCTGCACCTAGTTTTCTCCCAGCAAAAGCCAGTGGGACCTGTTAAGTCAAGCCCACTGCATGAAGAGTAAGAATTCCAGCAATCATTAGTTTGAAGATGTGTCTTCACTATTTACAGGTATTTACACAAGGAACATCTGCATAAGCCAGACTGTCAAAAACAGCAGAAAATTTAGTATGATTCAATGTATGGTGGGGAAAACTGCTTCAGGGAGCTAAAATTGATTTCTATGCCCATTAATCTGGGAAAAAACAAGGAAAATCAATCAATAGTGGGAAAGACTTATGGCAAGTAAAACAGGTTTTTAGCTAGGTAAATTAAAACACAAGCTACTTGAGCAAGGCCTTTGAAAGAAAGTTACAGCAACAAGTCACAATCAATGTGACCACTTAGGGAACAGTCAGGTTTAACCTTCAGTTCTCTGCCAGCTATTTTGTAAAAATCAAGACGTTAAATCATGAAACTTGAACACAGGTTGAAAACACTTTAATTTCTGCAGAATCTGCAGGAGGGGGGAATAGCACTATTGTTAAACTGCTTAACCATCTGTGTTCCTTAGGTCTAGGACACACAGCTCCACACCTGAGAGAGGGCTTTAGAGTTGTTCCATAGAGAGGAAATACAAACACTGACCTGATTCCTCTGCCCTACTCTGTTAAAAACCACCATGCACGTACACAAAAAAAGAATAACTAATGGTCTACCTAGACATGTGGTATGCAAAACCCAGAAACAGCATAACATGGAATGTTGTACTTTAATAATGATGATAGAAGCTCCGATGCTAAAGTGATGAGTGCCAGAGAAATGCCCACAAACCAGTACTTTTACTAAGTGTATCATCTGGAGGCCTCAGACTGCTGTATAAACATTATCAGCCCTAATTCTAGAAGGGCTGTAGCTGTGATTTTCACAAGTCCTGGACAATTGCTATGCAATGGACACCCCACAAGGGTTAACTCAGGGAAATTCCTTGTCATTCTTCTCTCTGAGGGTGAAATAATCCCAGTAACCCCACTCCTTCTAGAAGTGGCTGAAGGGGGGGGGTGTTTCTGAGTGGGATCTGTTGGAAACAAGGAATTCTGGACCGAGGTCCCTTACCTCCATGCTGCTGCTGCTGCCCAAACCATCCTTTGCTGAACTCACTTCAGCCTCTACACCAGACGACTCATACAGGAGCTTTGCTTCCAGGACTTTCTCCTACTGCCAAATACTGCAAGAACTTCCCTCCCTGAGATGGGATCTAGACAGTGAAGGAGAAAACAGCATAAGTCCCTGTTGACTCCATCTATAGTCCCTTAAACTGGTTTCCCCCATTGGTTTATGGGAGGGACAATGAGGGAGATACACAAGACCACCACTCTCTCCATACCTGCAGAGATCCCTGGGAGTGCTTCCTGAGGGGCAGAGGCAGCAGTCTCGCCTTCTCTGCACAGGATTAAGGAATTTAGGATATGGCACTAAATGAATAACTACTACAGAATTTAGTAAGTGAATAATTCTGCTAAGTGCAGAATTCTCTATCTATTAGAGGTTTAACTATTATGCAATTTTGATTTACATTTAAATTGAAGTGGAGCCATTCAGCTCTGAGACAGAGTCCATAGAAGTTGTTAAAAGCATTTGCAATATTTCCAAATGCAAGGTAATAGTAATATTATGCTACAAAAGTACTTTCTGTTCCCGAGAGTAGCAATTGACAGTGATGTCTTTAGTGATCTTTAATTGATATGCCATTACCTCTACTATTTCAGTTTCGCTCAACAGGAGCATAACCAGATGTTGTATTTTCAGAACAGGAAAATGAGGTGTCAAAGCGAAGGGGTGGGAAGATGATTGCACCAACTCCCCAACACAGTAAAAGATAAGGTGAGAGCTGAGATCAGGGTGAAAGACAAAATAGCATAAGAAACATAGGACTTGTTACGAATTATACCTGGTAGGACATGCACAGGAACTGCTGCGAATTATACCTGGTAGGACATGCACAGGAACTGCTGTGAATTATACCCGATAGGTCATGCACAGTTCGAGTCTAGGCTGAGCCACGCGAACAAAGTCCACAACTGCAGAGTTCCCAAAAATACTAAGTTTATTACGCTCGAGCGTGGTGCCCCCCTGCTAATCAGGAGGGGACCCCGAATGCAGGTTATACAGAGCTTATATACCCTTTAGTAAAGCATGTTGCCCTCGTGCATCGGAAACCTTAGCCAATAGACAAACCCTTCCCTTATCTACCACCTATCCCTGCTAAGTGCATCCCCCATGCTAAACCATTACTTCAACTACACAACATGGTCCTAAAGCAATGCACCAGTAGCCTTTCTTATCAGGATGGGAGGCTCGCATCAAGGCCAGGAGGCAGGGAGTTAGGAACAGACAAAGAACAGAAACCGGGAGTCGAGACAGGCTGGAAACAAGGGGAGGGGAGTGTCACAGGAATGCAGTATCTAAGGAACACTCCTCCTGGTGCATGATGTGTTTGCTTTTCGACAATGGTGGGCCCCAAACCAAAATGAAGTCACATATGCACATATGCTAACTTTTCCTTAACAGACTGCTGCCTTTTGGTCAAAGCACAAGCCTGGGGACCAAAATATTTAGGTAGAGCTGTGTACAATGTCCAGCACAACACTCACTCGTGTTTTCGGATTCATTACAAAATTGAATTTCAGAAGAGGTTTAGAAAAATGGATAAACTAAGGTTCAAGTAAATGGGTCCTGATTTCTTGTGAACTCGGGCTGGGGAATGGTTGTGCATTGAAAATAACATGGAACTGAGGGGAAATACGAAGCACAGAGAGAGGCATAAAGCATTCACTACTTTTGAACTCTTAACTCGAAACAATTAAGACTTGATTTGCAGAGTGACTGAAGACTAGCATCTCAATTAGAACGAGTGCTCAGTATCCCTGTATAACAAATTGGGCACTCAAGTTTTGAGGTGCTCAGACTTAGTGGACATTTTTGAAAATGTAGACCTCTGTATGCCTCCCTTTGACATGGTGACAGGTGACTCTTCCGTGTGTATATGAATCTGGGAAATGTTTTTTTCCACACCTCTGAGCGATGTACCAGTAAGTTATGCCACCAAAAGTGCTAGTGCAGAACTCTCATAAAACAGAGGAAACAAGAAGCTCCCCAAAGTAAACATACCAAACAGGACTTCTAAAAATACCATTATCATCAGCTGGTTGTTAGATTTTCTGTCAGCCTCTTACTTTTTTTCTTGTCATATTAATAATAAAGGACGCAGGGCCAATCTTTATGCCCAGTTATATCAGTGTAAATCTAGAGTATCTCCATTTGCTCTTGTAACTATGAAATAACTGCACTGATTTCAGAGGAGTCACTATAGATTTACATTTCTGTGGCTGAGAGTAGAATTCCAAGGACACAATTTGGCCCACTGCATGCAAACAAATACACGTAAATGAAATCATCCTGCATTTATTAGCAACCAACTCAATTTGTGCCTTTTTAATGGTCATGTATTGCTCCATTACAATCCACAATGATGTCTTAACATTTAAGCTCTTGACTTTTTTTTTTTTTTTTTTTTAAAGTGGAAGACCAATCTAGATTTAAACTTGGGCAAGTACACTAGAGAGATTCATGCTTCAAGTCAAAACTGCAGCTCGCATTTAACCTATTTTTTTTTTTTAAATCTAAATAGGAAAGGTGATCACAAAGTTTTACTAGAACCAGGAAAAAGGAAGAATTGGAAGCAGCTTATTTTATTTAAACCATGTGGATGTACTTGACTCTGTCTGCAGGTCGAATAAAAATAATTTAAAGTGGTGATGAACGTGTACAGTAAAAAGAGGAATGATCTAACTAGAAGAAAATTGCCTCATCCTGCTTTCGTCTCAGAAGAAAGGACTGCAGCCAATTTTACTGCCACAATCTCCGCATCTACTTTTGGTTTAAAAACACACGCTCTTTAGCAGCACTGAAGTTTCTCACATCAGTGGTCATTTGCTCAGTCTATGCAGTAAACAGATTTAACCTATATTTTCTTTTCATTTCCTAGTTATAACATCAGCTCCTCATTCTCCTGTCAATTGCCAGCACGAAACATGAACTGGTCTCAATTCTATCTGATCCTTGGGACAAGCATAATGCTGGGACCCATGCATAATATACATCTCCATTCAGCTAGAAATTCTCACTATTTATGTACCACTTAAGTCCTATTGTGAGGGCTTCAACTGGACATCTGCTGAATGCTGAATTACACCCCAGATGCACTGTATGGGTTTGTATTTTGTGTGCCATTATCTAAAAGACACAGTCTCACAGCATGGACTAATTTTCATATCCAAGGTATTTGTTGTCACATCATACAATCTGGTTTTGCTGCTACTACGTTTATTCCTGTCGGAATATACATGCTCAGAGACAAACATAGGTGCTAGAGAATATGTATTCGGGCTATAGAAGTTACAGGCATCCAGGTAAGAAAAATAAAACCAGTGGCATGGGTTTTCCCATGACATGCGATGCCACAGAACAATCACACTGCTCCAATAACCAATAAAGAATACTTGCGATCAACAGTTCATAAGCAAAACAAGCCAGAGGCTGAATTTGGTCTCATTAATCACTCACAAAACTATTGTGAATAGCCAAAAAAAAAAAAGAAAAAGAAAAAGAAAAAGAGGCAAATCTAAACCAAAGTTACCAGACAATTCACCAAGCACTAACTTCATAGAATAAGTTATTCAACCAGCTCTAGTTTGATTTATCTATCCATATTAGGGTTTTTATAGAGCCCACCAACTTAGTATCTAAGCTGCTGTATTCTTTCCAGTTAGCTGACATTACTATGTTTTTCATTTTCCCCAAGGCTCATCATTCTGTGCATTTATAAGGAGTCCCTTCTGCCCCTCTGAATCTGGAATTATAAAATGATATATCTTGTTGTTTGATCAATACTAAGAAACGCTCACTTGTGGTTCATTATATTTTCTATGACCAGAGAGGGCATTTTATAATGCCAGAAAGAGACAGGCCTTATAATGATATTATTAGGTGTTGAAACACAGACAAGATAATGTCATTTTGTGAACAGACCAGGAGGAGGTAGTTATTTTAACATCCTGCAGTTTCTGCTATATTGGAATGTTCCAAACCAAATGCTCCTTATCTGTCCATTTGCCTCTTTTCAGTGCTGTTTTGACCACCACACCTTTTACAACTCTAACCTCCATATGAAGATTCTGTTGCATGAAATATCATTTCTTGGATATGAAGATGTACTTACAGTGTTAATGGTGTTGCAATTTGTGGGATTTCTCCAAGAGATTTAAAGTGAAATAACTTTACAAGAATCTGCATTTTGTTACTTTCAAAACCAATATACAGCAAGTATCAGCAGGTTCATGTCTTTTTTCCAAAATATAGAGAGTGCTCTATATTTTTTGAAGACTGTCAAATTGTTGAATTGGTTTATAATCTTTAACCTAAATACCTGTGTCATTTGAATAAGAGATCGGCAAGCCATTTGCAGCCATTATAAAAATGAATCCAAATAATACATGCTATGTTGGGAGCCATTACAACTGGACTACATTTCACTTGGGATTGATTTGTTTCATTTGGAATTAAGCCACAATCAGACTTTTCACTGGAGTAAAAGGAAACAGAGTGGGGGGGGGGGGAAATAAATAAAAAATGTATGTCTTCTGAAAAACCATCTGATTTTGTTTCAAATGAGCATAATTAGATTCAGTAAAAATGCCCTAGTGCTTTGACTGTTTTGTCCTAGACGGATAGTTCCCTGTCAGATACGCAACGCACTGGACCAGTAGAGGCAATCATGGCTGGTGTCTGGTGGCATCGACTATAACAGCTTCCCCACTAAAGGAGCTCTCCATTATCTCAAATGGTGTAACCGTGTGTTTGGCACTGAAGGTCACCGGATTCTGCTGATGAATGTGGTGTCTGTACGTGTATGGCCATGGAGCATTACAGATACACAGGGCCCAAAGCTTCTACTTTGCACATCTGTTTTTCCATATTCAAAGGGACAGCTGAACACATATTGGTTAGTTCAGGAACACAACTACCAAGTTTGCATGGGCAGATAGCCATACGCATGTATGGACAGTTTAGCTCATACAAATAAATACTCAGTCATGTTTTGGGGGCACATTAGTGTAAAATGTGAAAACTTGAGAACTGTACTTTACAGGCTCATATAAGCTATGAAAGTATCAGCAAGACTAAAGGCCACTGCAATATATGGGTGTTACCACTGGATACCTCAGCGTTGCCAAAAAGGCTGCACTGAAACTTGTGGACAATGTAGAAAGGAAGGCAATTTGGAAGCCAGCTGCAATCATGGCCATCTAGTTGCAAAATAAATAAATCCCAGTTTGCATTCCTGGCTGAGGCACTGGCTGACTGGGAAAAGGCATGGGGTGCTTAGTGTTTGGAAGCCCTATGCATTGTATTTTTGAGCTATAAATCTAAGCTATTTGATGTCAAACTCCAAACAGGATTGATGCAACTCTGCTTTTTAGATTGATGTCTGTGCAGTGAACATTGCATAAAATGATTAATGCATCTTGTCAAGTCTGAGGCATATTACTGAACTTATACTTTTAAGGGCCTGACTCCACAAGTCCCATGTCCTGCTTACATACTGTGAAAAAACAACACAACAAAACCTTCATAAAACTGTATATGACTCAGAAAATCAATTTCTGGAGCTCACAGATTTCCCTGTATAGAACTCAGAGTAAGCTTTTTTGCAGAAATGAGCCCTGTTACTTAAATCATCTGAAATGGCAATGGGAGGATGGCTATTATGCAGCTCTGCTGGCCAAAATGGGAGAGTGCAGAACCACAACACAAGCTACTGCAAAGTTCAGGCTCCATTAGTATTTGCAGAGCAATTCCACTTCCATCTTTGTCCATCCTTTAGATCCTTTCCACCCTGGCCGCTCACAAAATGAGGAGAGACCCTGCAAGGGGCCTGCGAGGTCATCCCCTGCTCAGGAAACATGGAAGAAGATACAGAGATAGGAGTGGGAGAACAAAAGACGTGTGGTGGTGAGGCTGGCAGTGTTGCTAAAGTGAAAGAGATGACGGGGAAGTAGCATAATTAATGAGCTCCAAGAGGTAGCCCAGGCTGCAAGGCCAAGCAAAGCTGCACAAGAGATTTGAGATGGTGGACAAGGGGGTGACATAGTCTAATTTCTGAGCAAAAAGGGCCAGCAGCAGCAGCAGAGAGAGAGTGTGTGTACACGTACGTACACGCACAGGCAAAGCAGAGAGCTGTACTTTGGCTGTAAGGATCAAACACGCCATAAACTGATAAAATATAAAGGGGAGACTATTATTATACTATTAATTCAGTATTACATCTGTATTTATTTAACAAGATATAGCTTTACTCGTTGAGGTTGTGAAAAAACAAAGTTGCTTCTGACACCTGCAGAATAGGAGCTTTGGAGGAGGGAGTGGCATTTCCACAGCAGTGCAGATGGAAAATAGCATTCTGATGGACAAGCAGACAGATGAGAATTTTATTATAAGGATCTGGTGTTTGGTTTGGTTTTTCCTCCGCCCCGCAAAAATGGAATTTACAAGATAAATGGAGGCTTTTGATCTTAAAAACAGATTTATTCTGATATGCAGTCTTCATTCAAGGGAGCACTACCAGATGGGATCAATCATTCTGAAAAAAAACTTCCAATTGTTCACTAATCAGTCTGTGTCTTTTCTTTTCCTTTTTCTTATTTTTATATGAATTTAGTACTGGTGTCAGCCTGAGAGTCATGGACACTGATGACATCTATTTACCAACAGAACAGGTAAAACGCAGGCAGTAGCAGTGCATGCTTCCCCACACTGAAATAAGCAATATGCTTCAAGCGCAGCTTGGTTGGATCATTTGTAAGGTCGAGAGGTGACTTCAACCTTCATGTCCATTGAGTCCTTGATGCCTCTGAGACGACAAACAGGCTCCAATCAGTGACATCAATCATAACTGTACATTAGCAACTGCTGCGAAACAGCTACCTCATTTCCCATAGGCCGCTAAATAGCCAAAGATGGCAACTAGTAGCTTGGCTTTTTCATATTTGGTATTTGACCTCAAAATAATATTTACTTGGTGTAAGGAGTATTGTTTGACAGATGCACCTGATAAACTATCAGCCGAAAAATGAAAGAATGATCCAATCTCTGGAATAAAGTGATGACACCTTTTCATTAAAGTGAGATTTGATGAATATGGTTATTATCTATTAAAACACAAGAGCATAATGAGAAAGCATTAGAAGACGGTGAACAAATTAATTTATAAAGCAGAGAGGTTGTTGTTATGATGGGGAGAGACAGATACAAATGGCTGGGTGCCTTTTCTTATCAATATGAACCTTTTGGTTTTAAGATTTGTGTAGAACACATTTCAGCTTTCAACTGGGTAGCAAAATGCTTCTTGCTTGAAAAGCTGAAGAACATATTTTGGAGAGAACAGATCAACTCATTCAGGATTTCTTAGCAGTTCTGATATTGTGATGGGTCTATAAACTCACTAATAAATGTACCACTGAAGTGGTTTGCAACAACAAGAGGTCCCTGAATTGAAGTTCTCAATGTAGACATAGTGAGATTTAGTTTGAAGCATGTCTCAAAAAAATGCAACACAATTTATATTGTGCAGAAAATATTAAGAAATATCCAAGGTGTGAGCTCAAATTCCTGAATGTTGATCCCTCCCTCCTGTACTTTCATGCTACTGCTCTGGGACGTAAGATACCAGCCTACTTGGATGAGTGGTTTGGTGGATAGAGCACTGGACTGAGCTCAGGAGACCTAGATTCTATTCCCAGGTCTGCCACTGACCTGTTGGGTAGCCTTGGGTAAGTCACTTCACCTACCTGTGCCTGGGTTTCCTCATCTGTAAAATGGGGATAATGATACTGACCTCCTTAGTAAAGTGCACTATAAAAGCACAGTATTATAACATCATTATCCTTCAAGTGCCAAGTGTGATGTAGTGCCCAGTTTACCCATTTTAGCAGTGTGCCACGGTCCCAAGAGAGTGTGGTAAGACAAATGCAAGGGGATAATAGAAGCTGCCAGCAGCAAGTTTAGAGGAAAGTGCATGGTGCTCTTTTAGGCCCTCCACTGACTTCAACGGGCTTTGGGTCAGAGCCCTGTGGAGCAGTAGTCAGGGTGCACTGCCCCCATGTCTTACCGTGCACATGCCAGATGGCTCAGGCATTCTCTGTGTAACTACGTTCACTCAGTTGTCCTGCTCACCCCCTCCATGCCTCACACCCAGAAGGGCAGAATTTTGCCATCAGTTCGCACAACAGTTCTACTGCTCTTGCACGTTAAGACTTCCTTGGAGGTGCTTTTAAGATGGTAGTTACTGGATTATGAATGCATTGTATTATTTTATTACCTACCGTGCTGGGACTGTTCCTCCAGACAGTCTACAATAACATCACTTCAGATTGTTTCAGGGTTGTAATGGTATGCTGTACATCATTCCATTATGAGCCCATATTCTAAGGTGCTTCTGAGTTAAGAAACTACATCCTGATTGAACTATATTCTGCTATGAGTTATACAGGTTTAAATCATGACATTACTTTGGATTTACACCAGAGTAAATCAGCCCCAAACCTAGCCCACTATCTTTTAGATATTGCTTATTTTCTGAGCCCAATAGAAACATATTTTTTAAAGTCTGATATAATTCCATTTGACTTATCAGATTGGAAAATGGCTTAGCCACTGAAAGCCACCATTTTTATAGAGACTTTCTTTTTTGGGCTCTGGGCTAACTTAAGAAATGGCCTTTTAAAAGCATTTCAAATTCTCCCCAATGCACACAAGTGCCTGTGGTGCAAATTAAGGGACAGATTTTCAAAAGAGCTTAAGAGCGAAAGTGCTATTGAAAAAAATAATCAATAGGATTTACACTCCTAAATCAGTTTGGAACTTTTGAAAGTCTCCCCCATAAGACATTTATTTTGGAAATAAAGTTACAATTTTAAAATCATGTTCTACATATACACAGCATGCTATTTCCAAATGCATTTTTGCTGACACCTTGATCTCTGGATATTCGCGCATGCAAGCGTGCAGGTATCTGGAGCTGTGTTTTATTTCAGCAATGAGAATGCTCATTGCCATGACAGGGTTAGTGCTCCCCGCCCCCACCCCACACACAGACAATTCCACATACATGTGAGATCATTCAAATAGATTCAGCCCAGTCAACTTATTTGAATCTCACCACAGAAATTTACTGCAGTATCCCCACCACCTCTCATACAAACACACCGTCTAACTTGACGGTAACATTTTCAGTTAACAGTAAAGTGTGCCCATCTCCTTGGTTACAGTAGATGGAATTTTTCAGATGCTGCATCAACACATCATTTGCTGAAGTCATTTAAATGCAGGTCGTTTTCTCTAAACTATTTCTTTAATAATCAAAATTGCTAATGCAATGCACTTCATTCTCCTTTATAACTTCCAGAGTATAAAATTAAAGAGTAATAAAACTAGGACATGCCATTATTTGACCAAAGAAGAGAAACCCCAGCTGGCCCTTGGCTGAAAGGCTGTTAGACTGTGCCAGTTTGCTATACCACACTACTCGGAACGCCAGACGTTGTCCCTCCTGCCTACGAGTTCTTGACCTTCACATTCCCTGCATGCTGTTACAACTGCATTCCTCCCTTACCAGTAAAATAGAGTAGATTCTGATACAAGGCTGAGGAAAGCCTATTGTAATGCAGAAAATCACCACTCACTACAACATATCATTTCTTGGTAACTAGCATAAATTAGTCCTCAAAGATATATTTACTTACGAGACAGCTGTACAGGAACAGAAGTGGCATGCCTCTGCCCATAGGTGGTGGTAAAAATGACATGCTATGTATCATTAGACTAGTGGAGGTTTAAAAGAGGAAAAAATGAAATTGTTCTCTGCAACGCTTTAAAACCATAGATAGTGCCTTTGCTAAATTATAGTGGGAGGCAAGATGCCAGACTAACAAGAAGTGCTGCTTAATTCATCTGCTGTGCCAGTCAGTACAAACGCATTAAAACAAAGGGGTCATTAAAATGCAATTCTTCAAATCTCTGTAATTAAAAAACCACCAAACAAAAACAGCCAAAACATTGTTAATGCACCTGCAAGAAGATTAGGGCCATGTGGCTGTACCACGGTTCTTGCCGAGTAACAGCACACTGCCGTGCACCTTGGTGTAAGAAGGTACACTGAATCTCCAAGCAGAACTTTACATTAAATTGTGACTATGTCCCAAATACAAAACTCACTTCCAGAGAGGTAATTGGGATTAGATCTTGTAGTTCTGTGCCTCTTTATCACCTCTGCTTTTACCCCTACATCAAAACATTTGGCCTTAATTGGCTAAACTCTGTGTCCCAGGTCCACAGCTGCAAGCCCTCTGACTGCTCCATCAGAGAACACAATTTGGCTCTCTCAAAAGGTTGCGAGAAAGGATTAACTAAGATAAGGGGCAGATTCTTGACTTGCTTGAAATGAAAATGTGCCAAGACAGACCAGGAGCAGAATCTAGGAATACTGAAAGCTAACAGGTTGCATGCACCATTAATTATTTACATAATACTACTGCTTTGTAGTAATAAAAATGACAATTCAATAATAATCAATAGTCATAATAATTTGTCCTTATGTAGTGCTTCTCATCCATGGATCTCAAAGTGTTTTGCCAACACTAACTGGCACTCTGATTTGGCAAAGTATTTAAGCACATGCTTAAGTCCATCCCTAGTTAGCAAAGCATTTAAGCATGTGCTTAAGTCTCATGAAGGTCACTGGGATTTAACCATTTGTTGAAGCGTTTTGATGAATTAGGACCTAAATCTTTCGACACCAGAGATCATTTGATCCACTGCTCACATGCAGAATACTGAGCATGTAGTCAAGAGAAGGAGAATGAGTGATAAACAGAACTAATTAATGTTGTGGAGGCCTTTCCAATTTCAGGGTTTCACTGGAATTTATGTGGATATATTTTCTACCAAGAACACAGTGTTCAAAGCCCAATTCCTACTGCTCTGAGCTGCTTCTTTGTAGGAATCTGGAAAGATTAATATCCAAATAAAGTGCATGGTCTTTATCATGCCTTGGGCCAATATTCCAGAAAGCCTCCATGGCTTTTATACTGTAGTAGTACAAGGGGAAGTATCATGGGGGTAGCCATGTGTCAAGGTTCCTCCCCCACTCTGAACTCTAGGATACAGATATGGGGACCTGCATGAAAACCTCTTAAGCTTACTTTTACCAGTTTAGGTTAAAACTTCCCCAAGGTACAAATTAATTTTACCCTTTGCCCTTGGAATTTTCACTGCCACCACCAAACTTTAACTGGGTTTACTGGGAAACGTAGTTTGGACACGTCTTTCCCCCCCAAATCCTCCCAATCCTTGCACCCCACTTCCTGGGGAAGGTTTGGTAAAAATCCTCACCAATTTGCATAGGTGACCACAGACCCAAACCCTTGGATCTTAGAATAATGAAAAAGCATTCAGTTCTCTTACAAGAAGACTTTTAATAGAAGTAAAGGAATCACCTCTGTAAAATCAGGATGGTAGATACCTTACAGGGTAATTAGATTCAAAACAGAGAAAAAAAAAACTTCTTCAGATGCATGGAGTGAAAATTACAGATACAGGCATTATACATAGACACATGAAGAGAAGGGAGTTACCTCACAAGTGGAGAACTAGTGTTGACAGGGCCAATTCGATCAGGGTGGATGTAGTCCACTCCCAATAATTGATGAAGAGGTGTCAATTCCAGGAGAGGCAAAGCTGCTTTTGTAGTGAGCCAGCCACTCCCAGTCCCTATTCAAGCCCAAGTTAATGCTGTTAAATTTGCAAATAAATTTTAGTTCTGCAGTTTCTCTTTGAAGTCTGTTTCTGAAGTTTTTTTGTTCAAGTATAGCTACTTTTAAATCGGTTATAGAATACCCAGGAAGAAACTGCAGAACTAAAATTCATTTGCAAATTTAACACCATTAATTTTCAGACCAGAGCTGGATGAAGTTTTTCCATTTGACCTGAAACAAAATGTCATTTGACTTTTTGGTTTACCAAAATTTTGAAAAATTTTCATGATGCTCTAGTGAAGACGGAAAGACAGATGCTCAAATTTGGCACTTTGAACTGTGGTTCGGTGCATCAGGTGCAAGCAGCAGTTCATCTTCTCTCTAATATAATTCTGCCCCTGCACGCATCTCTCTCTTCAAAATAATTGGAGAAAACCAGATCTTTTTATTGTGTTAGAAATGAAGAGTTTTACATTAAAACTAATCTACCTACATTCTAGTTGCTAGCTGTCCTAAGAAAGCACATATCCACCTGCCTCTCAGCTGTCCCTCATTTTAAGAAACGCTTCTTATTCTAGTCCCAGAGTTACCTATGTTCCACATCAATCTGGTGTTCTTCTTACTTCTATGCTGAGGAGTACTTACATCAGAAATACAGAATCATGAAACAGAGTTATATAATGACTCCCGCAACATTTTAACTTTCCTGCATAAACAGTTTCCCTCATTTTGAGTGTTTTTTCCATATGGAGTCTCACATGTGAATCTTAGCTGGTTGAGAGGCATAAGTATCCACACTGGAATGATTAATTTTTGCCAATCTCAACTTATGATCCAAACTTTGACCAATCTGCCAATTATTCCTAGAAATTTTCAGCCTGATCTTTCTGTATTTTGAACACACTTTGATAAAGGCCAAATACTATGAAAAATGATGAGTGGAATTCAGGTTGGCTTAATTGATGTATTTCACAAGGGGAAAAAATAGCTGCACATTAGGCCTTTTGATCTTTGCCTGGTTACTGACATATAGTTTCATTTCATATGCCATGTCGGAGATTGTAGATTTTCTAAGCATAAAAATAAAACTAAGAAAATGGCACGACTGATATTGTCTGTTTAAACAGACATTTGCTCCTGGGTTTTAAATGTAGTAGTCCTTTTATGTCTTTACCCTGGAACTTAGGCTCCATTTAGATGTTATTCTTTTAATGGGATTCTGCTTTGCCCAGTTTCTAACAGGGTTGATTTAGGCATAAAGGCTGAAATTTTCAAAGGGGTTGAAGGGAATTAGGCACTTTAGTCCCATTGAATTTCAGAGGCAATTGGGCACCTTATTCCCTTACCCCTACCCCCACCCCTCCTTTGGGGCCCCCATTGGCCACCCTCAACTTCTGCATAGCCCAGTGGAGCCAAATCTCACAGTGCACTCAGCAAACAGGATGGACCTGCTCTGGGAACAGATTAGGATTGTGTCGTAAAGCAGACTGTTGTCTTTAGGACTCTTGCTCTATTTGTTGCAGAAGTTGTAAGGTATGTTGTGAATGAAGCAGAGCACTGAATGGGTCAGGAAGAATTCCATTGGTCACCTGAACCTACAATTGGTCAGGTGAATTATTTAGGGGTTAGGGGAATTTGGTTTCCTCTGAAGCTTTAGGCCGTTTATACTGTAGCGTTTTAAGTGTAGACATTACCTATGCTGATGGAGGGGTTCTGCTGTCAGCAGAGCCATCCCTTGTGTAGGGCGAATCGGGGCACCCACCCCAGGCGATGTGCTTTGGGGGACCCCATGCTTTGATAAAATTGGGACTTGCCCAATATTTAGCCCTTTGTCCCGAATGATGTACGATCATTGCTCCACCTTTTGGGTGGTCTGAGCCCTAGGGGTGTGCAGCAAGGAGCATTTTCCATTGAAAGGAAAGTACAGGCACTCTCCTATTGCAGTTGGCCTCTGCCTATCCATGCAGGGACCAGCCAAAATTTGGCCCTAATATATTTTCCCTTTAGTACATCTTCTTCGAACACTTACACAAAAAGATGCTCACCTGCCATGATTACTAGTAGGCAGCATCTAAAAATCTCATGGATTTTAAAGAACAAACAATTGTCATAGCCCTGAGCAGGATGAAAAGAATCCTGGCCATCACTCCTCTGTCTTCTGAAAACCTATAAAACCCTCACCTATTTGTTCTGACTGTCAAAGAAACAAATCGTAACTTTCCTGAGAGTGTCACAGTCCTGTTTTAGTCATCATGATCCCAACTGCTTTGAAGTTTTGTCAGGCTCTTCTGGATACATTCTTCCCACACTATCATCATAACTTCATTTAGCAGGGCTGTGAGACATCCATCTGCTGTAACGTGGCTGCAGCTGTAGGTTCATGGCTGACAACTTCATCTTATGCCTTGAAGTGGGGAGAAGAAGAAAAAACACAACAGAAGAAAACCTTGTTCCAAACATGATGTGAAGACTTAGGGCAAGATACACCGATAAATGTATGCCTTCCTTATTTGCTTATTTCAGCCTTCTCACTAGTGCTTAGTATTTGGCAGATGGTCTGGATACTTAACATATGAAGTGTAACATCCTGACAATATCCTCTCCAGCTTCTGAACTAAGACTTTGGAACAATCAGAGAAGAGATTGCCCCCACAAAATTCTCACCAGGTTTTACACTGACCATAGAGCATGCGGGCACAGGACTGGGAGCTTAGAAAAGACTCACGAGGCTATGGTGTCAAATACCCAGCTTCTGCCGGATCTGGCCCACTTGATGTCTTTATGTGGCCCATGTGGTGTAGTAAGCTCTTTGGGGCCGGCACCATTTTTTGTTCTGTGTTAATACAACGCCGAGCACAATGGAGTCCTGTTACCGGGTTGGGGCACCTAGACGCTACTGCAACACAAAAGCATAAATAAGATTCTCCAGAATTTAAGTTTTTATTTAAGAATAAAAACATGTGCCTTGCCTTTATAGCTGCAAAGGTCACCTTCCAAATGTGAACTAAACTTTCAGCAGCTTGTTTAGAGACACTTGGATCTGAATCTCATTTACACTAAGGCCCCTTTACACCAGCCTGGGTATTAGAATGGGAGTACATCTTTACTTCCACTTTAATGTTCCTTACATGGCCTGAATACAGCTTCAATGTAAATGAGAATCAAACAATTGTCACTTGTCAAACAATTGCACACCACAATAAAAGGCACAGCTAAGGGCTTGTCTACACAGGAAAGTTAGCGTGCAGTAAGCTAGGTTGTGAATTTAAAGTGCACTAGCTACTCTGCACTAATTCCCCATGTGGATACACTTAAAGCTCACTAAGAGTGACCTTGGGTGGCTTAATGCACTTCTTTAAAAAAAAAAAAAGAAAAAAAAACATATATAGTGAAATTAACGGCAGTGATAAGAAACTGGAAGAGAAAATCTGAAAAGTTGTCATTCAATAAGTGACACAAAAATATTTGTACTTGTACTAGACTTTGGTAATGAATCATATTAAGCACTGTAAAAGGAAAAGCACAGAGGGAGGATACTGAAAACCTATTTAGAAGTAAAAAAAAAAAAATCCAAAGAAGATAGAAGCTTTAGCAAACTACTGAAGATAGGTGACTGATTTCAGTCTTCTCTCCAAAGTTAAAACTACATCTGACAATCTGCTGCTGGAAGAACTATGAATGAGGCTCATGTCAGAATGATGGATAGCAGACAGAGGATGAAGAGATACCCTTGCCTCTTCTCTCAGATTTAGATAGTTTGAGAATAAACACTAATGATGGCTCAGTGTATGAAGATGCAAAGCTGGAAGAAGGAAGAAAATACAGAAAGCATTCAAAAATAATTCAAATGTCAAAAGAGAAAATATATATAAAAACAGGCTCCATTTTACATGTGGTTTTAAAAAATCAGGGTTTATGGGTAAAGTCGCAGCACTTTATGGGTGTTTTGGATGAATATTCTGAATTGCTGTAGGTTAGAGTATGGATTATTCAAGAGCTGGAAGACAAAGTCATTGGCTGAAACCAGAGACCAATGGAGAAATTAAGGCTAATGGAATCACATTAGATCAGAAGGAAACTGCATAAGAGGGTAAGAAAGAGAAAATAGAAGAATATTAAGAAATATGAGCCATGGGCTGGTCTTCGCTACGGGGAGATAGACGCTGCTGTAATCCAGTCAACCCTGGTAATTCCAGCTCTCCGAGAAGAGTAAGGGAAGTCAACAGGAGAGTCTTTCCCGTTGACGTAGTGCAGTGAAGACACCGTGGTAAGTCGACCTAAGCTACGTTATTCATGTTATTCACGTAGCTGGAGTAGCATAACTTACCCCGGTAATGAAGACAAGCCCTGAGGAGGCCAAAGGGGCAGAAAACAAGGAAGTGCAAGGAAGGGAAATGTTTCATTAAAACTGGACCTCTGCGGTCAAGTATTTGTACTGCTGCTTGCAGGAACAGTTGGCCCGAGAGTTACCAAAAGAAACTACAGCATTTGCTCAAGAAACTCCCTGAAAAAGCACAAGATCAAATCCGCACAGACACACCCCTGGAACCCCGACCTGGGATATTCTATCTACTACCCAAGATCCATAAACCTGGAAATCCTGGGCGCCCCATCATCTCAGGCATTGGCCCTCTGACAGCAGGATTGTCTGGCTATGTAGACTCCCTCCTCAGGCCCTACACTACCAGCACTCCCAGCTACCTTCGAGACACCACTGACTTCCTGAGGAAACTACAATCCATTGGTGATCTTCCTGATAACACCATCCTGGCCACTATGGATGTAGAAGCCCTCTACACCAACATTCCACACAAAGATGGACTACAAACTGTCAAGAACACTATCCCCGATAATGTCACGGCTAACCTGGTGGCTGAACTTTGTGACTTTGTCCTTACCCATAACTATTTTATATTTGGGGACAATGTATACCTTCAAATCAGCGGCACTGCTATGGGTACCCGCATGGCCCCACAGTACGCCAACATTTTTATGGCTGACTTAGAACAACGCTTCCTCAGCTCTCGTCCCCTAACGCCCCTACTCTACTTGCGCTATATTGATGACATCTTCATCATCTAGACCCATGGAAAAGAAGCTCTTGAGGAATTCCACCATGATTTCAACAATTTCCATCCCACCACCAACCTCAGCCTGGTCCAGTCCACACAAGAGATCCACTTCCTGGACACTACAGTGCTCATAAACGATGGTCACATAAACACCACCCTATACCGGAAACCTACTGACCGCTATTCCTACCTACATGCCTCCAGCTTTCACCCTGACCACACCACACGATCCATTGTCTACAGCCAAGCTCTGTGATACAACCGCATTTGCTCCAACCCCTCAGACAGAGACAAAACACCTACAAGATCTCTATCAGGTTTCAGAGTAACAGCCGTGTTAGTCTGTATTCGCAAAAAGAAAAGGAGTACTTGTGGCACCTTAGAGATTAACCAATTTATTTGAGCATAAGCTTTCGTGAGCTACAGCATCCGATGAAGTGAGCTGTAGCTCACGAAAGCTTATGCTCAAATAAATTGGTTAGTCTCTAAGGTGCCACAAGTACTCCTTTTCTTTTTGCGAATACAGACTAACACGGCTGTTACTCTGAAACCTATAAATACATCCTGATTCAGATCCAGATATCACCAGCATCCAGATCCTGGGTCTGCGTCCAGGCCACTCTCTTTGTTTAACTGAATGAGAAAAGTTATCTGTTCATGGAGAAGAGGGATCAATAGACAGAGGAGGATCGATAATAAAGAAGACTGAATGCGCTGGTGAGAGCCGATGAGCTATACAAGATTTAAACGCAGAAAGAAAGTAGAATTACCAAGCATTGTACTAGGTGAAATACCCTAATCTGAACAACAAGGATGAATAATGGGAAGGTAGCAGGGGGGAAATGTCTTTTGTGAAGGCACAGCTGTAATTACATCAGCAAGCAGTATACAGCCTTGCTAACCTTTATATACTGCATGTACAATTAGACGATGCTATTTCATTCTTCTAATCCTTCCTCACTACAATTACCATCCAAGGCAGAACAGTTTAACAAACAGGTACTATTGTAAAGTGTTATAGTGAGGAGGTGTTATTGAGATGACTAAAAATCTTGTTCATGATGGCTACAGTCCCCTTGGGGCAGAGCTGATTCACTGCAAAGTCAATATCCATAGGATGCTGCAAATCTTTCTCACAGGATTACACAAGGAAACACACAATGCCTGAACCAGTGCCCACTGAAGCCCGTGCAATCACTTCCATTGGAATTAATGGGCCATGAATCAAGGCCCCATTCTGCTCCCACCGAAGTCATACCAAATCTCCCTTTGACTTTACTGACAGCAGGATTCAGCCTCATGTATGCATAGATTATGATAGGAGAGTCAATGGGAGTTGGCACCTCACTCACTTACAGACTTTTGTAAATCCCACTGAAAGGAAAAGTTCCACTGCCATATTTGAGTATTTCCAAATACTCTAGGAGGACCCTAGAAGTTACTTGTACGTGACAGGAGAACATAACCTGGTATTTATTCAAGAGCTAAAAAATACTGTTAAATAGCACTTTGCCTCGGAAGTCAGACGGCTGTGACTCAGCAGACAAAGGCACAGACTGGTCACTTTAGTATTTACTTTTAGTGCTGAGAACAAGACTAATAGGTATTAGTTGGCTTTGTGAGAAAACAGGAAGGATAGTCCCACCATGTTGCTCAATATTTTCATGTTGTTATCCAATAATGGCAAGAAGCACTAGCTTTGTGCTGTTTCTTATGTGGTCCTGCTGTGCGATACCACGGTCAG
Source organism: Caretta caretta (assembly GCF_965140235.1). Classification (NCBI taxonomy): domain Eukaryota; kingdom Metazoa; phylum Chordata; order Testudines; family Cheloniidae; genus Caretta; species Caretta caretta. The sequence goes on along the minus strand of NC_134220.1, from coordinate 20,986,195 downwards.
CCACTCTGTATTGTAGCAGCAATAATCAGTCTGCCCTCTTGCTAACATTAGATTGGTGTCAAATAACCTGCAGAGTCTGTTTGCTTTGCGTTTGGAAATGTATTATGTTTAGGACTAAGCTTTGATTTACACTTGTATGATAGTTGCAATGAGACATCAGTGAGATACAGAACAAGATACAAAAAAGAAAGTGCGCTAAATCTGAACAAGGGTAACCCCATCTTACTCTCCCTTACCCATGACTACTCTCCCCCTCTTTCATCAAGTTTTTCTACCGATATTTTTGCCAACCCCAAACACAATGAATTAGCCCAGCTCCCCAAGGTATTTTTAAAATCTCATGACTGTAAAGAAATAAGCGTTGGTCTTTACATTTGTCTTCTGGCTTTTGAGACGTTAGGGTTCACGTTTTCAAGCTTCTTACCCTAACCACGAAGGCTAGAAAAATACTGTTGTGCCTTTTGCTCTTTACACAACATACGAAATATGAAGAAATCATATAGAATCATATAGTCATAGAATCATAAGGTTGGAAGACACCTCATGAGGTCATCTAGTCCAACCCCCTGCTCAAAGCAGGACCAACCCCAACTAAATCATCCCAGCCAGGGCTTTGTCAAGCCAGGCCTTAAAAACCTCTAAGGATGGAGATTCCACCACTTCCCTAGGTAACCCATTCCAGTGCTTCACCACCCTCCTAGCGAAATAGTGTTTCCTAATATCCAACCTAGACCTCCCCCACTGCAACTTGAAATCATTGCTCCTTGTTCTGTCATCTGCCACCACTGACAACAGTCTAGCTCCATCCTCTTTGGAACCTCCCTTCAGGTAGTTGAAGGCTGCTATCAAATCCCCTCCCCCCAGTTCCCTCAACCTCTCCTCATAAGTCATGTGCCCAGCCCCCTAATCATTTTCATTGCCCTCTGCTGGACTCTATCCAATTTGTCCATCTCCTCTCTGTAGTGGAGGGCCCAAAACTGGATGCCATACTCCAGATGTGACCTCACCAGTGCCGAATAGTGGGGAATAATCACTTTCCTCGATCTGCTGGCAATGCTCCTACTAACGCAAATATCCAAGTTTACTAAACATACAAGGTCTAGCTACATATATACATCTAACTGCTGTTGTAAAGTTCTTGTGTCTCCAGAAATGTAGTGAGGGCCACTAAAAGGCTCGCAAATTATTTAAAGGAATATTTCCCAATTGCTACACAACACTTTACTGCTAAGAGTCTCATATAATTACATGACTCCATGGGTTGGGGCTTTTAGGCAATTGTCAGAGATTGTAATACTTGCAACGATCGTGGGAGTTGGCAACACTGGTCTCCTCCTAGTTGCTGCCCTCACCTCTGTGGGGCAAGTTAAGAAGAGCAACACATGAATCTATGCTAATAAACAGAACATGTCATCAGTTGGCCACACGGTAATTTTCAATTTAATGTTAACACAAATAAACAGTCACCCAAAATTCAACCAGTTCCATTGGTGTCTTAGTTTACACCGCATACTCTATTCTATGCCCAACTAGTCCTACTACAGAGAGCTAAGGCTGAGCCAGTATATTGTGCACCAAATGTATCTACAGTGGGTTAGCTGGTTTGCTGCAGGGTGGAGGGCTGTGCTGCTGACTTTTACATGGGCACCCTTTAGATAGATCACTTATGTCCAGTCTGGGTACAAATCCTGCACCCAGAACCACCCTGCCAACAACAAGAAAAGAGCCTGTAGCATAGAGCGCAGGGCAATAAGTAGTATTCAGGCTTGTAATTCCTAAAGCTCCAATTCATTAAGTTATTCAGGGTACCTGAAGTCAACAGACTACACATCTGCTTAAGCTAGTAGTCATGCTGAAATACCTTCCTGAATAGGGCCTAACCACACACTCAGACAACACTGTCCTCAAGTCCAACAAAAAGAATCTCTTTCACTTTAATTGCCGACCTCCAAATCAACTTGCACAGGTAGAGTAATGCATGACAAAATATATTCTTAACATTTATTTTCCCCCTAAAATGTGATTTCAGTTTTTCTTTGAAAATGCGCCATTTCCATTACTAGAGAGAGACAAGGTAGGGGAGGTAATACCTTGTATTGGACCAACTTCTGCTGGGGAGAGAGACAAGCTTTCGAACCACACAGATTTGAAGAGGAGCTCTGTGTGGCTCAAAAGCTTGTCTCTCCCCACAACAGAAGTTGGTCCAATACGAGATATTATCTCACCCACCTCGTCTCTATAATAGCCTGGGACTGACACGGCTACAACTATCGTGCACACACATTTCCATTAAGTCTTTTTAAATGGAAAGATAATCCATCAGATACAATCACTCCTCTGATTAGAATCATAGAATCATAGAATATAAGGGTTGGAAGGGACCCCAGAAGGTCATCTAGTCCAACCCCCTGCTCGAAGCAGGACCAATTCCCAGTTAAATCATCCCAGCCAGGGCTTTGTCAAGCCTGACCTTAAAAACCTCTAAGGAAGGAGATTCTACCACCTCCCTAGGTAACGCATTCCAGTGTTTCACCACCCTCTTAGTGAAAAAGTTTTTCCTAATATCCAATCTAAACCTCCCCCACTGCAGCTTGAGACCATTACTCCTCGTTCTGTCATCTGATACCATTGAGAACAGTCTAGAGCCATCCTCTTTGGAACCCCCTTTCAGGTAGTTGAAAGCAGCTATCAAATCCCCCCTCATTCTTCTCTTCTGCAGGCTAAACAATCCCAGCTCCCTCAGCCTCTCCTCATAACTCATGTGTTCCAGACCCCTAATCATTTTTGTTGCCATAATCATAATTACTCTCCCTCTGGTGTGTTCTTCTATCCTCAGCATTCAGAAGAGTTACTGCATAAAAACATAAAACTAACAATAAACATGTACAACACTCATGGGTGTCTGGCTCTAAGTTTCTCCTTATCTAATCAACACTCAGCTCCCCAGCTGAAGCAAGACATAATATTCACTTACCATAAACAATCCAATTTAAACACCATTTAGATTCCTTTGTATTCAAAGCTTTATTTTTTTTACCCTCTCCCTCCCCTCACTTAATAGGAATTTCTTTTCTTTTCTGCTCACAGGAATTCTCCATGGAACTCAGTCAAATAAAATGGCTACCCCTTGATTTCTCCTGACCCTTCCATGTCCTACTCCACATATCAACAAGGTAACCTTAAGCACATTAATAACTTTAATCAGGAGTAGCTCCCACTGGAGCGGATGGAACTGCTCATGTACTTCAGTCCTTTGCTGAATCAGAAATTTAATGGCTTAAGGCCTATCTAGAGTTGAAAGAGCCAATTTGGGAATAATTTTTAAAGAGTGAAACCCTCTGAAAGTTTTCATACCATGTTGATGTATGTTTCATTAAGTTGAAATTATTTTAATTGAACTGATTTGACAGTAGGTTCCTGATTTTCCACCTAACTGTTCATTTTCTCTTTCATTTGTGTGGTTAGGACTTGTTAGATGCCAGAGAGTGGGCAACGTCCAACCCATCATCCAGAAGCAGCTGCTTTTCCACCCAACAGATATTCTCCCAAATCCCTACTTTGACACTCAAATGCATTCATCGCCCTTTCCTACAGGGTCAGGAGATGAGGAGCTCTGACTAAGGCTGAAATTAGTACTGCTCAATGGGCAAGCTACTGTAAGTGGTGAGGAAAATGGTGTACTACACTAATCTGAGAAGCAGCCAGGATAGCCTATGTACTCTCCAGAGACCAAGGGTGAAATCCTGCCCTCACTGAAGTAACTGGCAAAACTTCCATTGACTTCAACAAGGTCAAGACTTATCCTGAGGATATGGTCTTCATGGAGCATTATTTCTACCAACAATGAGAACGAGTCTTGTACTTGTTCCTCAAGATGAGCCTCCAACGTATCTAGAGAGACCTTGTTTTTTCAGCATACTACACTATGATATGTTCCTTATTCTAAAGATCCAGAGAATTAATCTTCTGCTCCAGGTAATCATGTAGGCTCTGCAACTTTCTCACACAAGAAATAAAATGTGCTTAAATAACTTTGCAAATGTGCCCTTTGATCTAAAATTCCTGTTAGGTTCCATTATCCCAAATAGAGATGGTAATAGCTCCCCTGGGCACCATTATCTAACATATAAATGGAAACAATATATTGTTTTACTGTCTCCCTAGAGATTTTGTGAAAAAGATACTTCCACTGGAAAATCATTCAGCAATTGCATGTCTCATCATTATAGCTTCAATTCCGTGGGACAGTTGGTTAGATAGCTGATGACAAACATCAACACTTAGTTAAAAAATGAGATGACACAGATAAAATAAAGTGCAAATCTCCCTATTAAACCACATTCATTCATCATCCATAAGTAACAGTGTTTCTACTCCACCTCCTGTACCTATATGGATAGCTGCTTGTTTTGCTTTATGCAAAACAAGCAGAGGCTGGGAGTTTTAAAGACCACCTTCATTTCACCAGAGGGACTTAGCTAATTGTTATAACTACTCATGCCAGTAATACTAATGAATTCCATTCTGACTGGCACTGTAATTGCCCATGGCTATTTGACAACATTCTACAGGTGTTCTGTGAATTGCTCTGCAAACCTATTTCCTCAGATGTTCAATGTAATGAAAGAGGGTTTTAACTTATTGGTATTGGGGAAAAGAATTTTTAATGAAAACAACACTTCTCCTGTATCTTTCCAACTAGAGGATTCTTTTATCCCTAGGTCAGGAACAACAAACCCTAGAGCCTTTGTCACCTCTGCCCTCTGTCACTTATTAACATCCAGATACTGTATTTGTCATAGATTTGGTTGAAAAAGGAGGATTCTTGAAAAGTGATTCTTATTGGAGCAAACATTGATATGCAAAGGGTGCTTCTTTTAAACTGGGCTTGAACACTGAGCAAGCAGAAGGCTGGTCATATGGTTAAGAGACTAGATATGGAGATCAGAGATAAATTACAAGCTCTGTCACACACCAACTTCTGCAAAGCATTTAACCTTTCTGCAACTCCGTTCCCCACCTGTAAAGTGGGGATAATAGTACTTCCTTTTGCTAGACTTACTTCTCATAGTTTACCAGGCGGACTGGAAACCAGTGCTTCATATTTAGGTCCAAGTATGATGCCTGCAAATTGATTATTATGACCATCAGCTGCATAGCTACATTTTGAAGTAAAAATTCAAACATCAATATTAGCTTCTGTTGAAAACTTCAGTAGACAATTGTGACCTTGGCAGCATCCCAGTGCAAGAGGTTCACTGGTATATGGTGGTATGTTTCAGCTGGCCTGTCCAGTTGAGTGTACCCCAACTCACTGATGTCATAACTTGTATCAAATAGGTGTCATGAGAGATATCTATAGAAAGCTAAAATCATACTGATCATTATTATTATTATTATTGTGTGTATGAATAGAGGACAAATTAAAAATTACAAACACGCTGTAAAGTTTGTCTGCCAGGCAGGGCTAAAGTTACCTCAGCCTAGCAAAATCAATGTGATTTTGCCACCTTGAAACTATTTCCAAGGTATAAAGAGACAATGGGAATGCAATGTACGTAGAAGGTAAACAGGATCATCAAGGCAACAAGGGCAGGAGAAAGCCACTTAGTATCACAGCCTGGAGGAGACTGCAGGAAACAGATCAATTTGCATTTTAGCAAACACTAGCAGGGGAAGAAACCAGCATGAAACTTCCCTCACCAGGAGACTCCATGTCACCTTCCCCACAGCTTGAGTGATCTTCACTTTGTGGGGAAGGGTAACGGTCCAAAGAATCCATTTCAAGAGAGGGACAATGAACTGCAAGGCGTCCTTCATCTAAGACGACAAAGGAATTGAGCACTTTGGACTTTGTGGAAGATCCTGACCAGAGGGGTGGTCAGCCATCTTGCTGGAAGGTAGATTGGGAAGGAAACTACCTTGAAAAAAAATGTTGTTGTGTTAAGTCTTAGCACTTAGAAATGATAATAAAATAAAAGTGAAAACACTTGCATTTTATTATTAATCATTTCTAACTGGGGGACATGGATCAGTGTTCATGTTGCACTCCCCCCGCCCGGATCAGTACCCGGCCCAAGCTGGGGAAGTTAATGATCCATCTAGTGGACCAAATTCAGTGATGAATCCTGGTCATGTGCCACCTGAGGCACATATGCTAATAAGATTTATAACTATCTTTATACTTGACGTTAATTAAAATTCTATCTCCTTCTGTTAACGAACGTTTTACTTTTAATCTAAACCAACCCAGTGCTGTGTTTGAATTAAAGTGAATGTTAACTACGGTTGCTAACTCACTCCATCCCCCCTCCCTCAGTCACTCGCTCTCCCCCATTCTCACTCATTTTCACTGGGTGGGGCAGTGGGTTCAGGTGCGGGGGGGGGATTAGAAAGGAGAGGTTCAGGGTATGGGAGGGGCCTCCGGGCTAGGGCAGGGGGCTGTGGTGCGGGAAGAGGTGAGGGCTATGGCTGGGGCCGGGGATGAGGGGTCTGGGCTGTATGAGGGGGTATGGGGTGCGGGCTCTGGAAAGGAGTTTGGGTACAGGCTCTGGAATGGAGTTTGGGTGTGGGAGGTGGTTCCGAGCTGGATCAGGGGTTTGGGGTGCAGGCCCTGGCTGGGTGGTACTTATCTCACATGGCTCCCAGTTGGTGGTGCAGCATGGCTAAGGAGGGCTCCCTGCCTACCTTGGCACTGTGCGGCTCTCGGAAGCAGCCGGTACAGCACATGCCCACAGGTGCTGCCCCCACAGCTCTCATTGGCTGAAGTTCTCAGCCAATGGGAGCTGTGGGGGCAGCACTCAAGGCATGGCCACCCTGGCCCCTGAGCCTAGGAGTTGGACATGCTGGCTGGTTCCAGGAGCTGCTTGAAGCCAGAAAGCCTGCTTAGGCCTGCTGCGCCACCGACTGGACTTTTAGCGTCCCTGTCAGTGGTGCTGACCTGAGCCACCAGGGTCCCTTTTTGACCACGTGTCCCGGTCGAAAACGAGATGCCTGGCAACCCTAATGTTAATTCCAGTTAATGTGTCAAGTTGTTGGGCATTGCACCTTTAAAGGGCAAACAAACCTTAATCTCTTTTCCAATGGTCCAGGAGAGGGCTGGACATTGTAGAACATATGGCTTTGGGGAAATTTGGGACTTGGGTAGGGTGTTGGGGCCATGTTACTAGGTGTAACCACAGCTGGTGGAAGCCAGAATGTGGAAGTGGTGTAACAAGCAGGCCTCTGTTATCAGAGTTACTGAGTCAATGCTGCTTAACGCATGTGCACGTGCACACACCCACATGACTGTAAGGTGGCTGGAAGCATCCAGACACTGGTGGTACAGCAGCTGCGCACTGAGGCACTTAAGGTTACAGGACTGGCAGTGACATAACCCCTCACTGGTGCGACTGCATTCCAGAGGATGTCAATAAACAAATCAATGTTAACGCACGGTAAAGAAGAAAATCTCTTCAGAGGGCAAGGGAGAGAGGAAAGTAACAATAATTGTGTGGCCCATAATATTTGGCGTTAGCGTGCCATGAAACTACATTATGCGAAATCTAGGCAACTTGAAAAGCAATTCTAATTATGTGAGCACACTGCCCTGTATAATTAAGGGTCAAGCATCTTCATTGGTTTAAAAATTATTATTACTGTTCATGTTATACAGTCATATCTGCATGCACTCAGATCCTTTCAATAAGGAAATCAGTCTTAATTTACAAAGGATAATTTAAAGATGTCAAGTTTCCACATAGTTTTGTTTGACCTTTAATTAAAGACTAGTCTCTGTAAGGAACCAATTTTTGCTGGTTTATCAAACTGGCAGATGAAGAGGTGCACGAAAAACTGTTTTTTCAGTTCAGTAGCCATTCGAAAAAATTGTCGAACATGTTTTGTGAATTGAAGTCAAAACCAAATTTCACACTGGATCAACTGAAACACTTTGTTTCCATTTCAAGTACTTTTAAACATTTTTGAAGTTTTAAAAAGGTAAAAATCAAAGGAATTTCAAAATAAAAAGTCATTTCAAACAGAAAAAAATACTTCATAAAAAAAAGTGTCAAAACAACAGCTTTCTGGTTCTGTTTTGTCTTTTTCAGCACAAACAATTTGGTGAAACAGATAAGAATTCATGAAACATTTGGCGTTGCCAAATCTGCATTTTTCATCCAAGTGTTTTGGACAAATTTTTTTTACTCAGCTCAAGCCAGATGTTTCACTGTACTTACATAGAATCTCTGATCCTGCTATGATTTACATACATACCATCGTTAAACAGATTAATAGCCCCCTTGAGTTCAGTGGAGTGACTCATGTTTAGGCCTAAGCATATGCATAAATCTTTGCAGGATTACAAATGTCTATTTTATGCTTGTTAAACATAGAACCACAAACCACAAGTAGAATAGCTAATCTTAAAGCTACAATCCAACCAGGCTGAGTATCAGCTCTCTCATTCCTGTTTTTACTGGTGAGGGAGCCCAGTGTTAATTTTCATGTCTTGACCTTTCAGCAATTATTAAGGATCATTTTATTTAATTTTACAGACTGCAATAGTCTTTGCTTCTCACTCAAATTTTGGTACCTAGTCTGTGAGTTCCTAAGCAGAAAGCTCCATATAAAAAAAAAAGTTCAGGTCTGGAATATTAAAATAAAGCTTATTGACAATTGCCCCATGCCTGTGAGCTTCTTATTGGTTAAGTAAATATACAAACAAGCCAAAGTAAACAGTGAAACTGAAAGTTTTCATCTTCAGGAAAAGCTGTGGTACATTTAAAGAAGCCAGGAGTAGAATGGACCTGATAAAATGTTACATTTTCAGAAGTTATATATATTTTACTCCCTCACCAGATTATGCTTTTTGATATATTTATTTCCTTTCAGTTTAGAAGAAGATGCGTCCATACACAAGCTCTGAATGCTCTGCCAATTATTTAATATTAAAAAAAACTAATATAAATTTTAAATCAGCTCACCACGTCCACCAAGCAGCAGCTCTACATACAAACTACAGCACATTGTCCAGTACTTCAGTCTCCCTTAACTCTCTTCAAAGGCCAAGTGGGCCCTGCAACAGGACCTAAAAGTACAGTGTCACTTTCATAGTGTAACTAATTTTTTTTATTCATAAATTTTAAAGTCAAAAGGAAATACTGTGGTCTAATTTGACCTTCTGCCTGACACAGGCCATAGGACTTGAATTAATTGTTGTTTGAACTAGACCAGATCTTTTAGAAAATCATCAAATTCTGATTTAAAATTTTCTAGTGAAGGAGACTCCACTGTGCCCCTTGGGAACATGTTCCAGTGGTAAATTACCCTCACTATTAAAAATTTGCACCTTATTTTTATTGTGTTTGTGTCTAGCTTCAACTTCTAGCCATTAGATCTTGTTATACCTTTGTCTTCTAGACTGAAGATCCCTTTAACATCAAGTTTTTCCGTTCCCATGTAGGTAATTGTTAGACTGAACAAGTCACCCCTTAAACTTCTCTTTGTTAAACTAAACATATTGAGCTCCTTGTGTCCTTGTTGTTGTTGCTGCTTTCATGGTATAGAATGCAAGTTTGAATTAAGAAATTCTGAAAGATCATCTTCAAAAGTTGAATGTCTACACTACAAATTACTTTGGTATAATTTAAGTCGCTCGCGGTGTGAATAATCCATAGTCCCTGAGCGATATAAGTTATACCAACCTAAGCACCAGAATGGACCGTGCTAGGTCTATCACCATATCTAGCATCTCTTGCAGAAGCAGGAGTTAAGCTGATGGGAGAGATCTGTCCGATCGGTTTAGAACAGCTTCACCAGAAGTGCTACAGTTGTAGCTAGTGTACTGCTGACAGTCTCAGTGGGGGCCTAGCAGGGCCATACTGCATATTGCCATCTATCTCTTAGTAGCTCAGTGCGGGTCTGCTGGTCTATAATTTTAGAGGATACCTACCTGCCTTTGCAGGTGGTTAAAGGCCAATTGATGGCAGAGGCAAGATTCCAGTATATTTCCATGGGCTTTGAATCAAATGCTTAAAAGCATATTATTTTTATTAGTAACTTTACACAGCACGGTGTATATGCTCAGCAATTAAAAGGAAATGTCACACCATGTTCCTGAGAGAATGAACAGCAACTTTATTACTTAAGCCATTTCAAATTTTTAAATGAGGATCACCCTCCCACAGTGCCTGAATACCCCAGTGACTGTCCTTAAGAACTTGATTCTTCAACCATTTCCCAATCTTCCTTGGCTCAGACCCGGAATTCAATCCAAATTCGTTCCCTGATTTTAGGTCCAACCCTGTAGCCATACCAGCAGTCAAATCCAAATGGTAGCTTTTGAAAAGACAACTGCCTCTAGCTTGTAACAGACACAAAGTCCACAATTAATTGTGTTGCAATAATGCCAAGAAATTGGTTTTGAGTTTGCATGTAAAACTAAAATATAGATCAGATGTGTTGTTTTAACTCCAAGAGTGAGCCCACTATGACTTACATGATTTCAGATAGGGTAAAACAAAACAGTGTGTCATCTAATTTCACCCGAAGTTTTTTTAAAAAAAAAAAAAAAAAAGTCAGAGCTTGGAGCTGTGTGGGTTACACACTTCCCCTAACTGAGGAAACACGTCCCGAGATTCAGTGTCTTCCCAGCTGAAATCTCGGACGAGCCCCCAATTGTAACACTGACCTACAGATACTGGTCATCGACAGGGCGGGATTGAACTGGGGACCTCTGGAGCTTAGTGCATGAATCTCTACAAGATGAGCTAAAAGCCAACTGGCTGCTAGGTAAGGCCATAGAGCAGACTCATTTTATCTCTTTTTCTGAGTGGTCTCGGTGCCACTAGATGGGACAGAACACCACACCCAGAAGGTGTGTGGGTTACACATGTACAGTGCCCACCTCTGTAGTCTACACTGCATCCCAGTGTAGACAGCCTGTTAATACCTGTAAGGAAGTCTCCTGCGGGGGAGGGCAGCTGGCGGAAGGATGAAGTTGGCTGACTGGAGGAGGAGCGGGAAAGCTAGGATGATCGTTCAATGGCTCCCCAGTTACGTGAACAAGCCAGCTCCCTACTCGTCAAATCTTCACAAGCATGGGATAAGGCAGTGGAAGGGCCACAGGAGGCGCCAGCTGTGCACCTGTTTTATATCCTACCACACAATCGGCCTAACGATAAAGGCATTGGAGCCTGGGCTGCTGCTGGCCCTGACACATTTGGCCTGATCCCTTACTCACACATACTGGTGGTAACACCACTGACATCCATTTGCACTGGTGTGGTGGTGGAGGAGGAGAATGAGGCAACAGAGTGAGGCTTGGTAGGAGTCATCATAAAGATTCTGCTGGTCCTCCGAGTGCCAATGAGTTTGATTTGGGTGCAGGAATAGAAAGGCACGTAGGAGTAGAGAGAGAAAAACGTAAGAGGAATAAAGGAGAGAGAAGAACAAAAGCCAGAGGGAACCTGCCCTGGGGCTGGGATGGACTTCAGTATAGAAGCTATAAGAATCAGACTCCCATCTTCAGTGTCTGTGGGTCACACTTGTGGTGCATAGATAGGAGCGGATAAATACTACATAGCCACCACACTGAACTGCGCAGTCCTTTATATCCACTTTTCTCCAGCTTCAAAGAGGGGAGGCGGTTCAGGTGGGGGAGCAGGCACTTGTAGCAACACGCTGCAACTCACGCAACAAATTATCTCCTGTTGCAGCCACACATTTCCATCTGAAGCTTCCACTCCCACCACATCGCGGAACCATGCACAGTGGGGAATCCAATCAATGAGCAGCACAGTAGGGGAAGGTGCTCTACAAAGGAGCCCTGAAGGCTATGGGATGGGGACTGGCCTTCCCTGCCGGTTCTAAAGCTCTACATGGTAAGAAGGCCGCATCACCTCCATATCACGCACTCCTGTTAATCCCACTCATAGGACGGGGTGGGGCAGAAATATCCATGCCTGCCATCGTGTACATTTTTTGATGTAGGATTTTTCAGTAGGAGGGCAGGCAGACACACTCAAGAGACCCAAGTTCTATTTTCGGCTCTGCCACAGATCTACTGGGTAACCTGGGGTAAGTCTCTTCTCCGTCTCTCAGTTTCCCCATTTGTAAATCCGGAATAATGATCTCCGTTGTAAAGTGCTTTGAAAGCTACTGATGAAAGATTTTAGGTATTCTACAGCCGTATGAGTCTAATGGATGGATTGGGATCTCACTCATAGCAGCACAGCTCAAGCAAAGTCAAAGGTGTTATATCAGGGTAAAACGGGTGTGAAATCAGAGTCTGAAATTGCAGTCAGCAAAGCCCCATCTTCACTTCAACATCTTAACTACAAAAAAGCAATATATGGCTACCTACTCTCCAATGCATTTACCCTTTTAACTCCTATTAATTGCTAACTTGTATATTACAAATTAATTATATTATAAATCCATAAATCAGTACCTTTTCATTGTATTATAACAGTCCTGCAATAATTACAAACAGCTATAGAAAGAGCTCTTTCTGGTGGGAATTAAAATTGAAACAAAACAAAATAAAATCAACATTGTTTGAATGGCAAAACAATGTAATATTGTAGAGAAAGCAGAAAAGAAATTCTACTTGTCCTGCTGCATGCTTTTGCGCCCGTAAATCCAATCTATCTAGGTTGACCTACATCCATTACCATCGCTCCTGGTTAAAATTCCTTTCAAGGTTTTGAAAAAAAATGAAATATGTATTAACTTCAAATGGAAAATATCACAAACCCTAAACTGTTTAAAGCATTCAGACCATTAGCGTCTCGTTCTACCATTCTTTCCAATTTCTCTTCAGTCCTGATGTCTTTCTGTTGTCAATTTAAATCATTTTATTATATATATATATTTTAAAGCAAAAATGCCTAGTTTGTGCATACATTTTCTCTACCAGTTGGTATCCTAGTGTCTTCCAAATGTCACTGACACAGTCAACAGCGGCTTTTTATAACCCAAAACACTTTCTGCAGGTGTATCACATACTGTCATCATTCTGATTGCAAAATTAGCTCTTATTGGAGATTTCCAGCTCAGCCACTTGGCAAGCAATATTCTTACATAATAGCAAAGTAAAGGAACCATTCCCCAGGGAGCAATGAGGGAAAGAAAAGGGAAAAAAGGTGAAAATTAACACGCACCAAAAGGCAGGTTCCAAACGATGTCAATCAAGGCAATTCCTCTGTCTCTTAGGTCACCTGTTTGAGTCAATCCTAATCACACAATATTCCCAACTGTTTTCAAATATTATTTTTTAGCCCCCTCAGGATGAACTCATCAATGACCTAAATAAATAGTATTAATTAACAATAATCCTGTGTGGCCAGAAATTATAAGAATGGAAAGTTCCACTGCTCCATTTAGAAAAGTCTTGCCCTCAATCCATCCTATGCAGTTAAAAACAAACAAACAAACAAAAAAAAAAAAACCAAACCACACACACACACACCCCAAATCACAAGTTTCACTCTGAAATGATACAAACTTGTAAGAAAATAGCTCATGGTTCCTGTTGGGACCACTTCTGCCAGATGTCAGGGTTCTGGGAAACCTTTTAGAAAATTCAGGCCATGGGCTGACACTATGAACGTGTTCTCCTGCAAGTACACTCCCCAGTCAGTGAAGCTGATGGTCAGCAGGGTGATTTCAAAGAGATACAAGATGAGTGAATGTCCTTGCTACCAGCACTCCAACTTAGAATAACGTGCTGCGGAGTCATTCCTCCCCAGTCATGGCAGGAATCTGGAGAAGGGACATGAAGGTCTCTGTGTATTTTCACATCTTTACAGTGTAAAGGTTTACTCTGGGTTGAGTAATAGGAAGTGAGGGTGGGGGGGTTATCTGGCTTACAAATCCCTCATTTTCTGCCAGGTCTGCTACAGTAGCAAATAGCGTTGCCAGGTGTCTGGTTTTCGACTGGAAAGTCCTGTCGAAAGGGTACCTGTGTAGTGTCCAGTTACTACTGCTGATGGGACACCAAAAGTCCAATTACCACAGTAACTGCAATCGGCCTCTTCCACTGGCAGGGTGGGAAGACCAGCTGTGGCTGGAGGAGGAGGGATCCCAATGTGCATGTGTGGAGTTTGAGGAGCTGGGCCAGTGGCTGGGCTCGCCACCTTAGACAGCCTCCTGACAGCTCTCTCTGGCCCCTCCCTCCATGGACTGACCCCTCCCTGTGAACGAGAAAATAGTGTCCGATTTTGAAAAATTGGCAACCCTACTAGCAAATAGGTCTTTAAACCAGCGGGAACCAGGGATTAACTCTGAGATTCAACAAAGCACTTAAAAGCACATATTAAGGGCTTGCCTACATCAGAAGCTTAATTCAGATTAAGGCAGGGTGTGAATTTAAAGCATAGGAGCTATTCCAGAATAATTCCATGTGTGGACAAGCCCTAAGGATTTTGCCAAACTAACTCAGATGACTGGCGCCCAGGTGTGAGCAGCAAAGCCTCCTCACTGGTGATGCACTCTCGTGTGCATGTCACGAGCACTCCTAGGGGCATATCCCACGGGTCTTTGTGCTGCAATAAGATGAGCTGCTCTGATTCTTTCCCAGTGAATCATGGGGCAACAGGTCTGTCCTTCTGGGCACAGGAAGGGGAAACTGTGGGAAAGCACTGGAGGACTATCAGCACTTGAGTGTTTTAGCAGGTGTCCTCACTGCAAAGTGGGAGGGTTATCAGCCTGAAGGAAAGTAGCATCCAGGCTCCAGCCTACACCCCCAGTCAGGCCAGCAAGCCTGGGTTTAAAATTCAGGTGCAAAGGTTGTTTGTGTGGACAGGAGAGGGGTTGGGGCAACATCCGAATAAGACCCTGAGTTAACTCTGCAGTGAAGACAAATCCCAGGTGCTTTGCTGAAGGGGGGCCTCAGGAAAAGGAGAAACTGATCCATTCTCTCTCTCGTGCCCTTTGCTACAAATATCTTTGATAACAGCTAGGCAAATGTAGAGCTGTTATTGCTACTATCGACTAAGAATAGGTGTATCCTCTTACATTTCATTGTTAGCCCTTTTACCCCGCTTCATCCCAGCCTGCTTCTTTGTCTCCTCACCCATTTGGTCTTGTTTAGACTGCAAGATCTTTGAGGCAGTGATTGTCAATGATCATGTGTTTGTCTAGCACCTATTACAATGGGGCCTAATCTGCTTGTGGCCTGTTGTGTTAATTTTGATGGAATATGTGGGCTCAAAGAGTCAGTGTAAACATGATCCTGTAACTGTCCAACATTAAACAGGGTTAAACAAGGTTCGTGGATTGTTATAGAGACCTCAACCTGCGTAATACCATGGCAAACACAATATTAAAAAAAACCCAAACATCTTTTCAACCTTCTATTAGAGATACTGAAAAGAAGGAAAAGCAGTTAAAGCCGCTGTTGACTGTGTCAGTGACATTTGGAAGGCATTAGAATACCAACTGGTAGAGAAAATGTATGCATACAACTAGGCATTTTTGCTTTAAAATATATAGAAAATAAAATTATTTAAATCGACAACAGAAAGACATCAGGACTGAACTAGGGATGTTATGGAGTATTAAGTCAAGCTTTCATTTGCAAAAATCAGTAGGAGCCACAAGTATGTAAAGAACAAATATGCAAAGTTATCACGGCTTGAAAAAAGGTCATACTACTTGGTAGACTTCATATTATAGGTGATCTCAATAGCGCACATCCCCCCAGTAACGTAGGATTATATAAATTTCACTTTTAGAACAAAATTTGTGCGTCATTCACAAAGTAGTGGCAATAGAAATAGGGCAAGAGTCTGACTTAGCCTGCACACCCCTTAGGCTAATTAGACCTTGGGTACAGCGCAAAGGGGTAAGGTAACCTGCATACATTTGCTTTATAAGTGGACAGGAATCGGTGGAGCCGTGGCTATGCCTTCCAACATTCCAGTCAGCACAGCTGAGCTGGCGTGCTGGTGACTTGCTGCTGGCATAAGCCCTGCTGGTGCAAACAGGGGAACAGAGAGGGGATTGAGTCTCCATATAAGCTGCACCCATAGAATTCAGTCTAGACCCTAATAAACTGGTAGAACTGAGCTCAGCTTCATATAGTATTGGTAACGTAAAAGGTGTGTTTAGTCCATGAGAGTGTGCATTAGACTAAAAATAAAAAAGTCCAACAGATTGGTGTCCCAGGAACTGTAAGGTCAAGCACTATAAAGCTAGCTCATTTTTCCTTCTTCACATCACACCATTGCAGGAAGACCCCAAGTGTTACAGAACATGGCAATATTGGCCACGCAAACCCACTAAAAGCAATTTGAGGAGGGTTCAGCTGTGCGGAGCAGGTCATATTGCCAATGCACAAACATTTCACAAGTGGTTTGGCAACTACATTATTAACAACAACAACAAAATTGAGCCATAGGATAGAATTATGCTTTCAAATCAGGGAGCCAGAAAAGCCTTCTACATATCGTAATGTGCTGAATTTCAAGTCTCTGTTTGGGGGCCAATTCGTATTGGTCCCATTGTTGATACTTATTTAGGGATTTAGGAATAGCTCATACCCTATGTTTGACAGTGACTAATACCATATCCTTCAGAAGGAGGCTCTAGGGTCCACATAATGCACAGGCAATTGCTTCCTAAATCCAGCCAGTTAGTTGAAGCAGAGGTTTCATATCCCCTTTTTTACTCTAATTTACTCTGCTCTATTCGGTCCTTGCGTCAGTGGACGTCAAGCCAGTCACTGTAGTGGACTGTTTAGCTCACCGCTGGTGTCACACTCTGGATTAAGTCACTACATAACAGCACATGCTCAGCATCTGATAGTGTTTCTTCTCTGAAATCTCTCTGCAGCACAAAACAAAAAGAAAAAGCCCAGAAAAGTCAATATGTAGGTATGGTGACCAATTCCACTCCAGTCCAGCTTCTCTCATGAAATGGAACCCGCAGTCCCTAGTTAGATAGAAGAGAGAAAAACTAGATCCCCTCTTATGCCACAATCCAGGTGGATAGCTCAGGGACCTAAGAGAGTACATCTACACTACAGCATAGCCGTGGCCGGCACAGGCCCGGAAACACTGTGCTGTAGGTTTTTTATTGCAGTGTAGATAACAGAGGTGCAGCAGTCTGGCCACATGCTATCAACTGTAAAATTGGGACCTAAAATAGGATGGGAAGTGGAGGGACATTGTCCTGGTACAGAACAAATTCTATAATTATTAATGGGATTCCACCCCCCTCCCCTCCAATTTTTCCTGGAGAAACACCTCCATCAAAAGAGCATAGGGTTTGGCAAAGGTACAAAACCCCATTATAGGCCAAAGAAAATGACAAGAAGTCTATACCCTAAATGCCTGAATTTCCAGCTCTGCATGAGTGATGCCCTGGCATCCTCCTCCCTCCTGTATGAATCAAAAGCAATCCTTGAAACCAGAGCCTTCTCAGAAACAGTGTTGTTTTAGCTTTGGGTAAGTAAATACACTCAAGGACTACTAATAATTCACATTTTTAGAACCCAGAGAAAGTAAGGTACTCCTGTGTTTTTCTGCCCTCCGGAGCACACCCAAGTAGATTTGATCTTTTATTGTAGAATCATTTATTTCTCTGAGTTATTAGAGGGCTTATAAAAAAAATGAACCAGTTTCCCCTTTCTGATTCTTCTCCTCATGCTCCTAAACAATCGTTTGACTCTGAAAGTCTCTTTTCCTCCAGAAGAGACTCTTTTTCCTTCTGACTAGAAAAGCATTAAACCTTAACAGAAAGTGACCTTACTTCCCTCCACCCCCCAAAAAGGTTACATTCCTGTCAGTAAATAAAAATTAAAACTCCAGCACTGGCATTTAAGAAAGAAAATTCTCATTTCATCAGATAAACATTACTTGCCACTTCTGCAGTGAGCAGGTACCAAGGGAAAGCTCAATAAGATGTATTCTGTATGTCAACATGAGTTTTCAGAGTTCACTTGCCACATCTCAGGTACACACAGAGACACCCCTCTCCTGCGGTTATGGAGCAGTGGGCATTGTTTCATTACCTGGATCACCACCTGGAAACCTCATGACATTCTTCTGAAAGTAACTAGCTGAAGCCAAAGAATAGGATGCTGATTTTCTGTTCATGGAGGTCACAGCACACCTTTATACTCTGTGTTGACATGTAGCTACACCACCTAGGAGCAGGCCAGGTGATGTTCCTTTCTGCTCCTCCTTTGCTGCAATGAGGGAGTAAAGATACTTCACTGCTGTCTGTGAAGCAGTTGTGTGCACAGTCAGTTTCTCTTGCTGATAAGGAGGAGGATGGGATCAAGGCTCCTCCCACTTTCCATCTCCTTCCTTCCCATAGGATGGGGAGCGGCAGGTGAGTGGACGCTGCTATCTCCCGCAAAACAGTTACTCCCCAACTCTTACTTCTCTAGGTCCTCGACATGGTGACTACATACCCCCAAAAACAAGCATTAGGGAAGGAGCAGTTAAATGGAAGAGTAGAAGATCATCAAGGAAGGGTACTAAAATATCTTTAATACGGCTTTTCAGAACAAAAGCCTCGCTTGTCATATAGGAGAGGAACTAAGTCAGTGACACAAAGGGAGTGGCACAGTGCAGCATAGTCTAGTCTCCACTCCTTGCGGAATTTTATCCAGGAAACATGTTGGATTAAAAAGAGGCAGCTCTCTCTTTGATTGCTCTTTATTTCCTTTTTGTGGCTGAATCTCTAGGTAGAGCCTATGCTCCTGTCTGATGTCACTGGGACATTTGCAAACAATCTCAGCCTCTCCTGCTGCCATGAAACTGTATCATTCTGACACAGACCTATTACTGACACGCCCTTTAAAGCCAACACCAGGACACTGACGCTTATGTTTGTGATTTACTTACTGAGCACTTTCTGAAATTAATGGTCCCAAGCAGTAAGCATGCCGAGATACCAATCCATTAAGGGCGCTGCCAGCGGCTCATTTTTTAAGAGGAATGGATGGAAACTCCGACAACAGCTGAATTGGTTGAGGTTTGTTTGGTTTTGAAGTACTGTGTAATGCAGTCAGCATCCCATCCCCCGATTGCTTTGTCCAGGACTTTGCTCTCTTGTGCTGCACACGGTGCCTCCGTGGGGTGTGCCTCAAGCTATGGGCCAGAGCGCCAACAATTTCTGGACCAGATTCTTGGTGGGTGTAAAAACCAGTGCAGCTCCATGTACAGTAATGGATGACAAGAGGCTTAACTTGAATGATTTACACCCGCTGAGCATCTGGCTCTGTGTGACCAGCATCCTAAGTAACATACGCACACTGTACTTGCTACACCCAAACCCTGCCAGGGTGTTTGATCTGGGGGTAACTGGTAGATCTGTTTATTTGTTAGTGAATTTTAAGTGCTTGTTAGAACAAGACACTCCTAATCCAAAGTTGAGGAGTATAGAAAAAGAAAAAAACCACCAACCCCCCTGCAAACCCATATATACATACAACTGCTCACCAGATGTCTGTTTCTTCATACAAACCCATGTGAAAAATTAAAATCCATCAGTAGGAAAAAATAATAAAAAGAGGAAATTCTGGAAACAAATATACAAGACAGAATCCCAGTTTCCAGGAGAATTTGAAGACTGAGGCTTCAAGGTTTGTCTAATTTCAAAGTGCTTAAAAGTCTTTTGTAAATACGCTGCGACTGGGATTTATTTTGAAGTTAACCGGACACGCTTCTGCAGTGTTTGTTTTCCTAGTCAAGGGCTGGAACGTTTCATGCCATCAAATCAGAGCAAGGGCTTGGGGATTTCAGGCAACATGGTGATGAACCGGATAGGGAGCTGTAGCTCACGAAAGCTTATGCTCAAATAAATTTGTTAGTCTCTACGGTGCCACAAGTACTCCTTTTCTTTCTGTAGATAGGGTTATGTGTACCGCTGCCCTCTGTTGGCTAGAATCAGAACTGCTCCAGCGTACTCACATTCTCCTTTAGCTTAAGTGCCAGGGGTCTGTGCTTTTGGAGCACAACATCGTGAGTTCTATTCCCACTTTCTCTATACAGTTTCAGTGGTGACACCTAAAAGATGTGTCTGTGTCTCTTAAATCGTTAGAATACGAGTTCCTTGAATGAAGGGCATAATAGCTCAAAAACCATGGTCCTGTCCAAAACAGCCTCTGACATGAACCACAATATGCTGTCAAGACAATAAAGAAACCGGCCCTATGGTAACTGGCAGCAAAAAAGCATTCCAACTGCAAAATAATTTGAAAGCCATTGTGCTGCTTAAAAAGGAACCAGTCATGACAAAGTTCCTAGATGGTCATGGATTTGTTACACTTATAGTCTGCCTCTTTCTTGGGTAGGAATCATTAAGAGTCTCATAAAAATAAAAAAAAAAGCTTAGAAGTCCAGCAGGAGTCGACTGATCTCTGCTGCAGCAGAATCATCAGCCTTTCTGCATCATAGCCAGTCTCCAAGCCAGCATTCTCATCTAGCTGATGCAGAAATTCTTGTTCTTTCATTTGTTTAATCCCATTTAGAGGATTTTAATGTCACTTTTACTAGTCTCTGTGCACACACAATTAACAGACTTTAACTAGTAATGCTGCTGCTGGGATACTGTCTGGCAACAGATGAAGTAATCACGTAACTCCAGTTCTGGATCAGTTACATGGATTGCCCGGGGGCAGGAAGGTGCTTTAGTTTCAAGATGCACTTCTGAATCTCCAAATCCTTCAGAATCTCAGTCCATTTTCTCTTGCTCAACCTTGCTTTCCTAAATGCAATCTTAGACGATCTTGGGAGTCTCTAGACATGCCACCCTAGGGGGGCTTTACTTCAGACTCTATCTTCCCTGAAGCCTCCTGTCTAAAGATATTGAGACACTGCCACCCTTCCTTTCACTCCTTAAATGAAAGTGGGATTTTTGTCATAAATATACTCAGGAATGCCAGCTTCTATGGCTCATAAGTTATATGGTATTAGGCAATCCCAAACATTCAAAAGCGAGAGTCAGGTTCCCAAAATCATAAGACTGGTTTTAAAAAAGCACTAAATGATTTTAACATATAAAATGAGATATATATATATATATATATATATATAAATAGGAGTCTTTATTTATGTAAGGGGACTGTTGCCCCTTTACTAACATTCAGTGGGGGTGTTTTAGTTGCTAGCTTCCAGTACTAAAAGGGGAAGGGTCGATGGGAAATCAGGACCCTGACACTGACAGCCCCCAGGAACAATGGGGAGAGGCCAATGCTCCAGGTCAGCCTGAATGACAGGGCAGGCAGGCTAATCAGAAAGTCAGAGGCCAGGGAGGTCCCAGCCTCGTCCTCAGTATGAGCTGGACTTGCCTGGGTCAGACAAAGTGGGGCCGAGCTAAGGAGAAAGCAGGGGTCCAAGCTGAGCTGGGGAGCAGAGCTGGGCCAGATCCAGAGAGAGCAGATCCTGTCCTGGGAGCAGAGCTGGAGCCCCAAAGCCAGAGGCACAGCCAAGAGAGAGCAAACTTGCCCTGGGAGCAGAGCTGCAGCAACCAGAGCCAGAGGGGCCAGAAAAGCAGCCCAGGAAGCAGGTCCGTGCTGGGAGCAGAGTCACAGAAGCAGCCTGCAGAGCAGACCTGTGCTGGGAGCAGAGCTGCAGCAACCAGAGCCAGAGGGGCCAGAGAAGCAGCCCAGGGAGCTGGAGGCAGAGCAGCAGCAGCGCCGAGACCGAGTGGTGGAGCTGGGGCTGGAGCTGTCCGGAGCTGGGTGCGGTGAGCAGCTGGGGAAACCGAGGGGGACCCTGGGCAGCGGCCCCAGCACAGGGAGACGCCTCAGCCAAGAGGCTCTGCGGGCCACGCTTGGATCGTAACCCCGACAGGAAGGGGGCGACACTGGGAAGAAGGGTCCTACCACTTAGAGCCTGAGAGCGTGTGGCCACCACCAGAGCAAGTGTCCAACCCACAGCATCCCTGCAGCACAGCCAGGGCCTGAGCAGGAGGCCTGGGACTTACAAGGAACAGACTGTGAACTGCCCGGACCTTCCAGAGACACTGTTTGTGAGGTTCCCTGCCACAGAGCGGGTCGATGTGTTTCCTTGAACCTTTCCCATTTTTCCTTATTCTTTTTCAAATTAATTGTTGATTAAATAACTTGCATTTGCTTTAAATTGTATGTAATGGTCAGTGGGTCAGAGAAGTGCCCAGTGCAGAGAGAGTACCCCAGAGAGGGGACACCCTAGCCCCTGTCCTAGGTGACCACAGCAGGGTTGGGGGTCGAGCCCCCCAGGAATCCTGGGCCCAGCCTTATTGGGGTTACAAAGACTCTGCCAGGCAGGAGAGTGGAAGGGGAGTCCTCAAGGGCAGGGAGGCCACTGGGTAAAGGAAGTGGGAGTGAGAACTCAGATCCTTTCGCTAGCCCACTTCACAGGGTAGTGCAGAAGCTAGGAAAGTTCCTCACAATAGCGGGACTATTCCCCCGCTTACATTTACCTTCTAACTTTGAGCCTTTAGGATTCAAGTTTAAAAGCTTTTCTCTGCAACCTTGAAGGCTAAAGCCTTACTCTTAAAGAAAATGAAAGCTGAGATTCTCACATAAAATCATATGACTCCAGGGGCTGGGGTTTGATGTAAACAATACAATCATTGTAATTAGCAATGTTGAGCTACAAGTGAGTGAGCATCCCCTTTTCCTCTGACTCCCTGAAAAAGGAGGAAGAATGGAAGCAATGGACTCAGAGGCGTGCTTCTAAGTCAGAATGTTCTCTAGACCCACTGCTGGGACAGGGCACAGTTCCATGCCTCACTCAGAGACATGCACAACCAGGGCCTAGCCCTAACTACAAAGTATACATTTCATGGTAAGTAAATAGGCTTGGTACAATTTGATATTTATACTTTTGACTGATATTGACCATTTTTTTTTAAAACACAACCCCCTTTTCTTTACATGTGCACACCTGTGGAAAATTACAGAGGGATCAGACAATTATTTAATGACAGATTCTGAACTGCAAAAAGTTGCATCTTCCTCACTGTTACAACACAAATCATCATCACTCCATATCACAACATGCAAATAAGTGTCCTTAAATCAAACCAAGACATTCTAAAGCAGCATTTTTCTTACTTTGCCTATCTGTAAAGGTCACTTATTAGCGATGAAATTTGTTTCGGCCGTGTGTGTGTGTGTAGTTAAATTGATGTTTACCAACATTTACTGATAAAAATATCTTCCAAACCTAAATATAAAACATAACCTACTGTGTATTTCCAAGGTTTTGGGGTACATTTTATTTTGGACTCCTTGATTTCCACAAAAAATGAGAAGCAACTCTATTGTGCAGCCTTAAGAAAACACTTGCTCAGGAGTCTTCAGACAGGCCATTTGAAGTACTCCATTACTGTTACTGCATAGAACTCCAGCTAGCATGCATACATGTTAATGTTAATAAGGGAATTGTTAGAGGCTTATCCATATCACTCCAGATAGATTACTGAAAATCTCAGTTTTCTAGTCTCCTAGCTCCACTGCATGTCTTTTATGAAAGTTCAAATTCTGAGACTCTACTTCTATCTATAGCTAAGACTAGGTGTCCCACTAAATGACTCTAGCAATAAAGGAACTTCACTGATTCCTGTTTAGCAGCACAATGGCTTTCAAATTATTTTGCAGTTGGAATGCTTTTTTGCTCCCGTTTACCATAAGGACTGTTTCTTTATTATCTTCGCAGCATATTGTGGTTCATGTCAGAGGCTGTTTTGGGCAGGACCTCGCTTTTGTGGTATTATGCCCTTCATTCGAGGAACTCTTAAGTTGTCAGAATACCAGACCCAGACATATATTTTAGCTGTCACTTTTTCCTTAAACTGTTTTGTAAAGTGTCCTGTGATGTTTTGCAGGCATAGTATAATTCGGACTGATGGATTGAAACTAGCAGCCTGGGAAGCTGAGCACATGTCTAGTTATCCCTTTTATATTGGGTAATCTGTTCAAATCTAACCTAAACACTGGTAGAAACTTTGCCTATTTAGGCCATAAGCTCTTTGGGCCAAGACTGTCATCCTCATTCCCATCTGTACACCTGGCACCTAGTACATTGCCAGTGCTATAGAAAATCCCAAATAAAATAAACCATAAGTTAAAAAAAAAACAATTCCAGTAAAAACTTGAAGCCCCTTTTAAGATGAGACCCTTCTTGTGCTATACAAACACATAGTAAAATAGTGTTCCTCCCATGAGGAGCTGATAGTCTGAAGAGACACCAACAAGAGAAGTATGATCCTTTTTTTACAGATGGGGAACTGGGGCACAGAAAGATTATTGGTCATGTTTTCAGAATTGCTACTCACCCACCAGCCCCCTCTGTTCCCAACACAGAACACTTTTGGAAGTCTGGCCGTAAGTGACTTGACCAAAGTCACAGAGCAAGTCTGTGGCAGAACCAAGAAATTAACTCAGATCTCCTGAATCCCAATCCATGGTCTTAACCACAGTAATATAACAATATCACATAGCCCTCTACATCTGTAGATCTCAAAGCAATTTACTAAAATGGTCAGGATCATAATCTCCCCTTTACAGATTGGGAAACTGAGGCAAAGTGAGTTGTCAAGGTCACTCAGGAAACCAGAAGCAGAGCCAGGAACTGAACGCAGGTCTCCTGAGTCCCAGGCCAATTCTTGCCAATATTTTTTATATATATATATATAAGAGAGAGAGAGAGAGAGAGAGAATATGAATATCTTTCCGGGGTAGTTTGGAGTTTTATGTGCTTAGTATGACCTCCACTAAAAAGAAGCGTTCTGTGTTTTCTTTATAGATGCCATACCAGCATGGCACATTATACAGCCTAAATATATATTTAAAATACGTCAACGGTGTCTTAATATACTAGGATGTTTGCAAATTATCTGATATTTTAAATATTTTATGCAACACCATATATTTCAGATAGACACTTCATGCAACAAGTCTCATATGTAGCGCATGGATAGTGTAGCATTACTCCACATGAGCGGTCACGAGGTGTACAGCAAAAAGCTGTACAAGCTTCCCAACTTCACAAGAATCTGCATTCACAAGGGTAAGGCAGCATGATGAAGAGCCTAGAAAAGGCACATCTCACAGGCCAGGCAGACAGGAACTGACAAGCAGCGTGCATTTGCTTTAAAGAGTCATACCAGCTGTGCTGATTTGTCAGTCAGCCAGCCTCTATGAATATCCTACCCCTACTTCACTTTGCCTTTGCCTTCCAGGGGAGACTACCCATTCCCTTATGTAAATCAAGACAGAAAGGACTCTCAAATATAGATCCTCCCATCTTTGTTTGCTTTATGGCTGATTGCTTTAAGCACTCCTCAGGCCACACTAAACATACAGATAAATCAGGGCAACAGTAGGTATGTTCAGACGATACTTTAAAGCATCATCATGTTAAGCCACTCTCTGGTCCAGCTACCAGCACAAGTATGTAATTAACCCAGAGACAGGTAGAGGGGGATATTGTTTAGTTGCTCAATATAAATTATTCCATGGTGTGCTTGTTTGCAATTTAATTTATGCTCAGTTGCCTCATCTGAGAGAAAAATCCATTGTCAGGTCAAAATGCAACAGTTAAGTTTTCACACAGACCGTGTGCTCAATATCACACTCTATCTTAGATAGTTCCATATTGTGAACCCCTTACTTGCAGCTGTTACTTACAAGAAACGTCTCGTTGCCTAACCTGCATGCCCTACGAATGCTTGTATCAGCACTGATATGGGATTACTACCGCAAACACAAAGGCATTTCTGATTATTTAACATTTATATTGCAATAGCACCCAGAGACTTCAACCCAGTTCCTGCCCCATTGCACTAGGTACTGCACAAACATACAGGAAGTGACAGTGCCTGTCCCGAAGAGCTCTTCTTACTAATTTTAGTAATTTAATTAAATGTGGTCTAGTTACTGGGGGCAAAATTCATCCCTGCATAGAGAACCTGAGAAAGACCCTGGGCCATGAACTACTTCAGACTCAGGGCACAAGTTTACATACACACAAACACTCACACACCCCCACCCACCACAGGCAACTTGAGTTTGTTTAGGGCTGAAAGCGTGGTTTGCAGCTCAGCCCAGCTGGAAAAAGCTGGCATTCAGTGGGGTGCTCTTGCATAGTCCAATGCAAGCTTCATTGAAGTCTAACTGAAAGTAATTAGACTGACTGAGATGGCATGGACTCTTAACTGGATCATTAGAATGGTTAAAGGGGAGTTGCTGAGAGCTAACATTACTAATTGGAAGTACAAAGTTTTGTACTAACGGAAAGTCTCCCATTACCTGTCCTAGTCACAATGAGAAAGTTGTTAAAGTAGTGCCTGGGAGTGGAAAGACCCTAGGAACTGTGACAGAACAACACAGAATTTCAGCCCAAAATGATTTTTAAGGGGACTATACCCACTCTGAAAATGGCGATTTACAGGCAACAGACATTTAACTTAAACCAATGGCCTGATCCTAGAATCCTTGTGTAGCCCATGCCAGATTCTGCGCTGTGCCTCTCAAGACATGATGCACAAAAGGCCCCAAGGAGACAACACAGGAGGCTTTAAGCCTCCCAGATTCTGGGCCATTGTGTCCAGTTCAGCTGTAGCTTAAGTTAAAGCAGCCATAAGGGTTTCCCTAACTTACAACAGCCTAGGCTGCCTATGGAATTGATCAGAGTCTATTCCCATCCCAGTCTTGTCCAACTCCTGGTATAGGGATAAGCTGCCAGGGGGTGCTCTATGCTGTCCCAGTGCTGGGGGAGTTACCCAGGGTGCCATTCTGCTTCTCACCCCATCCCATGGCCTCCGTACACCACTGGAATAGCCTAAAGGCTTCTGATTAAATGGGATTTTTGAGTGCTCAAGGAATGCCAATGGGTCTCCCAAACTGCATTACTGGGCACCAATGTAGAAAACAAAACTGGCACTCAAAATGTAACTTTTCATTGGTCTAGGAGGTAGACCCCATACAATTGTTATCTCATCAAATCAAGTTTGGGATTTGCATAAATGATCCCCATTAACCGAGTGTCAATGTTACTACATACATCTGACGAAGTGGGTATTCACCCACAAAAGCTTATGCTCCAAAACATCTGTTAGTCTATAAGGTGCCACAGGACTCTTTGCTGCTGTTACTCAAGGGAAATTCACTGTCATAATCACTAAAATACACCCTCAAGGAAATCACAAGTTGAGGCAACATTCACATTATTTCACATGCTATGCCATCCCAAGAATGTATGGGGGGCGGGAGGGTCAAACCCTTGGCTTTTCCATAGTAAGATGAGGGCTTCACTCTACAAATTACTGATATGCCAGTGAAAGAGGTGCACAGTACAAAATTTCTTGCAAATGGATGCTCAAGGTTTCAAATTGAATCTCATAAAAACAGATAATAGAAGAGTATCACTCAAATTCATTGCTAGGATTGTCCTGAATGATTGCAGGTAGGATGCAGAGCATCTCAAGTATTCAGCAATATCATGGTAGTAATGAGAGAATTATAGCTATATTCCTATACTTCATTGAAGTTATTAATAGAAAAGGTGTTCTACACCAAAGGAGTCAATAAATAAGACAACTCTCTCTGGACCAAGTATGGCAAAAATCAAATTTAAAATTACTAAGTGTAGAAGCACTAAGTGAGATGCATATTGGTAGACACTTACCTACCTAGTCTCACGTACATTATTCTTGAAGCATGTTAAAACATTCTTTAAGCACTCCAGAATTGCTAAGGTTTCCTTTATTTTCTCTCTCTCTCATAACTCTAGTGCTAACCAGGGGAACTTTGTTTACACAAAAAGAACAGGAGTACTTGTGGCACCTTAGAGACTAACCAATTTATTTGAGCATAAGCTTTCGTAAGCTGCAGCTCACTTCTTCTGTATTTTCCACAGTATGCATCCGATGATGTTTGTTTTTATACACACAAATCATGAAAAAATGGGTGTTCATCATTACAAAAGGTTTTCCCTCCCCCCACCCCACTCTCCTGCTGGTAATAGCTTATGTAAAGTGATCACTCTCCTTACAATGTGTATGATAATCAAGGTGGGCCATCTCCAGCACAAATCCAGGTTTTCTCCCGCACCCCCTCCCCAAACAAACCCACTCTCCTGTTGGTAATAGCTTGGGTTTGTTTGGGGAGGGGGTGCGGGGCGGGGGAGAAAACCTGGATTTGTGCTGGAAATGGCCCACCTTGATTATCATACACATTGTAAGGAGAGTGATCACTTTACATAAGTTATTACCAGCAGGAGAGTGGGGTGGGGGGGAGAGAAAACCTTTTGTAGTGATAAACACCCATTTTTTCATGATTTGTGTGTATAAAAACAAACATCTTCTGTATTTTCCACAGTATGCATCCGATGAAGTGAGCTGCAGCTCACGAAAGCTTATGCTCAAATAAATTGGTTAGTCTCTAAGGTGCCACAAGTACTACTCTTTTTTTTTGCGAATACAGACTAGCACGGCTGTTACTCTGAAACCTTTGTTTACACAGCAAGCATAGCCAATGAATTCTTATCTACAGTGTGATGGTAAACTAAGGGTACCCAATTCTATTTGTGCATCTGACCTTTAAAATTAAAAACAAGTTGATTAAGGTTAATGAGTCAATTAATTTTGCACCTGGTTTCAGGACTAGTGGGTAACATTCTGTGCTTTTTGTCCTAGACAATAAACAAAAGGACCCAAGGCTATTCCTAAAAAGAACAGAAGAATGAGAATGGATAAACTGGCTTAGGAAAAAGTACTGCTATCCCTACCTCTCTCAAACCTGGAACCATACCCAAATCACAGCTTTTCAGAACATTCCGATGATGGTTTTGTGTTTGTTTTTAAATCACTATTATTTCCAGTACCCAGCCAGTCCACACCTGAAAATGCAAAAAAAGGAGAGAGAAAAGCTGTTCCATCTCCAGCCATGTCAGAAATCTCATGAGAAAGTATAATTTCTTTAGTTTTGCAGTCCTTTTCTACTGGTTTATATGGCCAGATTCTCAGCTCGAGAAAATTGGCATAGTTCTATGACCTTAATGGGGCTATGACAAGTTCTACCATCTGAGGATCTGGCTTATAATATTCCTGTAGTTTGGAAAAGTATTAGAAAAATTGGCTTGTATCAAAATAGAGAGGTAGTGGTATTACAATACTGTCTCAAATCCCAGCTGCCATAGCCCCAGCAGTGCTACGCATTGTTCAAATAGATAATAAACACTCCCAGCCCTACAGAGCTTACAGGACAGGAGTCATGTATCAGGTCAGCGGCAGTGCTGGGATTAGAGCCTGCCTTGTGCCCTAGACCATTCCAACTCTGGCACTTTGTCCATTGCTACTGCAGACTGCATATTGTAATGAACAAGACTCTCTTTACTCTAAAGTACAGAAGCATAGAAATCAAAGTGGGAAAGAAAAGGATTAATAAATAAAGAGAAAAAGAAAAAAGTGATAATGAATTAAACGAGCGAGCAAGAACTAAACAATGCCATGTCCTTTTAACATAGATTTGCATGAGGGGTCTGAGCCAACATCTATGAATTAAACTGAAGGACTTTAATGACGATTAGATCAGGCCCAAACTGCAGATGGAAGCAACTCTCTTCTAGGAAATCCAGAATTCCATTAATTTCCAAATGCTGTTCGAGTGCACAGCATATGAATAATTTCTCAAATCTTATGGACTCGCGTCACTCATCTCCATGAGCCATTCACATTAAGACAGCTGCATAAAACCTTTCATTTCAGTGATATATACAAAACTCACCTCCTGCTCAAAACAGATTTGCAAATACAGTAACAGTCTTAAAGTACCAATATTGCAGACTTAAATTTTACTAGGACTAATAGCTAAATCAATAAAGCAATTTTAATTTGATTCCCTTGGGATAAATATTACAAATCATTATCATGGACAGTCTGTAGTTCTTGCTTGCTTTTTTTTTTTTTAAATTGCTTAATCCTTTAAAAAAGGAGGCTTATATTTGATGGGTGACTATTCATAAATGAGCATGCAGCCTTGGACAAAACAGTTATGCAGGAGGCTAATTTATAAATGCATCTTATGTTAGATAGAAATCGGAGTTGCAAATGATGTTAATGCATTCAGAAATATAGAAGGCTTAGGAATCCTATTTCTTAAAGTATCACTGTACAAAAGGCATTATGGAGTTCCATGTTGATCTCAGTGACATTCTGAACAGATTTGCTTTAAAACTGTTCTCATTATCAGCCTTGTACATTTAACCTGTAACCTAAGCAAGGTTCTACCCTTCTCATACGTCATAATCAGCAGCCCTCACCAACCTGAGGTGTATTAGAGGGTAGGGGAGTGCAGCAGAGTTTGTCAGCTCTAGTGAAGAATAAAGAAATCTTTGCCAAGCAACTAAGCTGACTGACCTACAGAACGGTAGGGAAGTAATTGGAACTGCTGACTGACAAAAACATGAATGTCTGATTCACAAGAAATGGGCTAGATTTGTCACAATCTTCCACTGTGGCAACAGCAACATGGAAGATGAAAGACATACCTCTCACCAGCTGGTGGAAACACAAATTGGAATCCAGAATATAGAGCTGATACCAGCCTAGGCAAAACCCCCCCTAAAACTCTGAATGTCCCTGAGGCTAGGGATGCAAAAGTTTAACCAGCTAACTAATAAGCAATCTTATTGGTTTCGGTTCACAATTAAACCCCGCTGCCGGCCAGAGCCCAGGAGTCTGCTGCTGCCTCGAGGAGCAGCATCCAGTAGGGATCCCTGGGCACAGGGGGTGCTGCAGCGGGGATTCCCGTGTGCAGGGGGTGGGTGGGGGGTGCAGCACCCCCCGCACCCATAGTTCCCCAGTTAAATGTTTAACCATGTAACTGATACAATTTTAATCGGTTACATGGTTATTTTTTTTCAAACCGCTATTTACATCCCTACCTGAGGCCAGTATATCCAGGGGCTTATCTTACCTATATTTAGACCCATGACAGGTGTATCCCCTCACCTAGTAGTTTGGCCAGAATTGACTTGTGCAGCAGCCTCCAGTGCTGCCCAAATCTCAAGGTAAAAAGTTGATTAACTCTCACAGGAGACTTGACTAAGAGGGAATATTAAACCTGTAAGTGAACAATTGCTTCACTGAAAAGTTTCTCTCTTGTTCCACATCATACTGTTTTTGGACCGGGGGGGAGGTGTCTCTGAATTCTCTATCTTCATGCCTCAGAACGTCAACTTGTGGAACTCATTGCCAGAGGATGTTGTGACGGCCAAAACTATAACAGGGTTCAAAAAAGAACTAGATAATTTCATAGAGGGTACGTCCATCAATGGCTATTAGCCAGGATGGTCAGGGATGCAACCCCATGCTCTTAGTGTCCCAAGCCTCTGTTTGTCAGAAACTGGGAGTGGATGACATGGGACGGATCACTCTATGATTGCCTATTCTGTTCATTCCCCCAGTGGCCAATGCCAGGTGCTTCAGTCAGAAGACAGGATATTTGGCTAGATGGACCATTGCTCTGACCCAGTATGGCCATTCTTATGTTCTTCCTTTTTCCTATATCTAGACTTGCATCATACAGAGTGTGGTTCACAAGAACTCTCCAGCTGTTTTCACTAGAAAGCTAAAAGAGAGAGAACCACACAATTTGTTAAAGCCAATATTTAAAAAGACCAACATTTCTACCACTGATCTACCTTCTGCAGTTCTCTCTAGTTGGATTATCTGAGACAAAAGATAAACAGGAAAGAATATAACTTTGTAGAAGGTCAAAGCACAAGTAGCTGGAATTGTGACTCACAAAATAGAACAATTCAGTGTCCTCCCCTCCTACTCACTTTTTTAGAATTGTATCTGCCTGTGTCATTGCACTGCAAGATTACTTCCCATTAACTCCACATGCTGCACTTGGCCAACGTAACCAGAGCCTAACCATGGTTCGTGTGTTTTTCAGGATGTTCAGTCATGGTGAGGGATATTAGCACAGGAATACGAGATCTTTCCTCTCATCCCTCTTTTGGTAGTCCCACTCCCCTCCCCTCCTTCTCAGAGAGAGAGAGAGAGAGAGAGAGAGAGAAATGGAATTGGTTCTTCCTGGGATCTCATGCTGCTTCTTTTCATTTAATGCCTAACAAGGTTCAGTGCATAAAGTTTCCTTATGTCACAAATGGGGTGGAGCAAGCCCCTTTGTGTGAGGAGAGCACATCAGAAGAATAGCAAATAATTTTGTTTGGTTAAAATAATAATACTATTTAGCATTTATATCGCTTTCCCGCACCCCCTCAGAGCTCCCAAGCACTGTAATGAGGCCAGCAAACATCATTTATAAAAAAGGCAAGTGAGGTGCAGAGAGGCACCACCATTTCTTGAAGACTGTATGGTGAATAAGATGTAGAACAATAAATGGAACTCAGAGATCCTGACCCCCAGCCCCATACCCTATCCATTGAGCCAGGCTGTCCCCCACAAGCAAAGGCAAAGCAAAAGTGGGAAAAAAAACAAACAAAACTCCACCTCAAAGAGGACACTTAGAGACATGATCCCTAGATCAGGATCCATTATGGGGTTTGACACGAATGGTCTCAAAATTGTGGGGTGAAATTCCCATCCAAATGTTGTACAGTTTAGTCAGCATTCAAAATCTGGCCCATTATTAAGGCAAATTGGAGATGTGAACTCGGTCCAATCTGATAAAGAAAGAGGCTTGGGTTGTTGTAGTGGAGGAGACATAAAGACTGTCGGTTGTTCACAGCCTGAATGTTAAGTACATTGTACAATAAAGGAGCAGGTGCAGGTATCTGTGCTCAGCATATCCTTCTACTCCATTTCTGGGCTGTGAACAGCAGTTTATTCTACCCAGTTTATTTATTCTACCATTCATCTATCCTTCCCTACAGGGACACACACACACACTTCTTCTTTCTCCTCATCGTTACAGGGAGAAGAGAAGACAAACAGCGAATCTCACATAACAAGCAGCAAAAGAATACTGCACAAAGGGAAACTTTCTGTATCATTTTTTCCTTTACATGTTCCTGTCTAATGCTGAGCCCATTCATCTGTCCTGAGGCTCTCTCCACCTGCCACCCCCTCTTTCTCTAACATTCAACAGCGTAATTCCAAAGCAGAGCTACTCTATTTACTGAGAGACAGAACGTGCATTAGTGAATTCATCCAACTGAAATGTGCTGTTAAATAACAGTAAGTAGACTAATGTAATGGTGAGCACAAAAGGACATTATTGAAGTTAATGATCTGTTTGCATTACCACTTCGAAGTTAACATAACTGTAATAGTGAGGAAACTGAAGAACACAGAGTAACTTGGCTCTGAATGTCAAGAGCTACATTTTTGCCATGCATCTTATAACACCCATTTATTTAAACAACTGGACCTTTATGAAGGGCCATAGCACTGTACTAGCATGTTAGACAAGACTATTTGCTTTGGGGATTCATTCAGCCCTCAGCAGGAAGTAGTGCGTAAGATGCACCATGCCAGGAGTAGCTCTAGGAAGTGATGCTAAGCATGGTACGGAGAAGTAGACAGTCCCTACCCCAAAGGGCTTCGGGTATGTCTACCCCATAGCTGAAAGTGAGCCTCCCAGCCTGGGTATTCAGACTCACGTTAAACACTAAAAGTAGCCGTTTGGACGTTGTGTTGAGTGCTAGCCACTCCAGCTGGAACTGGGGAGGTGGGCTTGAGCTCGGGTGGCTAACCTGAGCCTCTGCCAGGGCAGTGATGTCCACAGAGCTATTTTTAGCATGAGGCTCACTAGCACAAGTCTGTCTACATGGGCTGGGAGGCTCGTTGCAAGCTGCAGTGCAGACACACCCTTAAAATCTAACTAGCCAAGAAAAACACAGGGTAGGGGAAGGGCTAGAACGCACAGGAAGAGTTAACAATGTGATGGCAGCAAATGCCACATTAGCTCCACAAGTTTTTCCTGTTTAATGGTGGGGGGGGGTACTTAGGAGGGGTCAACTAACTGGAATGGGAAAGTAAGAGGGGTAACAGGGACAGAGCAGGGAGTGGAAGAGAAGGAGGAGGCAGTTAGAGCAAACAGCCAGTCAGCACAAGGCACAGAGAGTCCAGTCAAACCTGTAAAATGTTCCTCAAATCGTCAAAGATCTTTGCTTTAGCTGCTTCTGCGCCTACCTGCTCTCTGCAGTTTTAACCCAAAGTCACAGGAGAGTAGAGGTCACTGTGACCTGGGTCCTGTTGCCCCCAGAGTTGGGGAGGGGGGGCTCTCCCCTGGGTCCCGAGGTTTGCTGGGAAAGGTGGGGAAGCCCTGACTGGGCACTATTTTTCCCCCCTCCCCCAGTGCAGCAGTTTTTGCTTTGCTATATTACAGTAAGAGAATAAGTACAACCTCAGTTAAATGCTCACATGCTATGGTTGTGAGTGCAGTACAAATACCTAGGCCTAGTCTACACCTAAAACTTAGGTTGACATAGCTACGTTGCATGTAGACACCACTAGGTGGATGGAAGAATTTGTCTGTCAGCTTAGCTACTGCCTCTTGAGGGGCTGGATTTACTACAGCAACAGAAAAACCCTTTCCATTACTGTATAATAAGTGTTTACACTACAGTGACACAGCTTAGACAGGAGAAGAATAAGGAACTAAATTCTACTCACAGTGAAAACAGATACAGCCGTTTTAGCCTCAATAGAGTTATGCCATCTTACAGCACAGCTGAATTAGCCCTCATCCAGGGGTCCTTTCAGCAGCTGTCCCCTTTCACTAGCCTAGTGAAGTTTTCCCCCATTCTGCCAATAATCATTTAGTTCTGTGTCTGGTGGTTTCTTGTTATGGCTCCAGCCAGGTCATTCGTTGCCTCTCTCCTTCCAGGGCAACAAAAAGAGTTTGATGTCCCAGGGAGTCTTATGTGCCCAGCAAAGGGTCAATAGTCCTAGGCTCCCACAGGGTCTTGACCCCTTTTCTCTAAAGTCCTTACTATCCCCTCTGCTAGGGATGGCAGGGGATCCTAAGCCCACCCAATTCTCTGGGTTTTAGCCCAGGGATCCTGTATGAAGCAGCTGAAACCAGTTCCTCCCAATCCTTTGTTGCTTCCTTTCTTATCTCTCCTTTAAGCTTTTCCCAGACTCACAATCTGAATCTCCCACTCTGGAAGTCCAGTTCTTGAGTATCTTCTTACCAGTCTGTTGCTAAAGGAGTCCTTTCTTAGAAAACCCTCATCTCTCTAGTAGCTACAGCTGTGCTTTGATCTGCAGTCTTTATATCCCCCCAGCTGTTACCAATCCAGCAATTAGCCTCAGCTTAGGCAACAGCTAATTTCTCAGTTAACCCCTTAGTGGCTGGAGTAGCATGGGGAATACACCCCATGTCAAGCCCATTGGGGGTTTTGGAAGATAAGTGACACAGAGCCAGATTTTCCCTGGTACTTTCATGCCAAAAGATTCAGACAGGCACCTTCTGGGATTTTTAAAAGCACCCAAGCAGGTTAGGCACCTAAGTCCCATTGTAATCATTGGGAGTTAGGTGCCTAAGGCTTTTGAAAATCCAGGTAAGCACCTATCTGCATGTTGAAGTGCCTAAATATTTTCAAAATTCCCTAAATGACTTAAGGGGCTAAATGCCATTGATTTTCAATGATACTCTCAGTTGCCAATGTCTCTTTTGAAAATAGGATTTAGGTGCCCAAATCACATAGACACTTTAAAAAAAAATTACCCTAAATCTCTTCAATTATTTTGAAAATGTTTACCAACGGAAGACTGATCACTCAATAATTGCCCTGTTCTGTTCACTCTCCCTGGGGCATCTGACATTAGCCATTGTCAGAAGACAAGACACTGGGCTAGATGGACCATTGGTCTGACTTCATATGGACATTCTTATGTTCTTACATCAACAGAGAGAGACTATGAGTGTTCTAGTCCACCTACAAATGTGACCTGGAATAAGAAAATCAAGTGATATACTTTCTAGTACTGAAAATTCTGCAATCAGAACACATCGGACAATTCTGTTGATGATGGACAAAGTGGAAGAGAATCCAGCTCATCCTCCCATGCCCTATGTTGGCTCTTCTTTGAAAACATTAGGTGGAAAAGGTATGTGTTTTGTCTATAAAGCAGAGTAAACAGATGTCCTGCAAAGCCACCCAAAGAGCTATTCTGTTGAGTGGGAACATGTCATTTTAGTATAGTTACTTTTCTGACTGTAACCACAGTTCAGAAGACAAGGGGTAAAGTCTGAAGCATATATACTTTTAGATCTTTTGTGCTTCTCTAGATGGATAGATAGATACCGGTAGATCGATAGATAGATAAAGTGGGCTTTTGAAAACTGTAAATTTCAACAAGTCACTTCAACACACAGTGCTTGTAAATAGACAAGTTAAAAAATGCTGTTTTAGGTGTCCTACAGCTGAGAATATCTGGTGATGCACTTTTGGTTCACTGCTAATTAACTTGGTTCAATATAAATGTAAGTATAAACAATACATGAGTTTAAGAGGCACAACCGTTAAAGTAACAAGTGACAACTCGCTTGCATGACACATAAGCAGCACTGGGATTTGTCAATAATAGCCCTGATTCCTACATGCATTAGCTATCAAGAGGTCCATCCATTGTGCAAATGAAGCTCATCCATCCAGCCTTGTATTTTGCACAGTTCTATTATTGGATACTCATTCTGAGATCAACTGTGATTCATTTTTAGCTGATTTAAAGTTTCTTTCCAGCTACCAGTCAGAATTTAATTTAGACAAAGAGACTGCTGCTGGGACAGACTCTACAGCTATGTCTAAACTACTAGCTATGTCAGCAAAACTTATGTCACTCAAGGATGTGAATATTCCACCCCTGAACTGGAAACCACTTGATCTTACTTGCAGCATGAACTAATAGCCACGACTTCCAGCAACGAGTCAGACTTTAAAATCTAACAGTAACTGTTAAATGCGGTTGAAAGATAAACACATGAAGGAATGCTGCTTTATTTTCACTAGTACAATACTCAGCAGATATTGCAATCTAAATTATTTGTCCCTAATTATTTCCAGTGTATTCAGAAAAGTGGAGTTGGAATTGTTATAATAAAATAATGATAAATACCTAGCTCTTATACAGCACTTTTCATCTATAGATCTCAAACTGCTTTATAAAGCAAGCCAGTATTATCTGTATTTACAGATGGGGAAATTGAGGTACAGAGAGAAGAACTGACTTGGCCAAAATCACCCAGCAGGCCAATGGCAGAAGTATGAATAGAACATAGGTCTCTTGAGTCCCAGGCTAGTGCTCTCTCCACTAGGCCATGCTACGGCCCATTTTATTTGATACCCTTCTCACTCTCAGCATGGCCATGCTATATAACCCCCAGCTATAAATGGCTCCTCATTGACAGACCTAGAGAACTCCCATTAATTGACTGAGCATAGGGACTAAACTCCTTTTTCATGCTTGTGGTTATCCCTCCACCCTGTGGTTGAGGCACATTGGTGGCAAAGGTTAGAGAAGCTTGCACTGTCCTGTCTCATCCTGTAGGAGTTCTGAGGATAAAGAGATGACTGCTTTTTACAGGTGTCAGTCATGTCCCTTTCACAAGTAACACAATCTCTCTTTTGAACAGAGCATGGAGGGTTGTTGTTTTTTTTTTAAAAAAAAAACAGCCTCCATTTTAATTCCCTAAAAATGAACATTTTAATGACTGCATCATGTATGTGCTCACACACACATGTAATCCAGTGGCCATAGGCTAAGATGGGTTGAAAATTTTCAGTCTAAATAGTTTTTCAGTGGATAATTGGGTTTTCAATCGAATAAGGTTTTTTCTTCTGAAAAGTGTCTGCTTTCAGCAAAAAAATTCTGTAGAAAAATGGAGTGATGAAAAATCAAAACGTTTTTGGATTTTTGCCCCCAATATGAAAAATTTCAGGAAAATACCAACATATTTTGGTTTGGACATACCAATGTTGGGCCTTGTGGGAATTATAGTTCTGGTGCTTCATGCCCCCATTCTCCTCTATGGAACATGTTTCCTAGCTGGGCTATATCTCCCATGGCATATCATGGCCAGGGATACACATGAGGCACTGCAATGCTCAGCAAGAGGGGAGGATCATGGTGCAAAATGGGAGATGCAGTCTGGCCAGGGAGTCCAGCCCAGGAAGGAGAATGGGGACATGAGGCACTGCAGCTGGCATTTCAGAATCTAAATTTTTGATTTTCCGCAGAAAGATTTTAGCTTTTGATTTTTCACTGAGAAGTCAAAATTTTCCAGACAAACCCCACTCCCCATTTCCCGACCAGCTCTACTACATACATACTCACAGCATATTCATTGTATATAAATAAAGTAAAAGGGCAAATACATTATGAATGGCAGTTGCTCTAAACAGTGATGCAAATATAAGGCCTAAAACCACTATCCTGCTGGCTTTCACAAGGAGGGGAAGAGAAGAACAGTGAAGTACTGCAAAATCCTATCTGCTCCTGAACAGACAGAGAGAAGGGAAAAAACCCAGTCTCTACGAGTATATTCTCCTGGGTTTATGTAATTTTTGCAAGGTGCTCAGTTACCATGGAGACAGGCATGAGACAGAGGAGATTATTTCTCTACTCGAGGAAAACTCCCATTAAAGGCACTGGCAATTTTGCCAGAGTTCAGACTGCAGGGTTTGGCCCACAATTATTATTTTTGTCTTGAAGAGACCAGAATGCACAATAGATTACGTTTCCGTGAGCGTGTTCAGATGCAGGGCAGGGTGATAACGCTGCCTAGGAAAGAGATAAGGAGAAGTCTTAAAGTGTGCTGCTGATTACGGCCTTGATCCAAAGCCAGGGGTGAAAGTAATTTAAAGGACTTACCAGTACTCCGGAGTCCTGAGCAGGGGGCATGGCCTCGACCGGAAGAGGCGTGGCCTCAACTGGAAGACACCACTGGCCCTACAGGCCACAACAATCCATCATATTCATTGTCTCAGTAAAATTGCCTGTGTAGAAAGAATGTAAATTCTGTAATATAAGTAGCAATAGCTGAACATGTGTTTAGCATACTAGACATATTAGTGTCATAATCACAGGATAAATAAAACCATATTACTGACTGCACCGCACCAAATTTGCTAATATAAACTTTTCCTACCTGAAAGCTACAGGGCCTAAGCAAATATGCTTCCATTTGAAAGATAAAGTGAGGGAAAGAGCAGCGTGAGCTGATTTATAATGAATGTTCAGTCATGAAGTGAAAACAAAAGGGAAGCCGGCAAGCAGGTAAACAAATGTTAAGACAAGTACAGGGACCCTTTTAGGAAGCCTCTGAAACTAGATGTAAAATGGCACAAGGGGGACTACTGCATTAGAGTCTGAAGCAGTTTAGAATCGTGATGCTAATAGAGTACAAACACTACAGTCTGGAAGTAGACAAATGAGCGGAATTAGGGGCAATCTACACTAGCAAATTTTGCTGCTTTAACGCTACTGGTATCGTTAAAGTGGCAAAACCCAACTAGCACAGATGTAGCTGTACTGGTATCAAAAGTGCTTATACTGGTATCGTTTATTCTAGTTCAGAAAGAGGAATAAGTTTTACTGGATTAAGGCATCTTCATAGTGGTTTAGCTGCATCCACACTAGGGCTTATATGAGAATAAATGTATCAGTAAAAAATCCACACCACTAACCAATATTTTTATCCTGGTACTACTTTTCTCGTGTAGACCAGTGCTTAGGTGACTTGCCTTCAAAGTCTTAGGCTACACTGATGGACAGTTCAGGCTACTCATCCAAATTTGATATAAAGGGAGACATCACCAGAACAGGGCTGGATCATGCTCCCAATACCTTTAGTGAAAGGAGGACTAGACCAACGTTAGGCAATCTGGGGATGTATAGATTAGACAAAGCTAGTATAGACAGAAATTAGGTAACTATTCTTAGAGAAGAAAGAGTG
Organism: Caretta caretta; assembly: GCF_965140235.1. NCBI lineage: Eukaryota > Metazoa > Chordata > Testudines > Cheloniidae > Caretta > Caretta caretta. The sequence continues at coordinate 20,946,336 of NC_134220.1, read as the reverse complement.
TTGTGTGGTTAAAGCACTGGAGAGATTCTTTGGACACAAGGGCTCAGTTCTTAGCTCTGCCAGAGATTTCTAAGGGACTTTGAGCAAATCACTCTCTCTCTCTGTGGCTGGGTTGCCCATCTATAAAATGGGGAAAATAAGACTTCCTTTCTCTACCTCTTTGTCTGTCTTGTCTATTTAGATGGTAAACTCTTCAGAGTGAGGATTGTCTTTTACCATGTGTCTGTACAGCACTCTAACACAGTGGGACCTGGTCTTGGGAGACCTGCTACAGTAATATATATAAGTAATAAAATATATCCTGGCAGATAATTTATAAATGTGTTGGGGCTTGATTCTCCACAAACGTGTGCTGATTTAAAACCAGTATAAACCCATTGTCTTCCACTAAGTTAATCTTGATTTACCCAGTTTGTGAGATCCCTATGCATGAATTTTGATAAATAAAAAGCTATTGTTTAAGAACATCAGAGAGAAAAACAAGTATATACTTGTTTAAAGTGGATATTAGTTTCTAGAGGCTTGAACCACTCTTCTGGGGGACTGTCACCACCTGAATGTGTATTTATAATGGTTTGTGAATGAATACTGCTTATCCACTACAGAACAGGTCTGTAGGGTAAATGAAGGTTTGAGCCGATCATAAAAATGCCTTCCAGAATTCCAAGGAAAAGACTGCTGCACACATACATAAGACCATTTTAATATCTTTGCCATTATACATGATAGCTTAATTTTTAAATCAAAAGAAAGAGAAAATCGATATATTATGGAGGGAACTTATTGCCAGGCCAGTTTGATTATTTTACTGATTTGGAAATTAAGAGTTTCCAAACCCAGCAAAATCCTTTTATTTTTCTTTAATGATATTGACAAATGAACAAACACTTGTGACTTTTAGCCAGATCCTCAGCAGGTGTAAACTGGGATAGCTCCAACACTGGAGAGATGCTGATTCACTCCAGACCTAGGATCTGGCCCTTTATTTTTAAATAGTAGGATGAAAGTAGGAATTAGGAATAACAGAGAAGTTTGGTTAGCGAAGAGGAGAATAATAAATAGTAATAAATAAATAATTAAACATTACTTCTTTTTATGCTCTTTGCTACTCCTTCCTTGACTATGAGCCTAATCCAAAGCCCACTGAGATCAAGACAAAGAATCCATTGACTTCAGTAGACTTTGACTCAAGTCCAACGTCACTACTCTTATTTCATCCTTCATCCAGTGCCTCTAAATCCTTGGCCCCTTTTGTAGTCTCCTGTTCCCATTGTCAGTTTCATGCATTCTCGTATCCCAATTCCAGTGCTTGGAATAGCCTTGCACTGTCAGTGAGCCATTCAGCTTCAAATAGCTCTTTAATAGTCTCCACTTATTCAACAAGCTTCCCTATTGATCTCATCACTGATGATGCCACCACATATTTGGCCATGTGCCCTATTGGCTTCTGTATTGTATTAATCTTGGCCAGGGCCTGATTCTGGTGCTGGCACTTTAAGGAGTCAGGGGGACTCCTCACAGTAATAGAAGCTCTGTGCCAGCTAGTACGTTTGTGCAGGATCAAGTCCGCTGATTGTAAATTCCTTGTGGCAGGGACTTTGTCCTTTTTCTGGTTTGTAAAGCAGGCTAAAAATACCAGTGTGGGTGCTGTGGCACGCGCGGCAGCTTGGGCTAGCTGCTCAAGTCTAAGCCTGCCCAACCTTTGGGTCCAAGATCGGGTGGCTAGTCCAAGCGGCCGCCTGTGCTGCAAAGCCCACACTGCTATTTTTAGCATGATAGCTTGAACAGAGCTAGCAGACATCCGTGTCTGTCTGCACCGGGAATCACACCTCCTAGCTCAGCTGCTGTTTTCACAGAGAACTAGAAGACTGTCTAGTCTTGAACGGGTTCAGAACTATAAGCGTATCTGCCTGGATTTTATCTCACATGTTGTTTCCAGGCTGTATTCAAAACAAAACACACTGAAGCTGTGTTCCCTAATGTATAACACACAGCTCAAGCTTACATCTAAGGGGAGGTATTATCTCTTCCAAGAAAGACACTGAGAAAACTTCCAGTGGAGCATGTTCTTTTGTTGTATGCATCACCATTTTCTACAGCCATAGAGGTTAATTCTCTTAGGCTTGTACAAGAAAGGGGTAGGGACAAAGGTTGGATCTGTTTTGAATGTTGATCTCATAAATGGATAATCCAATAATACAGTATATGGATGTGAACAGGATTGTAGTTATTCTTCAGCTGCTTTGGAATTTTTAAAAATCAATGCATTTTGAAGCAATAGGACTCTGTATTAAGTAAGAGCAACCTTTTCCAAATGAGTTAGAGTTTTATGTTTAATTTCTTCTGAGCCACAAATGAACTCACAGACCAAAATTAAAATATGTAAAAATCCAATCCCATGCCAATATTCAGACCTCTCAGATGATATTTTTAGGAAATGGATTTTTCTCCTCAGGTTATTTCATCTTTTCTTCTATTTTTATTTTCCCATACAACTGCCCCTCCCTCTTCCTGTCCCTCTCCCTTTCCCTTCCCCATCACTTTTATCCACTTTGAAGGCTTTGATGCAGTCCCCCGTCAGTCTCTGGGGCTAGACTGACACTGCTTTCAAGAGGCATGGAGTGGTAAGACATGATGCTAGAAGTCAGGATGTCTGGGCAAGCTACTTCACCTCTTTATACCTTGGTTCCCTCACCTACCCTTTGTCTGTTTAGAGTGGAAGATCATCAGAGCAGAGACTTTGGGTACAATGTGCTGTGCATACAGTGCCTAGCACCATGGGGTTCCAATCCTGGTTGAAGTGCTATTGTTATACAAATAATACTTTGTCTTTCTCCTTCCCCTATCGCATTTGCAGCTTGTCTGTCTCTCCACCAAAGCACATAAATGCTGACTCGTTACCATTCAACTGTGAGCACCTGGCAGCACTGGGCCGATGACACACAACTGAACCCACAATAATGGATATTTTCTCCTTCGAGTGAGTAAGGAGAATTTGCTGATGAATAGGTAATTGATCTAAACATCTTACTGTGGTATCATGCACTAAAGGCAGGCAAGCATTAGCAAGATCTTTCAACAGGAGTTGTGCTCCACAAATCAATTAGGCAAATCCCACCTTGTGCCTTTCTTTTTCAGGATTAAGAATCCAGGCCTTCCAATGCTAAGAGTCTCACATAGTGAAAAATGAGAGAAACTACTGAAATCATAGATAGTCCTTTAGATGATGACAAGGTCCAAGGGAAATCCACTTTACACTGTGATTTACAACCTTAGCAGATGGGTTGAAAGTCAGGTCAGCTTATTTTATTGTGGTTATGTTAAGCTTGTCATTTTCAGGGTCTCTGTCTCTCTCCCCGCCCCCCCCGCCCCCCCCACACACACAAATATATTCCCTTCTCTGTACTTTCTCTGCTAAGTGCTAAGGTACTAAGTGAAGCAGTGAACATTAAAATGTCATTTTGAGATGAACAAGAAAACTGGCACACACACAAAATTCACAAAGCATTTTATGTTGCTGTCGATAAATTTAGCAGAGATTCTTTCCGTTGCTATGTGTATTCTTTCTAGCTAACCTGCTTCAAAAAATATTTAAAATTCCCCCCTTCTCCTTCCAAACTAAAACAGTGTGACTCCTCCCCAGCCCCCAATAAAGGATAATACAAATAAGCTATGATGTTTTGGCTAGTTGAATTCACCAATACTCTACCTATTAAGAGCTGGATATCCTAGAGCTAGGCATTTTATCCATATTTAGGCACCTAAATAAGTAGCTTAATTTCCAGAGGTGCTGATTAGCTCCCAAACCCAATAACTTTCTAAGGAGCTGCAGATATTCCACCATCTGAAAACAACACAATGTATAAAGAATTTGGGCCTGCTGTTCCAGGAAGCCTAGGTAAACCAAAGTAGAGGTTTACACTTCTTATCTGAGGGATTTGTGTGAACAGACTACTAAATTACATGCCTTAAATGCAGAAAAATAAGCCAATTTTGCATTGCTCAGGGGTCGTCCTTTTGCACAGGGTGAGGGTTGTACCGATAATACTTACACAAATAAATAACAAGAATGGATACTTAGTTTTATAAAGGTGAGGAAGTATTATCCTCATTTCAGATATATGGAAATAAAAGCATTAACTAGCCCTTACTATGCCCTGCTGGTCTCCATTTTGCAGAAGGGAAGAATGGTGCAGCAAGGTGAAGTGACTTGCCCAAGGCTACACAGCAACCTAGCAGTCACATGAAGATAAGAACTCAGACCCCAAATCAGCCAAGTTTTCAAGCACATGCTTTACTGAATCAGTGTCTCGGGAAGGTCTAGTCCTCAACCCTGAGCTCATACTTGCAGACAGCTTTGCCTCTTTTCTGAAACCAGAGACTTTACTTTTGATACTTGTTTTTTCCTAAAAATCTAAAAATGTAATCTCTGTGGTATATCTTTCTTTTAAAAAAGCCCCATGCTGTGCAGTGCTGAGAGCCCTCACCTCCTATTGGAAGCAATCGGGTTGAAGTGCTCAGCACTGCATAGGACTGAGACCTAAGTGCTTAACAAACACCTTGCCTGCTCCTCGGAGATGCCGAGAGAGGACAGCTCCCATCCTGCTGAATGATAGTATCTAGTGTCTATTGACTTTGAAGGGAGCTGTAGGGGCTCAGCTCCATTTAGGGCCAGAATGACTGTCTTTATGGTTGTCTTGCTACATAGCCATGCACTTAAGATTGTCATTCTATGTCAGCACTTTCCAGCTAGGACTGAAGTGAATCGGGAAGAGCAGAAGGGGCTGTGAAAATGAAAAATAATAAGGGAAGTTCATACTTTGTCAAGCCTCTAGTACCCTTGTCAACACCCCTTACACTCACACCCACGCTTGGCTTCACTTTAGCTTTTGTACAAGTTTTGGAGAGGCTGTTCTGTAATCAAATCAGTGTGCCTATCCCAGTCCCATAGGTAACACTCTGTTATTCAGTATGATTCCTAAACATTTCTAGTAAAGGCTGCAATCAAGAGTATGGCTCTGTTGTACTAGGCACACTACAAACACTGATGAAGAGACAGTAAGCATTGCAGCACAGGAACTGTCATCTGCTATGTACCTCATCCTACTCCGACTAAAATAAATGACAAAATCCCACTGATTTCAATCAAGCAGAATTAGGCCCTATATGGCAGTTTAAGCAGTAAGTTGCTGCTCTGATTGAAGTCAATGGAATAGGGTATTGGACTGGGAATCAGGAGAGTAGGGTTATATTCCCAACTCTACCGCTGACCTGGTGTGAGCTCTGGCAAATTGCTTCCCCTCTCGGTGCCTTCATTTCCCCTCCCACCCTTTCTCCCTCTTGTCTAGATTGTAAAGCTCGCAGTGCGTTTGTAGAGCACCCAGCACAGCGGGCCCCCTGTCTAAGCTAGGCCCTGTAGGCACACAGCTGGAGTACAAAATAAACAAGGAAGAAAAGGATCACATGAAACATCCTTTGCTATTCTCTTTAGCATCTCACTGTCTCCAACAGAGAATCTGGTTCCCCATTTTTTGCGAGACTTGAGGGTTGGGGCGGGGGAGATGTGTGTGTGTGTGGGGGTCACTTCATGGAATTAGCTAGCTCTTTTGCCTATTATCTACAGGGGAAAACAAAACACCTTCATGGTGGGAATGTGGTGATTGCTACAATCTGGTCTCTTTGAAATACTGTCACGGAGTCCCTGGGCGATGCTCTGGAACTGCTCCCCATGAAGTCAGTCAGGACTCTGGGGTAGTCGCCTTTCTGTGAGCAGACTGTCTTCAGGACACACAGCTCACACAGCTTCCACCTTCCTGGGTCTGACCTCGGAGCATTCAGCATCCTCTGCCTCTCCGTGCGCTTTCCCCCAGCGAGTCCGCTCAGGCGGGGCTCCTGGGGAAGCCAGAGGGACCTGCACCCCAACTTCGCAGTCAGACGTGACTCTCAGCCAGCCAGTAAAACAGAAGGTTTATTAGACGACAGGAACATGGTCTAAAACAGAGTTTGTAGGTGCAGAGAACGGGACCCCTCAGCTGGGTCCATTCTGGGGGGCAGTGAGCCAGACAACCACGTCTGCACTTCACTCCATGTCCCAGCCAGCCCCAAACTGAAAACCCCCTCCAGCCCCTCCTCCTCTGGGCTTTGTTCCTTTCCCGGGCCAGGTGGTCACCTGATTCCTTTGTTCTCCAACCCTTTAGCTCTCACCTTGCAGGGGGGAAGGGCCCAGGCCATCAGTTGCCAGGAAACAGGGTGTTGGCCATTCTCTGTGTCCAGACTCCTGCACACACCTGCCCTCTAGGGCTCTGCAATGATCATACACCCTTACCCCACCCCCTAGATACTTAAGAACTGCCTAGGGGAAACTGAGGCACCCCCACACTATTCAGAGGAAACATTAAGAACAGTCCCACTTCGTCACAAATACCATAAGAGAAGATGCTTCTGTGGGGTTTCCCTTTGAAACGCTGCCAGAGAGCTCTATCTTGTGACAGTTTGTGTGAGATGAAAGATAGCAGAATCAAGCATAGTTGCAGGGTCTAAATTTTTTTTCCTGTTACTTCTGTATTTTAAACACACAAATTCATCAAAGCGAAGGTCATTTGACTTTCAAATAAAATAAAGTTTCCTTAGAGAGCTCATGGATGGAATCTCTCCTTGCAGGAGGCCTGCTGTGGATGATGGTTTCACAAGGGTTTAGAAGGCTCTGACAAAGACCAGTCCCCTTTCAGTTTTTAAGCTGAACATGAAATATAAAGCCCTTGTTTACTGTTGCAAAGGAAAGAGATCTTTTTCTGTCCTTGTTTTATAGTCTCATTTCATCCAGGGCTCTGCAAAGCCCAGTGGTTTCTCCTCACTGAAACATTTGCTTGGCCTGATTTTCAGTGGATTCGGACCCTCAGTTTAACATTGTCCTTTGGATTCAGACTGATGTTTCATGCTGAAACCATGAATGTCACCCGATTATGATGTAGAACCATAATCAGCCCAGCACAAAAGTGGGCTCAGGGTCATTCAAAACTCACTCAAAAAGGTGTCTGAACATAGCAAACCTTTAGACAAACATCACACACATTTCAAACTTCCAGTGAAGAAGGAAGCAAGTTGAATTTTGGATGGATTCACATTTCTTTCTGAACATTTTCCACAGTTCTGATTTTGGTATACTTGCTCTGAATTCTACAGTTTGTTCCCCATAGGCATGTCACTTTTCAACCTTTGTGAGATTTCCTGTCTTATTGCTGCTAAATTATATATGCCAAAAATAAGGAATAAAAGAATGGAAACACTGATAAGATCCTGAAGTGCAGAAGCACCTGAGAACAATACCTTCGGTATAGAGCCCCAGCATCACACACAATTTGTAATCAATACTATTATACACAGGTAATCAGACATAATTAATTGAATTCTATTAAATGTTCCCTGTCCTAAAGGAAATGCAGGGAGGTTTCAACTGAAAGGATTTTATTAAGGCAGCATTCATTCAGTGCTCTAAATAGTCAGTCAGTTCTCATTTCCAGTGTAATTCTGAGGCAGCAAAGGTGGTGAAAGCCACCTGGGATGACTTAACCAAAGGAAGTGTCAGCCCTGAAGGTGGTGCTACTCCAGGAATGGGAAGACAGCACTAAACAGGTGTTGTCATAACCTATTTGCTCTAACCAGAAACAATGCTCCTAGTTTGAACCGTTATGTTAACATTGCCCTAGTGATGTTCAGCATGGTGTTACCATATTTCTAGTGCATGCATATATGGAATTATATGGCCTACTCATGGCTTAGGGACAGACTTTGATCTCATTTAGACTGGTGTAAGTATGGAATAAATCTGTTGATTAAAATGAAGTTGCTCTAGATTTAGACTTATGGTAGTAAAATAAGAATCTGATCCTTAAGTTTTTATTTTGCAATGTGCAGAGGACGGAAATTCTCTTTTGTGGAGGATTGGAAGATTTCCAAACTTCGCTTTATTCTTATTTGGGTCAAAGCCTGAAATTTTTGAAATCCTGTTTCAAAGAAAATTCTGGGAAAAAATGGTTTTAGAGAGGATCTTGAGAAGGATTATATAATTATTACAAATAGAGGACATGAGAGTGACTAAGGAAACATGATGGGCCAGATCCAGCTTGTGTTGGCCAGGATACAGGGCGCCCCAACGGATCACTGTAAGGTGTTCACAATACCACTTTGCTAGGCATGATTTCAGCCAGTCAGGAAGGCCTCCAAAGAGGGTGGGACGGGTCAGCAGGAGCAATTTATCTGGCAAATGTACGGAATTATGAACAGCTGAGTCAGACATGCTGAAACAAGTAGCCTTCACTGACAGGGCTCTTGTGTAAAGCTGCCATCTCACAGTGGAGCTCTTTAGAAAGAGGCAGTAGCACCAGCTCACAAGGGGTGAATGCTCCTTGCAGTGTAGCTGCCCCCTGCTGGTGCAAGAGAGGTGCATAGTTTGCATCCCTTGGACCAAAGGATAAAAAAAATCAAGTGTTGATTGTATAGCTCTGATAATGAAGGAATAGTATAACTGACGATATTTGCTTAAGAGGTACCAGTATAAAGGAGGGGGATGGGATAGTTCGATCTGCTGTTGAGACTATCAATATGAGAAGAAATGGCTGAGAACTAAAAGAAAGGAAAGCTTTTAAGTAAGAAATCAGAAAAAGTTTCTTACAAGTTTCTTCAAACAACAGGATGTTAGAGTGGCAGCTGTAGCCATAACCCCCCAAAAGATTAAGAATGGAATAGATAAAACACAGCCATGTGGAGAAAATTGAAGCTCCATAAAAGAACTTTGGACTGAATAACCCAGGTGGTCTCTTCCAGCCTGATGCTCTGTGGAAGACTAAGCATCATGTTCATTGTCCTAGGCCTGGTTTATGCTCCAAATGTTTTAGCTGGTGCCTGTTTATATACCAGAGCCTGGACTAATCACTGCCCATTTTACGTTATAAAGTTCCCAACTCTGATTCCAATACAATCAATACAACCTACAATTATACTACTAGAGATGGTTAGAAATTTTCCAGCACAATGTTTTCCTGCAAGAAAATGCTTATTTGTCTAAAGCAAAATGTTTCACAAAAATGTCAGCTTGGATGAAATTTCATTCTGGGTAGGGGGGAAAGGACCAGAGCATTCTGATAAGGCTGAAATGGAGTCTTCTGACATTTTCCAAATGGAATGTTTCAAATTTTCTGTTTCAAAATAACATTTTTGTTTCAATTTATAATATATAATGAATGAAACATTGCAATGAAATACTTCAGTCTACTTTGCACAATTATTTCTCTGGTATTTAATTTTGTTGGAAATTTTGAATTTTTTTTTGTTTTGGATCCATTTCAGAATGGGAAAAATTTTGAAATTATGCAATTTCACATGAAATGGAAATCTTGTTCCTGCCCAGCTCTATATACAGTGAAATCATAAACAAGTTAGGAAAATAACTAGAGAGGATGAACAAAAATAACTATGAATGATGGTCTAGAACCTCAGCTGTTGGAAACTGGTGTAGCTCTATTAAAGGCAATGGAAATCCTCACCTGCTGTAAATTAGCATAGGCAATGGAACTATGCTACTTTAAGGCAGCTAAGGATCTGGCCCAGTCTTGCTAACAACTGGATAATGAAACATGTCTTACACCCAAGCTGATGCAGTATGCAAGACAGAGAACCCTTCCTCCCTCCCCAAAAAAATAGAAAAGGGGAAGGAGAGAAAGTGGCCAGATTTGCCCCCAAAATGATAGATGGTAGGATTACATGGAAGTATCTCAGGAAGTATCTTTGCTTAAAGATCGTTGTGTATGAAAACTGAGAGTCTCATGAGTCTGTATGAATTGATTCCAGCTCCTATAGGATGGCAACTTTGTAATATACTTACTGCTGCCAAAAATGAGGAGGGTCATTAATGCTCTCAGGAAAGTGCCTCTGCGTGGAATGACTACTCTAATACCCAGCTGCAATGCATTAAGATTTGAAGACCTAGTGAGGAAGAGAAGCAGCTTATTTCCTTGGATGATCAAAGCATCCAGTGAATTAGTTTCTGCAGTCCCTACTCAGACAGAAATCCCATTGACCTGGAGTAAGTTTCTCCCAAACTAAGATCTAAGGGCATAATCCTAAAGGTCGATGAGCTCTCTGCCCCAATCCAGTATTTAAGTGTGTGTTTAAATGTGAGATTACTCACATTTGGAGCTGGGTGGGAAATGGTCCTGTGAAAATTTTTGAGAGCTCAAAATATTTCCTGTTCCACATCAGGATAAAACCAAGGTTTACCAATTTTTTTTTTTTTTTTTTTTTTTTACAGAAAAATAGACAGATTCCCCATCTCAGAGTCATTAATAGATTCATGGTTTGGGCACCCACGTAGGTCTCCCACATTGTAAGTGAGTGCCATATCCACCAGGCTATTCTGCTCTCTGGTTTTGATCAAAAAAGTCCATTCTGGACCCAAGAGACCTTTCCCGACAAAATCTTCATCAAAACTGACCCTTTCCCACAAAAAAGTTTCCCACAAAACATTTTGTTGAGAAATGCCTGAGCAGTTCTACTCAATGTTTAAAGTTAAGTGTATGCTTTGGTACTTTGGTGGATGTCAGGTTTGTAGGTTTGAGCCCTTAAGGCCCATTTCAACTCAGATTGGAGTTGGAGCCCATCAGAGTCAGTGGAAAGATTCCAATTGGTTTCAGAGGGGGATGGGCTGGGCTAGAAATCCTATGGCCCCAATTCTCCCACCCACAGGACAGGAATAAGCCTGGATGACTCCTAACAGGAATTATCTGTATCCTGCAATGGAAGAATAGTGCCTGTAAGATTTTGTACTTGAACCAATTACTTAGTAGATTATATTTTTAAAACAAATATGAACAAAGACCGGAAGATAGAAACTGGAGATGGGCCAACATAGGAAAATACATAGGCCCTAATAGAATTGATTATTCTGGCATCTGGAAACCCCAAAACCAAATGATGTAGCTTGGCACAACCCAAAACTTCCTCCAATTTGCCCAACAAACAACAGAAAAGGGAGCAAGGACGCGGTTGTCAAATGCATGTAAGGTGATTAGGTGCCCACCTCTCCCTGAAATAAAAGGGGAATTGGATGCTTACATCACATCAGCGTCTTTGAAAATTGTGGTCTATAAGAGTTAGGGTGGAATGTTGATTTAAGAGTCCATTTATTTGGCCAATACTGACTATACATTAGTTTAATCCATACACATATACACAACTGGAATTTGTAAACTATCTGGTAACCCACTTGTTAAATATAAATGACTTCAAACGCACCACTGAGATTTTCAATTTAATGTTCTATCGAAAAGCAGTTTGGGTGAAACTACTGTGATTCACCATAAAAGGAGTGCTCCAGACAAAAGGTTAATTAACACATGAAACACATTATCACACAGATTCAACGGAGCAAAGTGTTTTAATGAGTTTGAGAAGCAGCCTGAGCAGTGCTTAAACAGTGGCAAATCAGAAAGTATGGAGTAGAGAAGAAGTTGAGGATTAATCATTTAGGCAAGGTACCCCACATATTGCTAAGCTGGCTCCATTCTACCGGCTTCTCTGTATAACCTGCACTCTGATATAAAGTTCAGTTTCTATAGACTCCAGCTGTGACCCTGATCCTGTAAAGATTTAAGCATATGCTTGAATCTAGGCACATAAGAAATCCCACAGAACTCCTTGAGGCTATGCGTGCACTTAAAGTTGAGCACATGCTTAAATCTGCCTTTCTTATTTAGAACCTCTTTGCAGATCCTTTCAGCAACACTTTTCTATAATCATTAAAGCACTTGGCTCCTGTAGATGCTATTATGGAGTGCAGTGCAGCAATCTGGTGCATTGAGCACCAATTTTTATGAGTACTTTGAATTAAGAATAAAACCAACATAAGTATAATTTTGATCTGTGTTTAGCTGAGCCGCACTGTATCCTAAATCTGATTGCTGCTCATTTGTATATTACAGTTAATACACCCAATTGTATTCCTGCTCACTGCAATAGTCTATAATGAGGGAAGTGAACTAGCTTTAAAAAATAAATGCTTCTGAAGGACACAGAACTCAAGGCCAGGTCCTGATCCTATTGAAGTCAATTGCAGAACTCCCAGTGACTTCACTGGACCAGAATTTGGCTCTCATTGCCTGCAGGTCAGGCTTAACCCTTTGAATTTCTTCCTAGAACTTGGGATGTCAGCTCTTCTATGAAACAGCTGGGAACTGGATAAGCATTTGGAATAGCAGCATACAAAAACCCACTATGCATCCACTTTTCTTTAAATATCACAGCATCTGTCTCATTGTCATCAGTTGTAAAGCTCACCTCGCACACTTTCCCAAAGAAAGTAAAAATCCTCCTACAGTTCAATGCTCTAGATTTTCAGCCCCTTCGATCCCTGCTTTCAAAATACACCAGCTGATTCAGACCTTGGGCATTTAAATTAATTAATTGAAGTCAGTAGCAATTTATTGAATACTCTGCCTTGATTCTGTGTGATTTTTACATTCAAACATTTTTCAGCAAGCATTTAAATTGAACAGTGAGTATGAGCAGCTATCATTACAGCAAAGCCATAATAAAGGTCACACATTGGTTAGATTGAAAGCGACATTAATACCTTTCAAATTCTTATTAGAAAAGTTCCATCATGGTTCCATTTTCCTGGGGAGTAATAGGTCACCTGTCAAATCTATCACCATGTCTGTCTCCATTCTTCCTACTTTAAAGCAAGGATCAAAGAAAATAGAAAAGAATCAAAAGAAGTACACTTCTCAAGAGCGTCAATTTGACAAGTTTCATTAAAGTCACGAGTTCAAACATATGGTAATCCATTACCTGAAATCCTGGAGTAGATACTGCATGGTACACTGACCTAAAGCAAATGAATGCGAAGACTGAGGGAGCACACTCAGAGTCCCTATCCTTACGTACCTAACTGTTCAAATAATATGAATGAGAATCAGTTCTGTGACACACTGTGTTGGGTTTTTTTAAACAAAGAGCTAGATTGTGTGAGATTCAGACTGAACATCTGCACAAGGGAGTGAGATCCCACCTCTGCATCCCTATCTGCGCTACCCAGGCCTCAGATGCAAGCACGTATGAGTAAGAGGGCTTATTCTCCTTCTTACTCCCTCCCTGGATCAGGTGGGCAGGGAGGTATGGAACTCTTGCTTCACTCTATACCCATTCCCATACAAACCACAGTCCCTTAATCAGAGCAGGAGGGGTGGTCATTTACTGCTCTATTACTGGGGCGAGGAGGATGTGCGGGTGAAACCAGTATGTCTATGAGCAACAGTGAAGCTTATTCACACCCCTTCTGCTTCATGTCACAGACTAACCCTAATAGCCAGATCCTCAGCTCACATAAACCAACATAGCTCCATTTAAGCCAATTGAGCTATGCTAGTTTACCCCAGCTGAGGATTTGACCCTTTATGTCCTACCATGACTAAAATGGGCCTCACATGCCAAACACTGCAACATTTGGTCAACAGATCAGTACATTATTTTTAAAAAGTGTTTTTATAACATGAGAAAAACAACAAAATGGAAAACACCGTTTAAAAAGACATATTTCAAATAAACAGCTGTGCTTCAGATTTTAAACGTCATGACAATTGGCAAATGATGTTGTATATTGTTACCTGTATTTTATGTTTATCTGCATGGTGCTTTATGGAGCACATAAAATTATATAGATGGAAAAATATATTATTTTTAGCAAGTAAAGACAAGTCAAGAGAGAGAAGAAAAGGAGGACACTATTTCTGAATCACCTGTCATTCAAAGGTAACTGCTCTCCTCTTATCAGTAAATATAGGGTTTTTTAAAAAGGCTTAAGAGAAGAAAATCCATAATTTAGAAGGAAGATTAGGCACCTCTGAGGAGAAATAGAAGGGATATACAGATGCTGATCTCAATGTCTCTGACCTTAATATCTGTAAATATCTATGTCACCAGTATAAATCTGAAATAATTTAACTGACTTCACTGGCCTCTCCTCTCATTGTTCTTGGGGACTGTCAGTCTCAGGGTCCTGATTTCCCATCGATCCCTCCCTTTTCTTTTGGTACTGGGAGCTAACCAGACCAAAAAACCCCGCTGAGTTTTAGCAAGGGGCCAACAGTCCCCTTACATAAAGTATGATCCCTTGCCTGTAGGTTTCACAGACATCTTCTGGAATTCTGTAACAGGGATGACATTCTACAGAATGCTTTAAGCAACTTCTAAAAAGGTTATGATTTTCTATTCCATTCTATGAGACTTTTCTATAAGGGGAGAAGGAGGGATCAGTTGGTATAAATCAGTGTGACTTCAATGGATCAATCCCAATTTATAGCAGCTGAAGTTCTGGGTATTTATTCTGTAATAGATCTGAACCAAAACCCCATAGCTCAACCACCCCAAAATCCAAATCCAGACTTAAATTGTGGGGCTAGGTCCAATTCTGATATAGAGAGCCATTTGGGGCAGTAATCTGAATGCTTGGACATAAAATTATCTGACAACCTCAGTATAAGGTTGTGATTTAGTGAGAAAATATATTCTGTGTCCCTTCAGCAGCAGCACGACCCTGAAATGTTGACACTGACAAATATAAGATTTCTAAAAGCTGTAACAGAAAGAATCTCCCTTATAAAACCTGTTTTTCCTATTTCTGACTACAGGCTATACATTTAGTTTCTTTATATCTGAGACAATCTATTAATAAACTCTTTCAAAAATAAGGTGAAGTTGAATTTTGGTTAGCTAAGCAGTTTGAAATGGTTTATAATTGTGATGCACGGAAAAGGGAACATAAAGTTGGCTATTTAGGGATATAAGTTCCCTGTAAGCTGCATGGTCACACAGCAGCCTATTTAGCGCCATGCAGGCGCTCAGAGAACCCACCCAGCCGGAACCTGCCGTGGCCGGGTGAGGGGCAGCCTGAACGCAGCGCCAGCTAGACCTACCACGGCCGGGCACCCCTCCCCTGGCCCAAACCCAGCCCTGGTCAGGACCTGCTGCGGCCGGGGGAGGGGTGCCTCTCCCCCCCAGCCCATGTGCTGTGGGGAGAAAGAGCTGGGGGGAGTCCTCTCTACCTACTGTAGCCCCAGAGCACCCCAAACCCCTCATCCCCAGCCCCACCCCAGAGCCTGCACCCCCAGCTGGAGACCTCACCTCCCCACACCCCAACCCTCTGCCCCAGCCCTGAGCCCCCTCCCACACTCCGAACCCCTCGGCCCCACCCCGCCACATGCATTTTTTTATGTGTACAAATGTGGAGGTGATGTGTCACATATCGCCTCCATATTGGTTCACATAAAAAAATTCATTCTGCACATGTGTGGGGAAAAATTAGAGGGAATACTGGATACAAATCATTTGAATGAAAACTTATATGAAAAAAATGGCTTCTCTAAGAACATAGATAGACGGTCTTCCATATTACGTAGGTATGAAGGTGTTAGACAAATAGGATTTATTTTTGACCCAAATAATCTAATATCAATTTAGAGATTCCTTTGATACACATGTATGGTACAGGTTCAGCTTCCAGGAATGCAATAGACATCTTCATAAAGTGCCATATGGGATTAAGCTGTTATCGACAAAATAGACATAAGAAGGAGAAAGGATGTAATGAAACTAGAGCAAATCTAGTGAATAGGCATGTAGGAGAAAGAAATTCTTCTTAGAGGCATAAAGAATTATAGCATTATAGTTAGAGTTGTGGAAATATTTCCTCTCTCAAGGGTTTAAAGCCCCCACTACAAAAATTCAGGATTCTGTTCTCTACTACTCCATAAAATGACCCAAGAAGCAAGGAGACTTCGTATACCTTTAGCGTGTAGTAATTCCAGCAACTTCTGCGGTTCAGCCACTACAGGATGCTACACACAAAGCCTCTACTAAGCTATTGCTACTTTTCTTTCCAGTTGTTGAGCACTAATGCTGTGACACTACTGCAAAACCTCTTTGAGCTGGTGTAGATTAGTATTATAGCATCAGCCAGACGCTTCCCTTGCTTTAGTTGAATCTTATTGAGAAACAGCAGGTAGTTGTATTTCATTGTAGTACTGTGTGTTTAAAAATCAAGCAATACATATTATTTGTCAGGTTCCCCATGAGGTGGATGTTACTACAGGTCACCCACCAAAAAATCTTCTTTTATTTATTATATATAAAGAAAGGCTGAAATCTGTCATCTGAGCAAATTCTACTCTTATGTAAATATTGATCAAACAATCATGGCCAATGATAGAACTCTGTAAGTGAATTAGACGAATGTTCCCACGTGGCTATCAATTTAATTTCTGAAGCCATTTTAAGGAAGATAAATTGTTCAGTGACACCAATGTCCATTACAATTACTACTTTATTCCTGTGCGTGCTGTTCTGCATAACATACCTGGACTTTGCGAGGGTATTTTGTCAGTATAGGGTGGTGAGTTTATAAGGCACTGTCCACATAGCACTGACCTTGCTATAAGTTATTTTTATCCACTGTCTCTAAAATCTGTAAAAGCTACAGTAAATGGTGTCCAGTTATAAACCAGAGTAATCCCCCTCTTGCACATCTTTAAACATAGCAGTCCAAATTCATCTTTGCTTGTAAATCCATAAATGGAATTGGACTTACACCAGGGACAATGAATTTAGCAGAATCGTGTTTAGAATTTAAAACAGAAGGTCACAGTAGCCAGCTGAATGTTAGCTCATAAAAATGAAAAGCCAGAAAATTCTAAAATGACCCTTTACCAAGGAAGAGAGAAGAAAAGCAGATTGAACACCTGTAAACAGTAACTAGTGGGTCATTACAGTAGCTTTCTTCAATGGAAACAAAAGTGCATTGGGATTTAGCTGAAATGGCTGTTGAAAGGGAGAATCGATGCAGTTGACATCTGAGGAATCAGTCTGTTCCTTTTCTCACGCTTGCTTTCCCCCTCAGGACCGGATTCAGTGCCCACTGAAGTCAACAGGAGTCCTCCAATGACTTCTGTGGACTTTGGAAGACCCTATGTGAAGTCTTGTATCCTTTAATATTTATCAATATTATTCATTAGTGATGATTTATTGACTTTGGAGATGCAGAAAGGCCCCTTAAAATGAGTCCTGGACAAAGGACCATGTATAGAGGTACATTTCAGAGTTGTAGGAAGCTTTGAAGGAAAAGAAGCAAGATGTACAACTCTGTCTCATTAACTGCTATGTTCACCTATGGAATTATAGACATGATGCAAGTATATAGTAAATTTTAACAACTGGAGTGATCTGAAAAGCAGAGGAAGGCAAGTACATAGACATACAAAAGTCTAGTTTATGTATGGTTTCAGAGTAGCAGCCGTGTTAGTCTGTATTCGCAAAAAGAAAAGGAGTACTTGTCCCACCTTAGAGACTAGCACATTTATTTGAGCATAAGCTTTCGTGAGGTACAGCTCACTTCATCGGATGAAGCCACAAGTACTCCTTTTTTTTTAGTTTATGTATGAAATCCTGGCCCCACTGAAGTCAAGGGACTTCACCCTGTGTAGACATACTGACACGTAGGAATTGCTTTTCTGGATTAGACCAGTGGTCCATCTAGTCTAGACAGCTTGTCTTCGATAACGGCCAGCCCTAGATGCTTCACAGGTAGGTTCAAGCAACCCTGCAGTTGCAGTTATCGGTTGACAACTATGGGATAATATGCCTCAAGGAAGAGTGAGTCTTTTAACAGTTAGGGGTTGGCTTATGCACTGAAGTATGAGCTGTTATGTTCCTTCCCAGACGTTTTTTGCTTTTACCGTTTTAACTCTGGATATGCTCGATATCTATATACATGGCCAGTCTTGTTAAATGTTGCAGCATTTTTTTATGATAAAGCTCACTGTATTTCCACTTGTGCTACCTTTCAATGGCAATTTGAGAAGGGAGTAACCCTGCCATCCAGCACAAAGCTGTGCGTGGAATCTCTGTTGAATTGCAACGCACATAATTCACTAGCGGAACTATTGCGCGCTTAAGTGCTCTCTTACCATCTATGAATCCCAGATGCCAACATATTCACAGGCCAATCAGAGCTTCTTTAGACATTGGACTTCACTCACCTTCCCTGAATGGGTTAGCTCCATCAGGCATATGGCTAAGAGTTTTACTGGTTTGGTTGCATCAATGTCAGTAATGGTCAACCAGAGCGATTGGAAATTGTGTCATTAAATTCTTCGGACCCTTACATTAGTCTTAACAAAAATCACAATGTACTGGGTAGTTTTGAATATACCTTCTACGCCATACCTATTTGCTTGCCTAGCTGTTTAGAAAAATCACACATGTGAACACCGAGTTTAGAAACAATTGGCTTGACCTTGGGCAGGGCTAAGCCCATAACTCCCAATAAAATTCCTAGCACCTCCCAGAGTCAGGCCCTTGCTATCACCTGGCAAGCAGACACTATTCCCAGCCTTCTCTGCAAACAGTCCACATGTTATCCAAAGTCCAAACTCCTTCTGGAGCTTCACTTCATTAACATGGAAAACAACAGTAAGATGAAAGCTTATCTCAAACCTCCTCTACACCCCTGGTGGCTCCTTCTAGAATTCCCTTCCTAAGGCTTGGCCTTACTAGATTCACTCTCTCTCCAAAGCCCCCCCTCTACCTCCCTTATCTCCAGGGGGGTGTTCTGCCTTAGTGCATCAGCAAACCAACGTAACCCTTTCCTGGCATGATCACACATACTAACAGGGAGGGGGTTTCAGGACAAAACTGCAGCCTTGTTATACAACTTTCCAGTGAATCCTATATAGGCACATCTCTTACTAGAAAGGCATTGGCACTTTTTTTCTGGTCAGTGTAGGAAGGAACTATACAATTATCTTATAGTTTATAGACAAGCACTGTAGCCACATACTCTTTCTCCTTCAAGAGACTTGCAACTACTGTTTAAATGACCAAGTCTTACATTAAAAAAAGAAAGTTTTACCACTGTTCTGTCATGTCAATGCATGTATGGATCTCCTAGCAGGAACAGAGCACAGCATGCATCTCACAGCCTTGTGGTGACTTTATGCAGAAGCAGAGAGTAAAAAGGGAAAAGGTTATAGAGGCAATTTGTGTATTGCATTTACAGTTGAATGACCCACTCCTTTGTGCGGCCATGGCCTTCATTTCTACTCCATTGTATTGTGACAATTGTTATTTCAAGGACTGTGGTATCTGGACATTGAAATGACTAGGGTTTAATTCATAAGCAAGCTGACAATTGTTTCTTTTATTAAAGCTGCCACATATCTTACCATGTTGCGTACACCACTCACTGCTCCAGTGCACTCCCTCACAGCATCACGGGGCCCTGCAGCAGCTCTACCTCAGTTTCCCTTTAGTCAGCCTTTGGCCTAACCATAGCAGTGACTTGACCCTCCAGTCAAGTCTCCTTAAAGCATTTAACCCCTTCTGAGGTAATGGAGTCCTTTAGATGCAGTCCAATAAACAAAATGCAGAACCAAGTGATTCTTTGGCCCAGCCAGGCTCCATGCCCAACCCCCTACAAAGGGCTCCAGCTAGCCACAGTCCTCAGCCATCTTCCTGGCCCTCAACTAGCCCACCTCACTGCAGTCTTTTCTCCACTGGTGTAGCAGGGTCTCCTGCAGGCGCCTTCTTGCTCTCTGCCACCCTTACCACCATCTACTGCGGGGCTTTTTTCTTTTTATGTCCCACACACTGTCCTGGGAAGTGGGTGGGGTTAACTGAACAGGGCCAACTGACCAAAAGTCTCTTGGCCCTCAAAGGAGCAGGACATCCAGTTACACGTATATATGACCCTCTTGTCAAAGGCCACAACTACACTGGGATTCCAGGCAAATGCATTAAGAGATCACATTGCTGGTTGAGCATCTAAAAACACACCAAGCAAAGAGCATCTGGAAATTCACGTGAGTTTCAGGCAACATCCCTGAGATCAAGCACTTCCCAGATCAACTGCTAAAACCATGTCCCTAGCCTCTGTTTGTCAGAGGGTGGAGATGGATGGCAGGAGAGAGATCGCTAGATCATTACCTGTTAGTTTCACTCCCTCTGGGGTACCTGGCATTGGCCACTGTTGGTAGACAGGATACTGGGCTGAATGGACATTTGGTCTGACCCAGTATGGCCATTCTTATGTTCTTATACTTTTTAATAGCACTGCAGTGTAAACGCTAGCAAAAATGGTAATCCCTTACTCTGCATCACATGATTGTAAATAATTCAAACATAACCCCACCAGTCAGAAAGGCAGGGCCTAATGAATCTTTCTGTCTCCTGGGCAGTCAAGATGGAGCTGTTATATAAAGATCCAAGAGTGGGATCAGGAACCTAGAACGCCTGAATGCTAAGCCTTTTGGGCACGGACTGGGTCTAATTCTGTGTAGTTAAAGCACCTTGTTCAATGGGGCCTATTCCTGATTGTAGCCACTAGATGCTAGAGTAATATAAATGCTAACTATTAATGACTGTGGAAACCCACTGTCAGAGTGCATTGTGTGTCCCTCTCTTGTACCAGATCCACAGAGGATGCAAATTTCCTCCAGCTGTCTTCCAGAGACACTGTCTATTTAGCTGAAGTTGTAGAGACTCATGCTTTCAGCTTTGAAGGTCCCAGGTTCAATCTCTGGTATATTAGCCTACACAGTATGTGACCCATTGTATCTGAGGCAGCCTACACTGGAAATGCCAAGGTCAGGGCAGGCTGCAAAAGGGAGAGCAGATACTCCCAAGAATGATGGGTAACACTGAAGTTAAACTCCTCAACCAGTCACAAACTGTGCTTCTTATCCCTCACACTGGTAATCAAGAAGCAAAAAAAAAAAAGATATCACACAGCTCTCTTTATTGTATTCCAGTCTCTGGCTCCCAATCAGCACCTAGATCTAGTACAGTGAGAAGTTATTTTAAACTCTGCTTACATATACAAAATGTTCTTCCAACTCCAAAGGGTCAGCCACATTACCAGGTCAGTATAGGTTTGGACCTTACCCAAAATACCACGCTGCCAGCCAGTCCTTTAGTGTCTAAAACTAAAGGTTTATTATAAAGAAAAAAGAAAGAACGAGAAGAGAGATGTTAAATGGTAAAGCAGTCACATACGTACAAAGACTTCAAAGTCCATATAGCAGGTTCCTAGCAGTATTGGTGAGTCTGCTGGCTTGAAAGTCCCTTTGGAACACATCCATGGCTTTGGTGGGTCATTCAGTCCTTTGTTCAGAGCTTCAGTTTGTAGCAAAGTTCTTCCAGAGGTAAGAAGCAGGATTGAAGACCAAAGGGAGAAGATGCAGCTGCCTTTTATAGTCTTTTGCCATGCAGCCTATGATTCCTTTGTTTCAAGCACATGGCTTGAAAGCCTTAGAGTTCTCTCCATAGGCATGCCCCTACATGCCTTGCTGAGTCATAAGGTGTATCTGCCTTCTCTCAATGGGTCAGTTTATAGCTGATGGTCCTTAATGGGCCATCAAGCAGGCTAGGTAGTGCCGATGCCAAACTGTCTGTGGGTGTCACCCAGAAGCATAGCACAAGTTTGAAATACAGACATACATATCTATAACTCATAATACAAAGGTGATACAACCACATAAATGAGGTTATCATATCTGCTAAATTATAACATTTTTGCAGATACCTTACATGGCCTATCTGGCATAACTCATTACAATTTTTTAATGTTAATATTCATAATATCCTCAAGTGTCGCCCAGATGCCATAGAGCATCACATGGTAGCCATCAGAAGTGCAGCCATGATAAAGATTCTTTGAGCGAGCCTTAGAAAATTATGTAACCTTTCTACTGTGGATACTACCACCAGTTTCACAAGGGTGCCATGAGGCTGAATTCATTCAAGTCTGTAAATTACTACAGCAAGTATTGTTATTATATCCCTACTAGAGATCATCTGAAAAAAGGTGTTTCCTTTCCGCAGGAAATTGTGACGTATCAAAATCTGTTTTAATTCCCAACTGGAACAAAAAGCTGAAATACTGAAATTTCCTGCAGCACAAAAATTCAAAGTATTTCTTTTTGGAACCATCGAAAAAGTCTATATGGAATTAATTGAAACAAAATTGAAACAAAATGCTTCAACTTTATTGAAATGAAACGAGAAAGTCAAAACAATTCATTTGAACTTTTCCTGTCTAAACCGACATGTTTCCGTGAAACATTTGGATTTGGATGAAAATGCATTTTCTGGTGGAAAACTGTCCTATCAAAAACATTTGGACCATCTCTACTTCCAGCGCTAGCAAAAGAATAATCCTGTAGGGGCAGGCCAAAGGGGAGGTTGATTCTGACCCACTAACCTCAAAATGCAGTCAGAGCATGGAGGCTTTATATGGTGCACTTCTCTTTTAACAAATTATTTCAAATTGAGATTACACAACTGTGGCTTTTGCTGGTTTTATTTTTTTCATTTCTGTCATCCGCTAGCTCATCCATTTCAACAGATATTATTCAGCCTCCTAATCAATTTGATTTTTTTTCATCAGCATTATTATTTTCTGGCAGGTCTGAGGCTTGTTCACATACATAATTGATTATGTTTTCCATAACAGTACATAGAAATTAATTTCTATGTAATCGTTCATTTCCTTTTTAATTTTGGAATCCTCCATACCACCAAAATATTTCTGGTCTCTTGGGTGTGTTAATATCTCTGATGTGATTAGGTGAACAAATTATAGGATAGCATTATCGTGCATTCCTGACAGCATGGTTGGTAGCCAATCGGCCCTCTACATTGGAAGCCGCATGATATGATTCATTAATCCTGGGTATTGGCTCTGATTCTGATTTTCTGTTACTGTTGGACATCTCTGCACCTTACTTTCTCTATCCATAAAGGGAGACAATACTTGCCAGGACCCAACAGGGGCATTCTGAAGCTTGATCCATCAATGCCTGTGAAACTGCCTTAAGATTATTGGATGGAGCGGAGGGCATTATAGAAGGTCTAATTGCTATATGATTACGATGTTATTAATTAGTCCAATCTGGCATAGAAATTATGCACCAAGTCTTTGGCCTCGGCTTTCCTTCCTTTGCACCATTCCTGCAGCACAAAGGGAGCAATTCCATCCTGGGCCTCCACTATGGGGGAGGTGTGACAGATGCGAGATCCCTAAGATATTATTGCAAGTGAGCACAAGTTAGAGCAATTCCGAGGCTGCTGTAACTTGAATTTAGGGCAGAACTGGCCCCCCAAATCAGAAGTGTGCAAAAGCGGCTCCCTCACCCTGTGCACTGAATGGAGTGCTCTGGCATACCTAAAGATATAGGCAATTTTTGTAACTTCTTCTTTGCTGTGCACTTGTCTATTTGTTTTTAATTTGTCCGCAAGGAATAGCTAAGGAAAGTAGCCTGCCATCTTTTATAATATAGTTTCAATAAAAAAGGAAGAAAACTGCTCAGGTTCTTGACACAGAAAATAGAATGCTGCAGTTAATGTGCAAGACTGTAAAGATGTGGTCATTGAGCAGCAGCTTGAAAAAGAGTATTTGGAAAAGGCAACTTTCAGAGACTGATGGAATTAACCAAAATTAATCAAGATAATTGAAAAAACCAAAAAGGCCAGATAACAATAATTAGTTTATTAACCTAGCCAACCCTTTGTAGCTCCCTCTTCTTTGGGCTAGCTGCTCCATTTATCTTGGATTGGTTGCCTATGGGTTAGATTGGATTTTTCAAACTTGGTCCAAAATGGATTTTTTAATATGCAGTACATAAAATCATATTGCATGAACTTAACAATACTCTAATGTAAGTGGCATTCCAAGACCTTTCAACACACATTCTGTGTGAATTTTCTATTGACTTCAACAGGAACAGAGTTAGGCCAATGCTGAATGATTTTGAAAAATCCCATCCCACGTACACAGAGTACACACACATTTAAAAATGCCATTGTGATATTCGCAGGTGGACCCATTTGTGTATGCAGAATGCCACAAACTACATACAATGGAGGCATTTAAGCATGGTAATTGCGTGACTGAAATACAAAAGGGCCAATATATATGAAAAATCCCCACTTTGGGCATGAGCAATTGCTGGCTTAAGAGCTGCAAAGTGATGTGGCCACAAACCCTGACGGTAACTTTTTAGAAACTCTTTGGAAACTTGGCTCTGAAAATTCAAGATGGAAGGAACCAAGGATCCATCGTCCTCTTCTTTTTTCATCAAGAACCCATATTTAGTAGGTGGTCCCTGTGATACTACTATTCCTTAAACAGCTAGTTTGGGTTCACACTTGCTTGCAGTACCATTATCACTATACCATACAGTAGAGCATTCCACATGCTAATCATTTTATTAGTGAACAAAGGTTTTACTATATTGGCACTCAATTCTTTGATGGGATAAACTGAAGTACCAGTGAAGTCAGTAAAACTGCATCAATTTACACCAGCAAAGAATTCAGCCATATATTCTCAATCTCTCCTCCCTAGCTCTCAGTTCATAGCCCCCAAATTATTCTCCTATGCCATCTTATAAATAGATCATTTTGTAGGCCATTTTAAACCTGTTCATCCTTTAATCACATGTTTTTCTTGATCAGGTCACCATGTAATTTTTTTTTTTTGAGCAAAATATTTTTAGCTTAATAAGTCCTTAGTCATAAGAATTTGATGCTATTGACTTCACAATATTCATGGAAGCTCATATTGTTTTCCCAGCAAATGCTCGCTGTTTTAGACAATTTAGAGAAAGCCCCCAATATTACAATGCACGGAAACACATACAAATCAACTTCAGACTGTAAAATTCTTCAGTCAACCCGCTATGAAGCACATAGGTTGATAATAACTGACAGCATAGTAGGGAGGAATGATCAGAGGAGGGGATGAGGGGAAGTTAGGGAAATCTAAGATCTAATCTTGGCTGCCAGTGACTTGTTGTCAAGCCTTGAGCAAATAATGTAACTCTTCTGTCTCAGTTCCCCTTTTGGAAATTGGGCAAAATGATACCTGTATCTCAGGAGTCGTGTGTACAGTGTTTTAAGCATGTAAAGCACCAGAGCGTGGCCAAGTATTTTTGGTATGACTATTAATTTTTCAACTCCTGTTTTTCCTATGGGCCCTGCAGAAGTGCTATGTTCAACAGCTTCATGTTCCTGAGTATCAAGGTAAAACTTGCTTCAAAGGAGCCAAACAAGCATACATATATTGTAGAGTAGAAGTACTTCGCGTAGACCACAGTGCCGTTGTTATAGCACAGTATAGCTTAAGAATAGTAAGTTACGGAGGGGAAAAAATGGTTTCTAAATAAACAGCCTGCCCTCAACATTTGGTATTTCCATTAGTAAATATTTTTTAAAGGTTCTGACTTGTAACTGGAAGTGCTGAAATACTCAGTGGATTTCCAGCATGTTTAAATCAGCTGTGCAAACCTGACCAGACCTTTGGGTGCTTATTTAAACCAAAACTCCCATGCAACATAAATCCAAACTTTTGCAGAGGTGATGCATTTGAGGCTGGCATTGAGTACGTGACTCAGAATGGCACTGACTGCTTGAGTTTGGAAAAGGAAGGAAGGCTGTGCCCACTGCAAACACTACAGGGACACAAGAAGTAGTTCCTTCACTGTAATTAATTCTTCTCAAGTATTTCAAAACGTATGTTGGAACTCCGTAAAGGGACTTGATCAAAATCAAAACAACTTTAGGTACAAGTCCCCTGTCACTCATAGGTTACTACCAGTTTCTAATTTCAGTCTCAACCTCACTTATAAAACAGCATAAATGTAATCACTGAATTTAAATTGCATAGTCCCTAAGGTTTTGGAGCAGCAATTGTTGTTAATTTAATACAGAATCCAAGTGCTTTACATGAAGTCATAGCGCTTCTCAAAAACCCTAAAAAATGTTATCAAACTGTATTTTACTTTCTAATGATCCTTTCCATGCTTACATTATCTTATTATTCGTTTCAGAGTAGCAGCCGTGTTAGTCTGTACCACAAAAAGAAAAGGAGTACCCGTGGCAACTTAGAGTCTTTAAGGTGCCACAAGTACTCCTTTTCTTATTATTAGTATTAGGCATTTCACCAGCATAAATGTCTTTAATAAGATATCACTCGTTAAAATACAACAAAATTAGTTTTCAAACTGCAAAAGCACTTCCAATTCTCAAGATTCAGAACTATTCCATTAGAGTAAAAATCTAGATAGAGTATTCCCAGCTCTTCCCAGTAGTACTCTGAGCTTTCAGTCTATTTCCATGTTTAGTTGCCTCGCTGTATGAAGACTTACATTTGAAATGATATTTGAGTCTCTGAAACTAAAAAAAGACAACGAATTCAGTATCCAAAGAGTGTCTCACTGTCTGTTAATCTCTGTAGCCCGTTGTAATACCTTGCTGTAAATTCTCAAATGTAGGAAGCATACATTAATTATAGACCTTTCTAATTCAGGTGATACTGGGCACCTTCCCACATAGAGATACCTATCTATATCTGCAAAAAAGACTGGAAATCTGACTCCTCTGTAAGATCAATACACTAATTATCTTTGAAAATGATAGCGTATGTCATGGCAATAGGCATCTTTTATGCAGTCAGAAATATGATGTTATGACTGAAAGGATTGGTATTGTGGTGGTATTTGTAAGTGATATCACAGAAGACAGCAATTCCAAACACCCAGCATAGCCACTGGTAAACTAAATATTTGTAACATAGATGGATCCCAAGCAAAACTTCAGGGCAGTTCAGATTTGGAGCTAGATCCTAATTTCCTGTATAATCCAAATCATTATAGTGGACAAAATCAAAACTCTAGGTCCAAACAGCCCCAAAACTTCAGAAAAGTTCAGCTATCTATTGCAGTCTGACTGTTGTAAATCATCTTTAACTTGTAGGCAAGCTTAAAAGTTGTCTAATGGACAAACCTGATAGGTCAAATCTTGGTTAATCTGTCTGTCCAACTTAAATACTCAGCAAAAACGTAACAGGCCATGGCAGAATCTCAAGCTCTAAACATCTGTCATGTTAATACCCCTGCAGAGTCACAATTTGTTTTTAAGAAGGAGACCTAAAATCCTGTTTCCACAGCAGTTAGTTATGGGATGATGCAGATTGATTATATGGGAGACATGAACACATAGGAAGCTTTCAAGCATTGGACATGTGTGACGATGACCAGTGTAGAGGAACAAACGAGACAGTAAAAAACAAACTTTAAAAATAAAATGATGTTATGAATCAAATAAGATTCAGCATGAGCTTTGGTGAAACAGCAGTGGTTATAACGTATGTGCACCAGCTCTCTAGTTCACACACACAGAGATATGCAAAGCTGTCTTCCACCTTACATAGTCATTTGTCCCTCTGGAAAGTGCATGTACAATGCTACCATTCTTTTTTCACTATTTGGGTACAGAGCTGTAGAAAATCAGGCCCACGGATACGACAAAGCAGTTAGCTTCACAGAGAGGGATCCAGCTGAATTTGCTATCTGATAAAGAAGAATAAAAAAAGGCTAGAGAAAAGTGATACTTAAGCGATCTCTGAGCTCTAAGAAAAAACACTCCAAAAGGGTGACCCCAAACATGCCCCATGTCAAATCCTAGTGGGATAAATATGATGGGCCTGGCAAGGAAACAAATGCAATCAATGAGGAGGTTTCAATTTGTTTTAAAACAGTGTCAAACAAACAAACAAATCAACGGTCCAGAACGTTTTCTGCGAAAATAAATCTAGCACCATTGATTTTTCTACAATTGCTGTCTGCAGGTAGAAGGAAGGGCCTTAGCTGTGCAAAATACTTGCTCAGTGTGACCAACTGCAAGCAGATATGCTCCAAACATTAAGCATATGGCATAGTAAAGTCTTCTAGCATCCTGGGGTTTTTGAGAAGTAGGTCACAGCACTAGGACAGGTCAAAAAATTCCATTTTTTTAAAAAAACAGAAAATTGGATTTTCAACTAAATAACTTTTTTCATGGAAAGTATCTGCTTTCTGTAGAAAAATTTTGCTTTTTGTCAAAATAAGGAATCAAACAGTTTTTAGTCAAAACCCAAACACTTTTGGCTGAAAACCAAAATTTTTGCGTAAAAAATGCCACTATGGGGCCTTGCTCCCCCATTCTTCCTATAGGTCAGACTCCCCTGACAGACTATGTCTCTCATGATGCACCACGGCCATGATGAGTACCATGATGCACTGTGGTGGCTCAGCAAGATGGTTCAACATGTGAAATGTAGTCTGGCCAAGGAGCCTGGCCCACAGAGGAGAATGGGGGCATTGGACTGGCAGTCAGGAAATCAGGGATCTCTTCCTGGCACTGACCTGCTCTGTGAAACTGGGCACTTCATTTTACTTCAGTTTC